>NC_140017.1:12765696-12780696 GCF_964263955.1 Coregonus lavaretus
AGGACAGTTAAGATGCCACATTTCGACCATGCGTGTGTGTGTACCCTTTCTTAACATGTTGATTGTCTGTCTCTTCTGCCAGGTCCCAGTCTGCTGTTCATCATCTATGCTGAAGCCATCGCCAACATGCCCGCTGCCACCTTCTTTGCCATCATCTTCTTCCTCATGATCATCATGCTGGGGCTGGACAGCACGGTCAGTGGCACATACACACACAAGTGCGCACACAGATTAATACATATATACAAATATACACATCCATACACACACAGTAATCACACAGAATTATTAGACTGGTTTTCAAATCAATTAATGTCAATTTTTTTATCAGTGTATTTTTATTATGTGTACAAATGTATTTAACCCAGGCTCTCAGGTTGTGTTGAGTGTGTATTCAGCCAATCAGGCTCTGAGCGTAGAGGAGGGTGGTACTGTCAACAGAACTTATTGTTATGCTGAAGGAACAGTTTGTGTCTGAGGGTCTTTCTGTCTGGGTTTGCCTGTTTTTGTGATATTCTATGGCTATGATTTTCTTTCTCTCTCCTTCTCTCTCTCTCTCCTCTGTGTTACTCCTCTACTGACTCCTTCTCTCTCCCTCTCAATTCAATTTCAGTTTAACGTCTCCCTTCTTGTCTTCCTGTGTAGTTTGCCGGTCTGGAGGGGTGATCACAGCCATGCTGGATGAGTTCCCCCAGTTGTTGTCAAGGAGGAGGGAGTGGTTTGTCCTGGGCCTGGTGTGTGTCTGCTACCTGGGAGCCCTCTCCACCCTCACCTACGTGAGTCTCCTCTTCTACCCTCACCTACGTGAGTCTCCTCTCCACCCTCACCTACGTGAGTCTCCTCTCCACCCTCACCTACGTGAGTCTCCTCTCCACCCTCACCTATGTGAGTCTCCTCTTCTACCCTCACCTATGTGAGTCTCCTCTCCACCCTCACCTACGTGAGTCTCCTCTCCACTCCATCCAGCCTCAGTCCCACTCCACCCAGCCTCAGTCCCACTCCACCCAGCCTCAGTCCCCTTGGCTCATTACCCAGGGTATTGTCCTTTCATCCAATCCGGTTTTTATGTGGTTATTTAGCAATGTCAAGAATCTCCTGAATGGCATGAAGCAATGGAAAATAAGCTGAAGTGGAAATCAGCTAGCAGTATATACTGTATAAATGTCTCTATAGTCTCTATAGCTTGTTTCCCAACACCCACACATTTCTCTTGAACTCTGTTTTAGGGAGGTGCGTTTGTGGTGAAACTGTTTGAGGAGTATGCCACGGGACCTGCTGTCATCACTGTGGTCTTCCTAGAAGTCATCGCCGTTTCCTGGTTCTACGGTAAACTGACAATGATATTGCTGACAAGGCCCACATTGTCACATAGTCTGACATTCTTTGGATTCAGCTTCTTTTTTTTCTTTTTATGGATGTGTGTTTGTGATTGGTTTGTTATCTGACTGCACTAGAAATGTCTCATTTGGGACAATAAAGACAATGGATGGATGGATTGATAAGTCGATTGATTGATTGATTGATTTCTATTCCATATTGAGACACTTCATTGTGTGTCTTTGTGTCCATTTTCAGGCACGAGTCGTTTCTGTGCTGATGTCCATATGATGCTGGGCTTCTCCCCTGGACTGTTCTGGAAGGTGTGCTGGGTAGCCATCTGCCCCATCTTCCTACTGGTGAGACCCCCCCCCCCCCCCCCCCCCCCACACACACACACACACACACACCGGCTGTATATACCTGTTCGAAATACCACCTCCTCTATGTCTCATCTCTCCTCAGTTCATCATTGTCAGTTTCCTGGCGTTCCCCCCGGAGGTGAAGTTGTTTGACTATGTCTACCCACCCTGGACCACTGTTCTGGGCTACTGCATCGGAGTGTCCTCCTTCATCTGTGTACCAGCCTATATGGTGTACCACCTGCTCACCACCAAAGGGACCTTTAAACAGGTAAGAGCCACCAGAGGGCTTGGGGTGGGCCTCTCACCCTCCAGTCCCCCTTCCGTCCCCCTGCCATCACCAGGCTACTAACAGACGACACAATCAAAGGGAGAGTAGGAATACAATCCACGACGGCTTCCAGACCTTACGGTTCAAACACACACGCATGCAAGCACACACACGCACACACACACGCAAACATAGACAAGCGACAGACACCAAAGCACCTGCACACTGTCACGTTGCCAAGACAGAAAACAGCCCCTTGTTTGAGAAGACATACAGACAGACAGACATCAAACAGCATGGTACACACAGCACCTTCCTCCCTCCTCTCCCTGCCTTTGATAAACCTGTCATCCAATAAGCCCAGTGTTTGCCCCAGTGCCACACCACACAATGGGGCTGAAAGACAGTGTCAGCAGAGGGCTGTGTGTGTTACGTGTGTGTTCTGGTCATACATCTGTGTTAGTGTGTGTTACGTGTGTGAGCATTGTATGCCTAACCTGCTGCTGCGGCCAGTGAGCGTAGACAGATGGTACAGAGCGAGGTCAGAAGGACATAAAGTCTGTGTGACAGCACTCAATAAGAACGATCTGTTGGGTTACGCCACAGTTATACCAGGCACTACTTCTTGCGCACAAACTACCAGAAATCAGTCACTTTCAATGGAAGCAGACACAGGAATGTCCCAATTTATAAGTGGCACGGCCGTGCAATAACCAATCCGTGGAAGGGAGGGTCTCGGGAGATAGCTTTGACACTGTGCTGGAAAGGCTAACAGCCAACGTGCCAATTTGCGTGTTGTTCGGAAGATAGAACCACAAGGAGAGATCTCTGCGATTCCTTGCCACAAGATAACTTCTAGCATAACCGGACTGTTACAAGGTGAACCCAACACTCAATTACAATGGATGACATGAAATAACACTGGTGTCCCTTCCCCCCCCCTCTCTTTTCTATCCTTCCCTTCCTCCCTTCCTTATCCCCCAGCGTCTCCTGAAGGGCATCACCCCTGTACCCAGTGGGCCTCACAGTGACATTATCATCACCCACGCTGTCTGACCCAGTGGTCTGGCCAGGCCAAGTGGACTACACTACCCTCTGCTGGACATAGAGCACAACTGTAGGACGGGGAGGGTTCGTCACCTCCCTCACTTCTCCTCCAGAACCCCCACAGCAGACTTCAGCACTAAGGCACCCCGTCCATCCCACTGACCCCAGGGCTGAGGTGGGGTGCTGGGCCATACTGTCTGCAGCATTCCACCCCTCACCTCCTCCCTCATCTCCCTCCTGGCTCATTCTGTTAGCTAACCGTTAGCGGCTAATGTCATCACTGTTTTCATACTGGCCCACGCTGGTCTGAGCATTTCAACCACCAGACAGAGGGTTTTAGATGCCACAGCACAATGACATGTGTACTGTTATTGACACATAACGCATCCTTTAAAGTCTATACCTGTCCATTACAACTGGGATCCATCCAGACCGTATGAGACATAAACATACACACTTCATTGTCTCTACTCTGTCAGGTCCACTAAACAATTTTTATATCACAAACAAACATCTCATCTCACGGCTTCATTTGACATTCTGTCCTTGTTTCATGAGTTCTGCATTCCGATATTTAGCTGGACATTGGTTGCAAAATGCAGGTATCTTTTTACATTTCTAAATTAAGCCAAATATTACATGGATATTTCTACAGGTATTTCCAGATGTGAGCTGTTGTCATGTTTTAGGATGACTTGGTGGGAGCTTGTCAGTGTTTCTGAATGGGAATGGGATGGCTGAACCTATAAAGGGCCTTGTTGAGTGTCGGAGCATCTCCACACTGTGAGGCGCTGAATGTTGGTGTAGCATGATGCACTACAGTACTGATTATGCTCTGTAACAATATCCAGATTGTTCAGAAGAGAACGCAGGGCTTTGTCCAGTCGTATGTGGGGGGATTATTTAGCTGCAGCATGGAAGGCTCTGGTGGGTGTGCGCATGTGCATGTTGTGTGTAAGATGTAAGAGTGTTTGTGCCTGGGTGATTTTGTGTGTGTGTGTGTGTGTGTGTGTGTGTGTGTGTGTGTGTGTGTGTGTGTGTGTGTGTGTGTGTGTGTGTGTGTGTGTGTGTGTGTGTGTGTGTGTGTGTGTGTGTGTGTGTGTGTGTGTGTGTGTGTGTGTGTGTGTGTGTGTGACAAAAATGGAAGGAACGTGGGGAGAACCTACCCTGTGCAGATCAGAAGGAGTTGTGGGTTATATTATTGCAATATAAGATGTGTATTTATTTTAAATAATTATTATTGCTGTCAAATCTATGTATGCGTTCATGTATTTGTTTATCTCATTTGCTATAAACTGACATGCTGATTTAGTTGGATTTAGTCTTAATATGTCAAACGCAATTTCCGCGTTAATTGCCTATAGTGGGAACCAAATATCGATCACAACTATTTTCATCTCCATCGCTCAGTCCTCGAGGATGTGTCTGAAATAGATATCTGTCTATACTTTCTACCTAATAATCTGTTGTGTGTTGGAATGAGAGTAAAAGTTGACATGTACGTGTGTATTAAGTGAGTCTTGGTATCGGTGTATATCTCTTTATTCTGTGAATACCTGTCTACTCTCTTGAACGCATTATGTTTGTGTGTGCCTGGGTTCAAATATTATAGGGAATCTTTCAAATACTTTAGTGTTTTCTTTGGCCTGCCTAATGCCAGATGGGCGGGGTTTGCAGGTTTGCGACTGTTCTATTGGTTCCATTGAACCAGGCAATCAAATCTGAAGTATTTGAAAAATATTCTAATAGTATTTCAACTCGGGATTGGTGTACGTGTGAGCATGCATACCTTGCGTGTACGTGTGTGCATACGTGTGTGTATGTGTGTCAGCGTGCGTGTGTACATTATGAGCAGAAGTAGCAGTGTCAGACTTTGTCATCTCTGTCAGTGTGTGCATGCCAATGTGTGTAACCTGTGCTTCAACTTGAGTCTGTGAAGTAATCTCGTCTTGTTCTTCGGCAAAATATCCAATGAAGATGATGTTAAAATCCCTCCCTCGTACCTCTCGAGCCTATATAATGTATGATCTATGTACGTCTGTAAAATATTGTATTGAGAAATAAACCTGTATAGAAGAAATATATAAATATATATGAATTAATAGATAAATAAAGTTAAGATATAAATGAGTAGCTATGCCTCTTGCATTTTTCCCCCCAATGCTTTTGTAACACTGTTTTTTATGTTTTGTCACATTGTAACACTTGAATTGGGTTCATTTCTGAGATTATTTTAGGAATGAGGTAGTTTAGTTCTGAGGGCACAGTTAGACAGTCCATTTTCCACTATACACATCCCACAGCTAGGGGCAGTAGCTCGGGCTAGGTGCTTGAAGCACCAGCAAGGCTTGATAAGTGATTGCTCACAGGTGTGGGTGATTGGCGGGTAATTAGTTATTGAGAGGTGGGTCAAAGATTTTCTATTATATTGACAAGATAGTTGAGTGATCGCTCTAACAATGGAAATACATGTCCTCAAAGAAGGCAGGCAGGACGAAGGAGATCAGGTGGGACCATTCTAGCCAATGAGAGGGCAGATACGTGTGCGAACAACCGGCACAACTTCGATATAAAGTAGTTTTTTACAAAGTTGCCTAAATGCCACGTGCGTCCACTTAAATCAGTGCATTCCTTACAACCTAACCATTATGAAACTTCTATTCGATCAAATATGTCTCACGTAGCAAATTAGCAATACCATTTTTTGTTGACCAAATTCGACACTCATTGCCCTCCATACACATATTCCTCACTTCGTGGTCTTGTTTTCATGGACAGATTTTGAGAGGAGTAAATCCTCTCGCTTCGCTTCTTCCTCTCTCCTGAAACTTTCAGACTGCAGAGAGAGGGGGAGTGGAACTATCGCCCTGCTTCCGCTCCTGGTTCTATATATACTGAGCAAAAAAATAAACGCAACATGTAAAGTGTTGGGCCCATGTTTCATGAGCTGAAACAAAAGATCCCAGAAATATTCCATACGCACAAAAAGCTTATTTCTCTCATATTTTGAGCACAAATTTGTTTACATCCCTGTTAGTGAGCACTTATCCTTTGCCAAGATAATCCATCCACCTTACAGGTGTGGCATATCAATAAGCTGATTAAACAGCATGATCATTACACAGGTGCACCTTGTAATGTGGACAATAAAAGGCCACACTAAAATGGTGCCGGAGGGGATGGCTGCCGTTTTACGGGCTCCTAACCAACTGTGCTACTTTATGTGTTTTTTCACATTGTTTGTAACTTATTTTATACATAATGTTGCTGCTGCCGTCTCTTATGACCGAAAAGAGCTTCTGGATATCAGAACAACAATTATTCACCTCGAACTGGACGAAGGTTTTTCTTTAATGAGTCCGACGCGAAGGATATACTGTTTCTCTGAGACCAGGCCCAAATCCCCGTCATTCGCGTGAAGAAAAGACGGACGTACAGGGGGCGGAGCTCGGTGTGACTTTTGAGAATTCGTCGCAAGTGGGTAACCCACCTCTACCATCCGTTCTATTCGCCAACGTGCAATCACTGGAGAATAAACTGGATGCGCTCCGTTCGAGACTATCCTACCAACGGGACATTAAAAACTGTAATATCTTATGTTTCACGAGTCGTGGCTGAACGACGACACGGATAATATACAGTTGGCTGGGTTTTCCGTGCATCGGCAGGCCTGAACAGCTACGTCCGGTAAGACGAGGAGTGGTGGTGTGTGTCTATTTGTCAATAAAAGCTGGTGTGCAATGTTTAATATTAAGGAAGTCTCAAGGTATTACTTGCCTGAGGAAGAGTACCTCATGATAAGCTGTAGACCACACTATCTACCAAGAGAGTTTTCATCTATATTTTTTGTAGCCGTCTACTTACCACCAAAACCCGATGCTGGCACTAAGACCGCACTCAACGAGCTGGATAAGGCCATAAGCAAACAAGAAAATGCTCATCCAGAAGCGGCGCTCCTAGCGGCCGATGACTTTAATGCAGGCAAACTTAAATCCGTTTTACCTAATTTCTACCAGCATGTGACGTGCAACCAGAGGGAAAAACACCAAGAACACATTTTACTCCACAAACAGAGATGCATACAAAGCTCTCCCTCGCCCTCCATTTGGCAAATCTGACCATAATTATATCCTCCTTCCTGCTTACAAGCAAAAACTAAAACAGGAAGTACAAGTGACTCGCTCAATACGGAAGTAGTCAGATGACGCGGATGCTACGCTACAGGACTGTTTTGCTAGCACAGAGTGGAATATGTTCTGTGATTCATCCAATGGCATTGAGGAGTATACCACCCGAGTCACCGGCTTCATCAATAAGTGCATCGACGTCGTCATCCCCCACAGTGACCATGTGTACATATCCCAACCAGAAGCCATGGATCACAGGCAACATCCGCACCGAGCTAAAGGCTAGAGCTGATGCTTTCAAGGAGCGGGACACTATGTGAAATCCCACTATGCCCTCAGACGAACCATCAAACAGGCAAAGCGTCAATACAGGATTAAGATTGAATCCTACTACACCGGCTCTGACGCTCTTCGGATGTGGCAGGGCTTGCAAACTATTACGGACTACAAAGGGAAACCCAGCCGCGAGCTGCCCAGTGACGTGAGCCTACCAGATGGACTAAATGTATTTTATGCTCGCTTCGAAGCAAGCAACACTGAAGCATGCATGAGAGCACCAGCTGTTCCGGACGACCGTGTGATCACGTTCTCCATAGCCGATGTGAGCAAGACATTTAAACAGGTCAACATTCACAAGGCCGCGGGGCCAGATGGATTACCAGGATGTGTACTCAGAGCATGCGTGAACCAACTGGCAAGTGTCTTCACTGACATTATCAACCTCTCCCTGATCGAGTCTGTCATACCTACATGTTTCAAGCAGACCACCATAATAGTCCCTGTGCCCAAGAAAGTGAAGGTAACCTGCCTAAATTACTTCCTCCCCGTAGCACTCACGCCGGTAGCCATGAAGTGCTTTGTAAGGCTGGTCATGGCTCACATCAACACCTTCATCCCAGAAACCTTAGACCCACTCCAATTCGCATACCGCCCCAACAGATCCACAGATGACGCAATCTCAATCTCACTCCACACTGCCCTTTCCCTCCTGGACAAAAGGACCACCTACATGAGGGAAAAAAGTATTTGATCCCCTGCTGATTTTGTACGTTTGCCCACTGACAAATAAATGATCAGTCTATAATTTTAATGGTAGGTTTATTTGAACAGTGAGAGACAGAATAACAACAAAAAAATCCTGAAAACGCATGTCAAAAATGTTATAAATTGATTTGCATTTTAATGAGGGAAATAAGTATTTGACCCCCTCTCAATCAGAAAGATTTCTGGCTCCCAGGTGTCTTTTATACAGGTAACGAGCTGAGATTAGGAGCACACTCTTAAAGGGAGTGCTTCTAATCTCAGCTTGTTACCTGTATAAAAGACACCTGTCCACAGAAGCAATCAATCAATCAGATTCCAAATTCTCCACCATGGCCAAGACCAAAGAGCTCTCCAAGGATGTCAGGGACAAGATTGTAGACCTACACAGGAATCAGCCCAGAACTACACGGGAGGATCTTGTCAATGATCTCAAGGCAGCTGGGACCATAGTCACCAAGAAAACAATTGGTAACACACTAAGCCGTGAAGGACTAAAATCCTGCAGCGCCCGCAAGGTCCCCCTGCTCAAGAAAGCACATATACAGTTGAAGTTAGAAGTTTACTTACACCTTAGCCAAATACATTTAAACTAAGTTTTTCACAATTCCTGACATTTAATCCTAGTAAAAAGTTAGGATCACCACTTTATTTTAAGAATGTGAAATGTCAGAATAATAGTAGAGAGAATGATTTATTTCAGCTTTTATTTCTTTCATCACATTCCCAGTGGGTCAGAAGTTTACATACACTCAATTAGTATTTGGTAGTATTGCCTTTAAATTGTTTAACTTGGGTCGATTGACTATGACTTTTCAGATCACCCACTAATGCTATCTGCAGGGTTAGCTCCAGGTAAATATTGCAATCCTTTAGCCATTCCTCCCGAGTGGCGCAGAGATCCTGGTTCAAATCCAGGCTCTGTCGTAGCCGGCCGCGACCGGGAGACCCATGGGGCGGCGCACAATTGGCCCAGCGTCGTCCAGGGTAGGGGAGGGAATGGCCGGCAGGGATGTAGCTCAGTTGGTAGAGCATGGTGTTTGCAACGCCAGGGTTGTGGGTTCGATTCCCACGGGGGGCCAGTATGAAAAATAAAAATGTATACACTCACTAACTGTAAGTCGCTCTGGATAAGAGCGTCTGCTAAATGACTAAAATGTAATGTAAAAATTCCTGGACCTGTGTCCAAAAACAAGATACAAATGGACAGCACCAAAACAAATGATCTAATGATTCTGTCTCTTCGCAGCAAAATCTGCAGAGTTGGGAAGATTGTATCCCCCATATAAATAACATTCTATTGGTAGCAAGAATTTTGTATAATAATTTAAATTGAACAATTCTAAGTTTTGAATCCGGCTCATAAACACTATGCCATGGGATCGGTAAATCAAAAATCTCTTCCCAACTATTTTGCAATCTATATGGGACGGCTGTCAATCCTTTGGTCCTTAAATGAAACTGGTATACTTTTTTATTCATCACAGTTTTCTTTAACCAATTATGTCCTTTAATGCAGGGCCGACAGACAGGTTCCTTACTTTTTCCCCCTTCCACTTTCCTCTTCCATTTTTGCGGTAATGCTGCAATTATTTGGTTGTAATTTTGGGTAGAGCAGACATTTCCATATGTTTTTGTTAGCTGCATGTGCAACAACTCCACCAGTCCTACCGATGATATCGTTTACGAAGATTATACTTGTTTTTTTCTTTTTTTTTGTCAAAAAAAAAAGGTTTTTTATTGATTAGTATATTTGAGTTTAACCACAATATTTGTTGCATTATTTGTTCTGTCGTTTCTGGATGATTAATTTTCTATGGCTTGTTTTAGAAATAGTGATATTTGGGAGATGATTTCCTTTTCAAATGACTGAAAGTGAGAGGTTGTAATCTGAATAAAGGGAAAAAGGCCATTCTTGAACATTGGGTGAGACAATCTTACTAATTTGCTAGAGAACCAGTTCGGATTTAAGTATTTAAGTAAACTTTTGTATGACTGAAGCGTTTAGTGATAAGTCTAATGCTTTAATATTTAATAATTTCTGTCCTACAAATTCATATTAATTATATAAATAGGCCCGTTTAATTTTGTCTGGCTTGCCGTTCCAAATAAAATTGAATATTTTTTTCTCATATAATTTAAAAAACTGTTCGCTAGGCGTAGGCAAGACCATAAGCAAATAGGTAAACTGGGATAATACTAAAGAGTTAATCAGGGTGATTTTTCCACAAATTGACAGGTATTTACCTTTCCATGGTAGCAAGATCTTATCTATTTTTGCTAACTTTCTATTAAAATGTATTGGAGTGAGATCATTTATTTAATTTGGGATATGTATTCCGAGTATATCCATATCCCCATCAGACCATTTTATTGGTAAACTACATGGTAATGTAAATTTTTTATTTTTTAGTGATCCAATACATAATATAGTACATTTATCATAATTTGGTTGTAATCCAGAGAGGTTAGAAAATGTATCTAGATCCTCTATGAGGCTGTGGAGGGATTCAAGTTGTGGATTTAAAAGAAACCATGAATCATCAGCGTACAATGACACCTTTGTTTTTAAGCCCTGGATTTCTAATCCCTTGATATTATTGTTGGATCTGATTTTAATAGCTAACATCTCGATGACCATAATAAATAGATATGCCGATAGTGGCAACCTTGTTTTACTCCTCTTGACAGTTTAAAACTTTCTGAGGAATAGCCATAATTTACTATTTTACACCTAGGGTTACTATACATGATTTTAACCCATTTTATAAAATATTCTCCAAAATTGAAATGCTCAAGGTATTTATATATAAACCCCAGTCGTACTTTATCAAATGCCTTTTCGAAGTCTGCTATGAATAGCAGGCCTGGTTTCCCAGATTTTTTATAGTGTTCTATTGTTTCCAGTACCTTCTATTATCTCCAATGTATCTTCCATGTAAAAAACCTGTCTGATTAGAATTAATAATGTCCGACAATGCCTTTTTAATTCTATGAGCTATAGATTTTGCTCGTTTTTTGCATCACAACACTGAAGTGTAAGGGGCCTCCACATTATTTTTAATGGACTGGATCTTTATATTTTCCACTTGTATCCTGTTTCAGTAATAATGATATCAGACCTTCTTCTTGAGTGTCTGTTAATCTACCATTTACATAGGAGTGGTTAAAACATGCTAATAACGGTCCTCTGAGTATATCAAAAAAGGTTTGGTATACCTCGACTGGTATGCCATCCAACCCTGGAGTTCTCCCGGACTTCCCACTTACAGTGAGGGAAAAAAGTATTTGATCCCCTGCTGATTTTGTACGTTTGCCCACTGACAAAGAATTGATCAGTCTATAATTTAAATTTATGATTTGAACAGTGAGAGACAGAATAACAACAAAAAAATCCAGAAAACGCATGTCAAAAATGTTATAAATTGATTTGCATCCAGAAGTTCCTCCTCTGTAATTTCGCCTTCACATGAGTCTTTCTGTATGGCTGTTAATTTGACATTATCAATAGAAAAAAAATCTCTACAATTAGCTTCAGTTAGAGGAGATGGAGGCGACTGAAATGAAAACATATGCTTAAAGTACTTTGTTTCCTCCTTCAAAATATAATTTAGTGAATCATGGGTGACTCCGTCATTTGTAACCAGTTTCAGTAAATTATTTTTGGTAGCATTCCTATGTTGAAGATTAAAAAAGAATTTGGTGCATTTTCCCCCATATTCCATCCAGTTTGCTTTATTTTTATAATATATTACACTTGATCTTTCTTGAATAAGTTTCTCCATTTCTTTTTGTTTTTCCTCTAATTTATTATGAGCCACCATAATTTGCAAATAAATTCATAAAAAATCCTACAATGTGATTTTCTGGATTATTTTTTATCAATTTGTCTGTCATAGTTGATGTGTACCTATGATGTAAATTACAGGCCTCTCTCATCTTTTTAAGTGGGAGAACTTGCACAATTGGTGGCTGACTAAATACTTTTTTTCCCCACTGTATATGCCAATTATATGATGGTCCGACCGCATTCTGTCCCCTATCAACACTTTTTAAACTTTTGGTGCCAACGAGAATGACATAAGAAAGAAGTCAAAACGACTAGCTTGATTGAGTCTCCGCCATGTATATATTACTAGATCAGGATATTTAAGCCTCCATATATCTACTAGTTCTAATGTATCCATGACATTCACGATTTCCTGAAGAGCATGAGGGTGATTGTTTGTAGTGTGATTTCCTTTGCGGTCCATTGAGCTATTTAAAACGGTATTATAATCTCCCACCATAATAATAGAGTCTTGAATTTCTTGCAGGGTTGATAATTTATTATATATATTGTCAAAGAAGTGTGGATCATCATTATTTGGTCCGTAAAGGTTAATGAGCCATATCTGTTTATGGTCCAATAACATATTTAAAATAATCCATCTACCTTGCGTATCTGTTTGGACAATTTGCACATTTGGATCAAAATTACTGTTAATTAATATCATCACCCCATTTGAGTTTCTTTGCCCATGGGTAAAGTATATTTCGCCCCCCCATTCCTTTTTCCACGCAACTTCATCTAGAATTGTTGAATGAGTTTCCTGTAAACAATAGATATTATATTCCTTATCTTTGAGCCATGTAAATATTGTTCTTACTTTTGTTATTATCTGCTAAGCCATTACAATTATAACTGGCTATACTTATTTCATATACCATAATGAGATACAAGTTTCAAATCTATTTATCATTATATATGTTTGTAAATGTACCAATAAAAAATACGATAGGGATTGAGTGTCCATATAGCTGTACCATGATATTTGCATTGCTACTAAGTAACCCTCCAATTGTTCTCCACTACTTCCCCTGCTAAAGCCCCTCCCCATCCCAAGTTGGGCCGTCATCCCAGTGATCGGCATACCACCCCCGTCCCTCCGGATCCCTAGGGCCCCGAGAGGCCAGGACCCATCCATCGAAAACAGCACACAGTGCCACCCACAAAACAGAAGCAGGTCAACCGCCAAAAGCATTTCCAATGCTCTCACCTCAAAAAAAAATTTAAAAAAATAATATATATATATATATATAGCTATTTAAAAATGTATATCTATTCAAATATCTTGCATATCTTGTTTTCCATCATTATCAATTAATATGCGTAAAAATGTTGGCAGTTCATGAGTAGGATTTTGACCTATAACCTGGATTGCCATTGTATTACATTACATTTTTGACAGCAACTGCATTCATTGTTGGTTAAGGGCTTGTAAGTAAGTGACAAGTAACATTTGATTTGATTTGAAATGTGCAGTTTTGTCACACAACACAATGCCATAGAGGGAGCGTGCAATTGTCATGCTGTCTGCAGGAATGTCCACCAGAGCTGTTGCCAGATAATTGAATGTTCATTTCTCTACCATAAGCTGCCTCCAACAAAGTTTTAGAGAATTTGGCAGTACGTCCAACCGGCCTCACAACCCCAGACCACGTGTAACTACGCCAGCCCAGGACCTCCACATCCGGCTCCTTCACCTGGGGGATCGTCTGAGGGGGGGGTGGGGAGGGGGTGCTGAGGAGTATTTCTGTCTGTAATAAAGCCCTTTTGTGGGGAAAAATTCATTCTAATTGACTGGGCCTGGCTGCCAAGTGGGTGGGCCTATGCCCTCCCAGGCCCACCCAAGGCTGCACCCATGTCAAGTCATGTGAAATCCATAGAATAGGGCCTAATAAATGTATTTAAATTGACTGATTTCCTTATATGAACTGTAACTCAGTCAAATTTTTGAAATTGTTGCGTTCAGTACAGTATATTTTCTAATGCTGCGTTCATAACTACAGTGAGGGAAAAAACTATTTGATCCCCTGCTAATTTTGTACGTTTGCCCACTGACAAAGACATGATCAGTCTATAATTTCAATGGTAGGTTTATTTGAACAGTGAGAGACAGAATAACAAAACCAAAATCCAGAAAAACGCATGCCAAAAATGTTATTACATTTACATTTACGTCATGTTATAAATTGATTTGCATTTTAATGAGGGAAATAAGTATTTGACCCCTCTGCAAAACATGACTTAGTACTTGGTGGCAAAACCCTTGTTGGCAATCACAGAGGTCAGACATTTCTTGTAGTTGGCCACCAGGTTTGCATACATCTCAGGAGGGATTTTGTCCCCCTCCTCTTTGCAGATCTTCTCCAAGTCATTAAGGTTTCGAGCCTGACGTTTGGCAACTCGAACCTTCAGCTCCCTCCACAGATTTTCTATGGGATTAAGGTCTGGAGACTAGGCCACTCCAAGACCTTAATGTGCTTCTTCTTGAGCCACTCCTTTGTTGCCTTGGCCATGTGTTTTGGGTCATTGTCATGCTGGAATACCCATCCACGACCCATTTTCAATGCCCTGGCTGAGGGAAGGAGGTTCTCACCCAAGATTTGACGGTACATGGCCCCGTCCATCGTCCCTTTGATGCAGTGAATATGTCCTGTCCCCTTAGCAGTAAAACACCCCCAAAGCATAATGTTTCCGCCTCTATGTTTGACAGTGGGGATGGTGTTCTTGGGGTCATAGGCAGCATTCCTCCTCCTCCTCCAAAGATGGCGAGTTGAGTTGATGCCAAAGAGCTCGATTTTGGTCTCATCTGACCACAACACTTTCACCCAGTTCTCCTCTGAATCATTCAGATGTTCATTGGCAAACTTCAGACGGGCCTGTATATGTGCTTTCTTGAGCAGGGGGACCTTGCGGGCACTGCAGGATTTCAGTCCTTCACGGCGTAGTGTGTTACCAATTGTTTTCTTGGTGACTATGGTCCCAGCTGCCTTGAGATCATTGACAATA
>NC_140017.1:14655696-14833194 GCF_964263955.1 Coregonus lavaretus
GAAGAAGGTGTCAGGGCGCCCAAGAAAGTCCAGCAAGCGCCAGGACCGTCTCCTAAAGTTGATTCAGCTGCGGGATCGGGGCACCACCAGTGCAGAGCTTGCTCAGGAATGGCAGCAGACAGGTGTGAGAGCATCTGCACGCACAGTGAGGCAAAGACGTTTGGAGGATGGCCTGGTGTCAAGAAGGGCAGCAAAGAAGCCACTTCTCTCCAGGAATAACATCAGGGACAGACTGATATTCTGCAAAAGGTACAGGGATTGGACTGCTGAGGACTGGGGTAAAGTCATTTTCTCTGATGAATCCCCTTTCCAATTGTTTGGGGCATCCGGAAAACACCTTGTTCGGAGAAGACAAGGTGAGCACTACCATCAGTCCTGTGTCATGCCAACAGTAAAGCATCCTGAGACCATTCATGTGTGGGGCTGCTTCTCAGCCAAGGGAGTGGGCTCACTCACAATTTTGCCTAAGAACACAGCCATGAATAAAGAATGGTACCAACACATCCTCCGAGAGCAACTTCTCCCAACCATCCAAGAACAGTTTGGTGACGACCAATGCCTTTTCCAGCATGATGGATCACCTTGCCATAAGGCAAAAGTGATAACTAAGTGGCTCGGAGAACAAAATATCGAAATGTTGGGTCCATGGCCAGGAAACTCTCCAGACATTAATCCCATTGAGAACTTGTGGTCAATCCTCAAGAGGCGGGTGGACAAACAAAAACCCACAAATTCTGACAAACTCCAAGCATTGATTATGCAAGAATGGGCTGCCATAAGTCAGGATGTGGCCTAGAAGTTAATTGACAGCATGCCAGGACATATTGCAGAGGTCTTGAAAAAGAAGGGTCAACACTGCAAATATTGACTCTTTACATAAACTTAATGTAATTGTCAATAAAAGCCTTTGACACTTATGGAATGCTTGTAATTATACTTCAGTATACCATAGTAACATCTGACAAAAATATCTCATAACACTGAAGCAGCGAACTTTGTGAAGACCAATACTTGTGTCATTCTCAAAACGTTTGACCACGACTGTATGCTTGTATCACAATGTGTTTTTCAAGTTCAGAGAGGACATTTTACTGAAATATGGGCATTTATCAGAAATGCTTGTCTGCCAACCTCTCTGCAGCTTCTGCCCTCTTCCTCCGTTCCTTCTCCTCCTCCGCACTGACTTTCACTTTCCCCTCGTCTTCCTGGGGAAAATACATGTTTTTAGATGAATAGCAAATGCTAACTTCTGACTCTACGTGGCATGAGGTGAGTGTTACTTTCAAAATAAAAGAACGGTACAAACTGTGCCTACAGACTCTACAGCCAGAGAACCACTGTGACTGAGAACATCCAAGTGAGGAAGGAGAGAGTGTAGCTGAGGAGGGAGGAGGTGAAGAGGAGAACCAGGGTGAAGAGGGGTGAGCGAGTAAGAAGAAGGGAGGAGAGGAGGAGGAAGAGGAGGAGGAGGAGGAGGAGGAGGAGGAGAAGGGGAGAACCAGGGTGAAGAGGGGTGAGCGAGTAAGAAGAAGGGAGGAGAGGAGGAGGAAGAGGAGGAGGAGGAGGAAGAGGAGGAGGAGGAGGAGGAGAAAGTGTGGTACCTGCAGGCGTGGACTAGCAACAGGGGAGAGATCCTTCAGGTCCAGGACTTTCTCTGACAACTTGGAGCCAAAACCAGACTAAAGGGAAAATGGAACACAACACTGTTAGTCTTTACTAAACATACCCTTTGATAATATCTGTTAAAATTGTACATTATTAAGTATATATTCTATAGGCCTATCTATAGGGACATGATCTCAATCCATAAAAAAGTACCTTGAGGTCCTCAGTGGAGGAGGATGCCACCTCGATGTGCTCGCTGGCCTCGGACTGCAGATGTAAACACACACTCAGTCACTGACATGAAGCATAGTGCCACCGTTTCACCTCAACACCGTACACACCCACACACAGACACACACACACATGCACTCACACACAGACAGATAGAAAACATGGATGCATGCTGCCATTCTCAGCGACACACGGCAATTATGAAGGCTCTCGTAGTAGGGTGAAATAAGTACAGCAGCAAAGGGACAATACACTAGTCAACAGCACAGAGCAGCCATCCCATGGCTTGATCAGCAAAGCTTGGGCAGACAAGAGGCAAAGAGCGAGACAAAATGCCTCTCCCACACAAGCACAGGGCTGGTCAAGCAGGCAGTAGAGACAGAGAAACACAGGCTACAGCACTGCAAGTTTGGACTGAGAGGACGGGGATGCCTTGGGGGCTGTCTGAGAGGACGGGGCTGCCTTGGGGGCTTCTGAGAGGGTGGGGCAGCTAGAAGGCTGTCTGATAGGGTGGGGCTGCCTTGGGGGCTGTCTGAGAGGGTGGGGCTGCCTTGGGGGCTGTCTGAGAGGGTGGGACTGTCTTGGGGGCTGGCTGAGAGGATGTGGGTGCCTTGGGGGATGACTGAGAGGGTGGGGCTGCCTTGGAGGCTGTCTGAGAGGGTGGGACTGTCTTGGGGGCTGGCTGAGAGGATGTGGGTGCCTTGGGGGTAGACTGAGAGGATGGGGCCGCCTAGGGGGCTGTTTGAGGCGATAGGGCTGCCTAGGGGAATGACTGAGAGCGTGGGGCTGCCTTGGGGGCTGGCTGAGAGGGTGGGGCTGCCTTGGGGGCTGTCTGAGAGGGTGGGACTGCCTTGGGGGCTGGCTGAGAGGATGGGGCCGCCTAGGAGGCTGTTTGAGACGATAGGGCTGCCTAGGGGGATGACTGAGAGGGTGGGGCTGCCTTGGGGGCTGTCTGAGAGGGTGGGGCTGCCTTGGGGGCTGTCTGAGAAGGTGGGGCTGCCTTGGGGGCTGGCTGAGAGGATGTGGGTGCCTTGGGGCTAGACTGAGAGGATGGGGCCGCCTAGGAGGCTGTTTGAGACAATAGGGCTGCCTAGGGGGATGACTGAGAGGGTGGGGCTGCCTTGGGGGCTGTCTGAGAGGGTGGGGCTGCCTTGGGGGCTGTCTGAGAAGGTGGGGCTGCCTTGGGGGCTGGCTGAGAGGATGTGGGTGCCTTGGGGCTAGACTGAGAGGATGGGGCCGCCTAGGGGGCTGTTTGAGACGATAGGGCTGCCTAGGGGGATGACTGAGAGGATGGGGCTGCCTTGGGGGGTGGCTGAGAGGATAGGGCTGCCTAGAGGGTTGTCTGAGAGGATGTAACTGCACTGGGGGATGACTAATAGGATGGGGCTGCCTAGGGGTCTGACTAAGAGGATAGGGCTGCCTAGAGGGTTGTCTGAGAGGATGGGGCTGCCTTTGGGGATGGCTGAGAGGATGGGGCTACCTTGGGGGATGGCTGAGAGGATGGGGCTGCCTTTGGGGCTAGCTGAGAGGATGGGGCTGCCTCTGGGGCTGGTTGAGAGGATGGGGCTGCCTTTGGGGATGGCTGAGAGGATGGGGCTGCCTTTGGGGATGGCTGAGAGGATGGGGCTGCCTTGGGGGATGGCTGAGAGGATGGGGCTGCAGTGCTCAGCTCTGGAGGAGGAGGGATGGAGGCAAAACTGGCAACAAGGGGACCAGAATATTCCAATCCAGTCCTCAGGGGCTCAAGTGTTAGAAGCCCAATGGCTGGAGGTTTGGTGGACTGGCAAAACTATGTGTAAAGACCAAAGACACCAATGTGATGTGAGAGGGAGACCATGGGGGGCTGGATTCACCAGGGTTGGGACTTGGGACACACACAGCCCCTCAGGGAGTGGATTGGTGTCTCCTTTGGCTGAGAGCGGGGTGGCGGTGCATGCAGAGGGGGAGCACACAGGGCAGGGGCCACGACATGGTCAAAGCACACCAAACCCCTACCTCTGCTGGTAGAGGGCTTTGTTTGGGCACATTCTTCTTCTTCCCCACATACACCTCCATTTTGTCACTTCGTTTAAGGTCCGCTAACTTCTTCTTCTGCCCCAGTGACCTAGCTTGGAGTGTTTGTTGTTCGAGTCTCTCCATTACTTCCTCTGAGCTTGTGGATGTTTTGGGTTTCGGTGAGGCTTGCACGGTCTGAATGCAGTTTTCCACCACCTCATCGCTGTCTTCTTCAAGTTTGTCTCCTTCCTTTTCTTTTCGTTCACTTTTGACGCACCTCTCCACCTCCTCCTCACTGCTCTCCTCTCCTTCACTAGCCCGTTTTTCACTCAGCGAGCATCTCTCTAAGACTTTGTCACTTTCCTCCCCTTCCTCGCTTTTGACACACCTCTCCACTACCTCCTCACTCTCCAACTCCTCAGGTTCATCTTTACCCTCCTCTTCCTCACTTTTCACACACCTCTCCACCACCTCACTCTCTCCCTCATCAGCCTCCTCTTTGCCAACCTCCTCTTCCACTTCCTCTTCCTCACTTTTCACAGACCTCTCTAACACCTCACTCTCTCTCTCCTCAGCCTCTTCTTTACGCCCCTCCTCTTCCACCTCCTCCTTACTTTTCACACAACTCTCCACCACCTCATTCTCTCCCTCCTCACCCTCCTCTTCCTCACTTTTCACACACCTCTCCACCACCTCACTCTGTCCCTCCTCACCCTCCTCTTCCTCGCTTTTCACACACCTCTCCACCACCTCACTCTCTCCCTCCTCAGTCTCTTCTTTACGCCCCTCCTCTTCCACCTCCTCCTCCTCCTTCTCTTCCTCACTTTTCACACAACTCTCCACCACCTCACTCGCTCCCTCCTCACCCTCCTCTTCCTCACTTTTCACACACCTCTCCACCACCTCACTCTGTCCCTCCTCACCCTCCTCTTCCTCGCTTTTCACACACCTCTCCACCACCTCACTCTCTCCCTCCTCACCCTCCTCTTCCTCGCTTTTCACACACCTCTCCACCACCTCATTCTCTCCCTCCTCACCCTCCTCTTCCTCACTTTTCACACACCTCTCCACCACCTCACTCTCTCCCTCCTCACCCTCCTCTTCCTCACTTTTCACACACCTCTCCACCACCTCACTCTCTCCCTCGTCACCCTCCTCTTCCTCACTTTTCACACACCTCTCCACCACCTCACTCTGTCCCTCCTCAGCCTCCTCTTTGCCTTCCTCCTCTTCCACCTCCTCCTCTTCTTTTAACCACCTCTTAACCACTTCTTCACTATCCTCATCTCCCTTTGCCTCAACTTCCTCCTCTATACTGTCTCTGACAGTCTCTTCCTTCCTTTCCACATGCTTGCTTTTGAAATATCTCTCCACCACTACCTCACTTTCCTCTTCATCTCCTCCCTCCATCTCTTTAATATATCTCTCTACTACCTCATCACTCTCTTCTGCTTTTTGTTCTTCCTCACTTTTTACACCGCTCTCAACTAGCTCATTGCTTTCCTCCACCTGTTTGTCATGCTCTACTTCTAGTTCTTCATTGTTAACATGTTGCTCTACTACCTCATCACTCTCTTCTTGCTCTCCAAGATTTCTCTCTATTATTTCATCACTTTCTTCTTCTTCCTCCTTTTTATTGACATTTTCCTCACTTTTCTCAACTACGTCACCAGTCCCCTCTTCCTCCCCTTCCTCTTCCTCACTTTTTACACATCTATTTATGACCTCATCACTTTCCTCCTCTCCCTCCTCCAACTTTTCTTCACACTCTACCTCCTCACCAACCTCAGCCTCAACGTCCTTGCCCTCCTCCTCCTCCTCTCCTTTCTTCTTCTCCCTCACCTGTCCCTCTTCTCCCTGGTTCTCCTCTTCACCTCCTTCCTCCTCAGCCACACTCTCTCCATCCTCTCCCCACCCCTCCTCATAATCTTCCTCCTCCTCCTCTCCACTGTCTCTAGTTTTAGCAGGCTGGGGATCTGGGGTAGGGGGGCAGACCCCAGCACTACTGCAGTCCCTGCTGCCTCCGCGTGGTGGAGAGGAGAGGAGGTGGCGTCCACGAAGGGAACCCTTGGTTGGAAGGGGAGGATGGTGGCACCCAGAGAGAAAGAGAGGGAAGGCGTGCATAGACACAAACACAAAAAGAAAGAAAGTAGGGGTACAATATTGTACAATATTGTGACAAGGAGAAGACACAGGGACCTGAGCAGCACGCAAACCACTCACGCATTCCGTAGGTAGAGCTCATCGAAAGAGAACAGTCATGTCAACAACAACAACAAACACAGAGAAGTGTGATTAAAAAACAGGAAGTACACAGTTAAACACACACACACACACACACACACACACACACAGAAAGACCTCTAAGACCAACGTGAGGGGTGATCGAATGAAAGACTCAGACGGCAAAGCAATAACAGTGACAGTATGAGGACAAGAGGACAAACAGAAAGAAACAGTGGCAGCCGTGACCATAGCACAGCTCCCATTGACACAACATCTACACAACCAGGAAGAGATAGAGACACAAGAACCAAAACACATGTTTAAAGTCACACACACACACACTTATGAGAGTTGATAAATGACAAAGATGTTATGTATGAATGAATGAATAGGCTTACACAGTTTCCCAATTATAGCTTACACTTTCCATCCCTCAAGTGTTGGTTTTGGTTAAAGGCAATCTAGTACACAAGAGCAGTTCTATCTAGGTCTGCATCTTGTAACAGTCATGGGTTTTGAGTATATACATACACCACAGGATTAACAGTGGGATGAAAAGAGAGAAAGAGACCGTGAGAGAAGTAATAGATTGAGCCACATCAGTAGTGTGTGTGTTACCTGTTGAGAGGGGGGCTCAGGGCTGTGCTCTTCAGACAGGGCCAGGTCCTGTAGCTCTGGTTCTGTCCTCTCCTCTAGAGGGGCCACTCCACTGGCCTCACTGTCCTGTTAGCCACACAACACACACGGCTGAGCCTAAATTCATTATACAGAGACGTTTTCTAAAGTAATAATGACGAGGGACTGTGTTTATTTGCACTGTTATCATACACTGATGGAGTTGAAAGTAGTTGAAAATTCCTAAGGGGGCAATGCCATAAAATATACATTTTCAGTGAAATGGTTCACAGTTCAAGTTGAGTGGTAAGTGTGTTATGTAATGTTATGAGCATGGTATGTGTTCTGTTATGAGTGTGTAATGACCCCTATTTGGTGTTCTTGTGCATAGTGAAGAAGGTGATGTACCTCATACTGCAGCCCTCCTCCCAACGCATCCAAGTCCAGGTGCAGGTTCTGTAACAGTCTGGCCGAGCCACGAGGACTCTGCAAACAGCATCACAGTCATACATCTAACTTATACTCCACAAATGAAACACTTTTATTCTCCAAATATTCTGCTTCACAGTGCCCCGAAAGGGCTGGTATGCACGTTGCCAGTTGAAAGACGTACCGGCTGCTCATCCTCTGATATGTTATCCTGGTCATCCTCGAACCCAGGCAGAGAGAAAGCCACACGCTCCTCCTGTCGCCTTCCCAGTAGGCTGGACCCGAGGCTTGAGAGAGGACCCTTAGGGAGGGGAGGGAGGGAGGGGAGAGAGAGAGAGAGAGAGAATTAAGGACTCTCAACAGCACACTATAAGCATAAGGGTAATAAAGTACAGGTAATGAACTATCATTCTTTTTCATCAAGGTGAAAGCTCTTACCCCAAGGGGACTCTTCAGGGGCTCCAGCCCTCCAGAGCTGCCCAGGGATCCCCTCAAGGACGGGCCATCAAGACCCCGTAGAGGAGCAAGGCTCCCCAGGCTCCCCAACGGGGCCTGCAGGGGCCCAAGGGCCAAGCTCAATGGCTGAGAGAGAGACACATGTGAACAAATATGTTGTGTAGAGAGAGGTCAGGTTAATAGTAATCATCATGATATTCAAGGATCTTATCGAAACAGAGCAAAATTTGGTATACTGCTCCTATCATTTACCTGCTTCTACCAATCCTTCTCCTATGACTACAACAGTTCCTTTACGCTCTGAGCCCATGTCTTACTATTGCCTGTCTGTAATCTGTGGTCCTACCTGCCGACTCCCTGTAATGCCCTGCCCTGCAGGATCGACCATGCTCTCTCCCATCCTGTCTCTCGGCTGAGAGGTAGGGGGACATGGGGCCAGGGGAGAGACAGAGAGGGGCCAGGTAGGGGGATGAGGCCCTGCTCACTGTCCCTGGCATCAAGTAAGTGAACTCCTGGGATGAACTTTCCCTTCTGCTTGGCTTGGCCTTCTCTTCCCTCATACATTTCCGTCATCACTGCCCCAGGTGTAGAATGACCATATGAAGGCATTTGGGGTTCAATAGCCATTCCTTCCTCCACTTCTAAACAGACCACCTTGTCGCTGAAATCACTACTGCTCTCCCTGCCCTCTTCTGCTGCCCCCCTCCATTCCACCACCTCCTCAGTGACAAAGCCCTCTGCTCCCCCCTCGAGACTACCATGACTAACTGCACCAGCTCGGCTCTGTGTTTCATCAGTGGGCCTTAGGCCAAACCCCACTGCCCTGTCCCATTCCTCATTGTATGGCGCTAGCCTCCATGTTTGTTTGAACCCCCTACCAGGGAACCTTTCACTGTTCCCAGGGGTATTGGGAGGATGTGAAGGGGCAGGTGGAGGCTGAGTCTCTGGGTCAGGGAAGGCTCTGGAGAAGCCAGGAGAAAGGCCCAGGATCTCTTGGGCATCCGCTAGGGCCTTACTGCAGCGGACAGACCCACCCAGGGGCGAGAGAGGAGATACAGCCCAGTTGAGAGGAGGGAGGGTGGACAGGTGGGATAGTGGAGCCAAGCTGGGGAGTGCTGTATTAGAGAAGACAGCAAAGCTGACGTTCAAGGGGGAGAGAGGGGGCTGGGTGGGTGCAGAGGATCCCTGTGATCTGAGTAGCCTTCCCTGTTTCTGTCTGGGTCTCCTTCAATGCACGACTTTCCCCTTTGCTAACAGACTGTTAAGAAAGGATACACATAGGAAATGGCAAATGACTTAGGACAATGACTTGTTTATAACTCTATAATCACTACGATAATCACTATATCGGTATAACTGTATCACCTAGTAACTCGGGGGCATGAAGCAACCAAGCATAAGTATGTGACTGCTGTGTTGATGACCAAGACAATATAATAATGTATTGGTTCAGCCAAATCCCTCTAAAGGTCTCATCTTTGTACTTTGTTTCCTTTCTACTATTTACAGTATTTTCTGCTACACCTCAGTGACTAAGTGTAATAGCTGTGCTTCTTTGACATTATTTAGAGTTCAAGTTATTTCCAGACCAATAAATCTACACACAACAGCACTGCAGTGTTCTGAGACATTTGTGAGTCACTTCATGTACATGGTGTATTTCAGAACATAACAACGCCAACTCACTCCTGGTGGTTTCAGGAGCTCTTGGTCTTTCTCCTTCTTCTTTTTCTCCTTCTTGTCTTTTTTCTTCTTCTTCTCCTTTTTAGCGGCGGTGGTGGGGGGCCCGTGGGGCTGGGTGCCGGCTCGTTCGCGCTCCTGTTTTACCAGGCTGCGGTATTGCTCGTCACACGGGTGGTCCCAGGTGGACTGGCCCGAGGAGAAGTTGAAGTAGTACACGTCCCCCGTCACGTCCTGACTGCGAGAGGAGGGAGAGGAGGGGGTCACTTCAGCACCTCAGAGCTCAGCGAAGGGAGAAGAGACCAGTGAACATTAAAATAACAGTGACACTGACAGGTGTGATTTGAGAAACCATTGACTGAACTAGGCCAGCTAGGAAGTATCTTTAGAGTAAGAAAGATGTGGAGAAAGTGGTTTTCTTTTACTTTAAAAGGTAGATTGTAGGTGTATATTGTATCTGGGAATACTGGGCAGTCTACCACTGCTGATACAACACTACTAGGGGCCAGAGATGGAGTCAATGTCAGGCGTCTTCAAATTCAGATCACAGTAAAAAGAATGTGAATCGAGACCACGACCGAGACAAAGCTGATCCATGCAAGAGAAGGGTGACATTGTGACCAGTCAGTATGACCAAATCTGTGTTATTTGTGGTTAATGAATCACTATCAAAAAAGTACTGTTAAAAATTTAATTAAAAGTACTGTTTTACTGCAATTAAAAAAACATGCATTTATGGAAGTCAATGTTGGGGTAGCACAAAAAGCATCCCCCATCTACAAATGTGTTGACCATCCACACAGGTGAGAATATTTGTGTTCGGTTTCAAATTCACTTGAGTGGATGTTACTGACCGACGCCACCAGGTTCAGACTCCATCTCTGGTACAGTGGTAGACGCCTACCTGCTTACCAGGGTTTCCATTCGGGAGGCAGTGGGGCAACAATGCCCTCCCTGGCCAGCCATAGGAGCTCTGGCTCCCGATTGGGATCAATGCCAATCTCTCGTGCGTACTCGTGGATCTCTGACAGGGGAGGGGAAGAAAGCAGGGAGGAAAATCTCCAGGTAACATTAAATGACTTCTCACACAACCAAAATAAGTTAGTGAATGTGTCTTATCTATGTAAAACAGAGCATTGCTTGGTTTGGAGATGTGCCTATGTGTTTGATGCCCACTACAACACTTTGCATCATGCTTGTGTAGTTCTGTTTCAGCAATGTAGCTTACAGTCTACTGATCTGTCAACTAGAAAGGGAGCCATACTACCCCTTCTGTATCCTTCCTCTCTACCTTGTTCAGAGGGGATATAGCTCTCATCGTAGTCCTCTTCCAGGATCAGCTGGTCTCCAATCTGTAGATCAGCAGCTGCTGTCATGGTTACTTGGAGGGGGAAAAGGTCATGTTGTAGATGCCATTTGAAAATTGTAGCTAGGCTATATTGCATTTGCAAGTAGCGCATGCATCGCTACAAACCAAACCCCATATGGGACCTCTGTGTACAGTCATACATCTATGCTACTACGTTTTGCTAAATCTATCCACGTAGCTAGTTGGCTAGCTAGCTAAGTGTAGCTAGCCACAATGAACAACCCTTAACCACAGTTAAAAGGGGAAAGCTTTTCAATTACAAATAAAGGGGGTTAGCGGGCGCTATTGTTGGGTTTAACTACAGTAGCTACGTTAGTTAACTATCTTTGCCCTTTCTTTAGCTACGTAAGTTAGCTAATGTCCGTTTAGTAACCTAACGAGCTAAGTTAGTTGGACGGTTAAATTAGAATAATAACTACCCTACTGTTGTTGACATGTTTTCATAGCTATCTACAGTAGCTGGCTAACGTTAGGTTTCCTGACAGACCAAGGTGGGTGGCGTCACATCTCAGAGGAAAATGTTACAGTAGCTAACTAGCTAGCATTAGCATATTCGCTAGAAACTTCAATTTGGACAAACAACGTACGATTTACCTACCTAACTACAAGTTATTATCCTATCCCAGTAAGGGCAAGATCAGTCAAGTGCAATTATTATTGACATGTTCCCTTACAAATGAGTAGAATGGTTGCACTTGGTCTGCTAGCTAAACAACAACATATCAAAATAGAATCCGCTGATGGAGCTTCCAGGGACGCTTTAGTCCGTTTCCGGTTCCAACACCCCTAGCAACCACGTAGCACCCACCTACCACTCAGACATATCGCGGTAGGTTGGACAAAAGTGATGCAGAGGACACCTCTCATTGTGATTGGTCCCTGAGCCCATAAAATGTATTTTCTCTTTCTGTAAAAACCCTACCTTTAACCATTTCCACTGTTCTCCAAGAGTTAGTTCTGCTTCACTTCAGTTTGCTCCTCAATTCATGCACCTTGGTTGGAGAGTGAGGTAGCGGTTGTGATTCTCCCTTAAACACAGGTCAGATTAGTTCAAATAGAAGACTCTAATTTGCATGCAATTCATAAATTATTGCAGTGCCACTTCCAAATGACATCAACAACAGTCCAACAACAATAGGAGCCTTCCAGTATGAGGAGGTATCAAACAGTTGTCATAAAACGACTTCTCAATGAAGTGGTTCCTTGACGAATGTATCCTGCTTTATTGTGGGCAAAGTGGATATTGACAGCAACCAAAAGGTATACATGCACTCAGTTGGGTTTTAGCCCTATTAATTATTCACCAAAATTATTGCTTTTTTACTGTAATTATATATTGCATTGCAAAACTATAGATTGGTTTGTCTTTTCTGAATCCATGAATTGAGGCTTCCTTTTCAATAGCCTAAAGCCTAACAATAATATAGTTTAAAAGTATCTATCTGATTTCAAAAACATAGTCACAATACCTGCTGAAAAAAACAGCATAGACCACCATATGCTTGGCCAGCTTCACCAGCTAGACCATACTGGTCCGACCAACTTGACCAGCATCAGACCAGCACTGACCAGCATATGCTGTTTTTTAAAGCAGGGTATTGCTACAGTATGCAGTTTGTTTAGCCCGTAATGCAACACCCGCATCTACCATAGGGTGGCAACAAATCAGTCTGAGAAATCCTCTGCTTTCGCCACTGAGCAGTGACTTTGTTCGTTGGCTTTACTCCTAATAAAAATCTGAAAGATGCTCCAGTGTGTCATCATCACTTAGCATCATCGCCCAGTTTCTCTTCAAAAAAACACCCACCAGCCATTTCCTCTGTGGGATCCTCCTAAAACTGCAGAAGACAAATCAAGGAGCTAATTGTTTATAGGCCTTGTTGTGCAAGAAAGCAAAGAATTTAGCCATGAATGCCAATCACATTTAGTGAAATATTATGCTTATGTAGCTGTCTTTGAACATGTCCTCCATGAACTTGAACGTGAGATGTTATCTACACAGTAGCCTAATCTACACAGTAATTCCATTATATGCTTTTCAGTCCTCTGCTATGAGAAATAGATAAAGATCTTGAAATCTAGAAATAGCCTAGATCACTCTGATGGAATGAAAGCCTCACACCCAGTTGGCATGACTGGTTCCGTTTGTGTGGGTAGATGTTTATTTGTTTAATGGCTGTAAAAAAATATGTTTGTGTTCATGTTAACCCTCCTCTGGTATTTTCAGCATATCCCTGATCTAGTGGCCGCCAAATCTGAAGGTCCTTGACTGATGATCAATGTCACAGTTGTGTAAGATCTGTGGCAAAGTTTACCGAATTCTTTCCAAAATGGATAGATGGCATCTACATTCTTAGAAAAAATGGTTCCAAAAGGGTTCTTCAGCTGTCCCCATAGGATAACCATTTTTGTTTCCAGGTAGAACCATTTTTATTTCCAGGCAGAACCCTTTTGGGTTCCATGTAGAACCCTCTGTAAAAAAAAGGATTCTACCTGGAACCAAAAGGGGTTCTACCTGCAACCAAAAAGGGTTCTTCAAAGGGTTATCCTATGGGGACAGCTGAAGAACCCTTCAAAGTTCTAGATAGCACCTTTTTTTCTAAGTGTATATGAATTTGGCATTGCTGTATTTGGCCCCTGAATTGGGCACAGCTTTATCGTTCTTTTCTGTACTACGTATTGTGTAGGTGGTTTGGCCGAGGTCCTAGGTGAATGCCCCCTAATTCCCGGCAGTGATAGGCACTAGTACACAAACATAGGCCTTGGAACTTAAATAACAGCATCTACACAGCTAAACACACAACATCTCTTGCTTATAAATTTGAGTTCTTGCATCTCGAGTACTCAGACTTCAAGGAATTGAAAAAGTAATCGATTATTTTTTTTAAATCAATGTGTAAATTCAAATCAAATGTATGGGTCACTTGCGCCATATACAACAGGTGTAGACTTTTCTGTGAAATGCTTACTTTCAAGCCCATTCCCAACAATGTAGAGTTCAAAAGTAAAACATTTATAAAAAAAGGAAATAGTAACACAATAAAATAATAATGAGGCTATAGTCAAGGAGTACCAGTACCTTGTGTGTGTTGGAGCGTCTGTGTGAGTGTGTGTGTGTGTATGTGTGTGTGTGTGTGTGTGTGTGTGTGTGTGTGTGTGTGTTGGAGTGTCCGTATAGTGTGTGTGAGTGTGTGGGTAGAGTCTAGTGAGTGTGCATAGACCCAATGCAAGAGAGTCGTAAAAAAAAGGAAAAAAAATAGCAAGAAGGACGATTTTGTGTTAATGTTGAACGGCATCTGAAGGAGGAAATAGTTGGACCCACTGATTAGCAACCATAAATTCCCCACAGAGAAGATATCAGTTGAGAATACTGAATACAGAAACTCCACTGTGAGTCGTTGGAACCAAGGTTTCCCTGGTTGTATCCTTATACACACTTCACAGATACGCGTTACCTAGTGCTGGCCTGGTTTACAGATTTCCTATGTGACCATATCTCAACCTAAAGTCTTCTTATCGCCAAGACTTGGCAACATCCAACTGGGCAAAAACTGGTTGAATCAATATTATTTCCACGTTATTTCAACCAAAACAATTCCCTTACGTGAATGACTTTTTGCAAATCAAAGTTGAAAAGTGATTGGATTTGCAAAAAGTCATCAACGTAAGGGAATTTTGTCTTTTTTTCACCAAACTTTTAACCTAAATTCAATGACATGGTGAAATGTTTTGTTGATTTCATATTAGTTGACAACTCAACCAAATGTAAATCAAAATTAGATATTGAACTGACTTCTGTGCCCACTGGGATCCTACCATTCCAGAGGTTATTCAAGTGCAGGGTGGATACAACTTTTGTTGCTTTGCTTCCGTTATCTCTACATGTAGATAAACGTATAGGGAAAAGGGGAACTCAAATCTCTTCTGACGTCAAAGACGTCACCTGGTCTCCAACAGATGTGTGGTTGCAATAGTACTTGTCACAATGGAGATCAATCAGTAAAGAGTGAGGGAGGGGGTCACCATTCAGCCATACGTTCATTTCTAGTGGAAAACCTTCCCTGCACAGGGAGCAGGGGACAGCCGGAGGGAGCAGACTAAACAACTTGACTTTTGAACTAAGGCCAACGCCTGATAAAGTGGTGATTGACTGACTAAATATTTACAGCATATGGCAATTTTACCCCATGTAGTATGACAGTGGAAATACCCCTGACAGTGTTACCCTTTAATTTGTCACTGTGCTTATAATTGCTCTCACAGTTGTCATTTCTAATATAATTGTATAAATATATTCTACTATCTTGTTCTAGGCCTACTATCATAAATTACCTAGCTGAATAATTGTGGCAGTAAAATCAGAGGCTACTTAAATAAAGTCGTTATGGCTCTGTGATCTCGATAGCAACCTCTGTCAGGATAAATGTGGTGCAATGATAGCAGTTTCAAAGGTTGTTAAGATAACACTCATTCAATGAACATGCATGCCTTGTTTATCTGGTCAGCACAACTTATACAGAGTAGAATTTTTGCTGTGATAGTCTACCATCAATGCCAAAATAAGTACGTCCTCATGATCAAGTAAAGCCAGCTCAATGCCATAGGATAGTAAACTGACTGTGGGCCTCTGCAGACCACTAGTACAAGTTCAAGTTTATTTGTCGTACGCACAGGATACACATGGTATACACACAGTTCAATGAAACGCTTACTTGCAGGTTCCCTCTCGATAATGCGACAACAATAAGAAAAGTAAAAGATAAGAATAAAAAACAAAAAACAAAATGAGCTCAGTAGAAATACAGGAGCAAACAAAGTAATAATTCACGCAAAAATTGGCATAAAAAGTCAAGTGGAGTGGGAACCGGCAAGATGCGCACCCTACCCACCGATGCCATCTTACATCTCATACAAAGCCAGTTACGTTTGCATTATTGTCCATAGGCATATGCAGCAGCATAGGATATGTGTTACATAAATGAATTTATAAAAAGAGGTGTGATGGGTTAGTCTTATAAAGCAAAATGTATTAAAACAATTATGACCATGCAATACTTCTGATTGTAGTTTTTTATGAGGAGTGATGATGAGGGGAATGTCTCAGCTATTAGTAGTTATTGCAAGAGATTATAAAGGGTTAGGTTTGTATAGACTACTAAGGATCCCACTGAGCACAGAAGTCAGTTCAATATCTATTTTGGTTAAGTGTCAACTAATGTGAATTCAATGTGAAATAAACAAAACATGTCATCATGACATTGGATTTAGATTAAACATTGGGTGAAAAAAAGACTAAATTCCCTTCCATTGATGACTTTTTTGCAAATCCAATCGGTTTCCCACATTGATTCAACATCATCACATTGATTATTTTTTGTTGAAATGACGTGGAAACAACGTTGATTCAACCAGTTTTTCCCAGTGGGAAGGTTTTGATACTAATATTCTTATTTCCTCTTTTATTTAATCTCATATCAGGTAACAAATGGCAAGTTTCCTATGTGGAGTCATGCAGGCCGGGTCAGGTGACAGGACAGGAGACAGGCCCCATCAGCCACTCTGTCTTCAGCCACTCATAAAACTCAATGGGGTTTCAGTGCACCAACAGGGAGGAATGATCCAGGAAGAATAGATTGAACGAGGGAGAGGTCGGGGTAAAAGAGGACACGGGGGAATGAGTGTGAAAATATGCATAAAAAATAAGAAATTAGAACAGGAAATAGGGCATCTGGATAGGCTGAGAAAGAATAGATGTTCAGTAGAATAACAATACAAAGGTTGGGAAGGAAACACATTCAGATATACCACAGGAGCTGGGTGATACAGAGTGTGATATGAGTCATTACATGCAAAATAAAGTAATCTCACTGATCAATGCATCTCACTGATTTTGTATGGCACAGTTGGTGCTGAGAGTAATGATTGTCAAAGGCGGTGTAAATCCAAGCAACTCAACAATGACAATGTGTTGAGATTAGGGCTGTCAGAGTTAATCAGATAACTCAAGTTAACTTTTTGTAATTTCTGCACACATTTTGTTTTATTGTGATTAATTGCATTGTTTGAAAGCATTCAAAATACACTGAAAACATCCAAAGTACATCTATACAGCTAAAACAATCACAACAATGTGATGTCAAAACAAGTTGACATTGAGGTTAAAGAAAGTGTGCTTTATCAATTTACGTAATTTTGATAACCGTTACTTTTGGACGTCAATATTCTTGTAACGCTTTTTGTTAAATTACAGCTCAATTTGAGCAAATTCTGAATTTGCGATTAATTGTGATTAATCACAGCAAATCCAGCGATTAACTCAATTACAGTGAGGGAAAAAAGTATTTGATCCCGTGCTGATTTTGTACGTTTGCCCACTGACAAAGACATGATCAGTCTATAATTTTAATGGTAGGTTTATTTGAACAGTGAGAGACAGAATAACAACAACAAAAATCCAGAAAAACGCATGTCAAAAATGTTATAAATTGATTTGCATTTTAATAAGGGAAATAAATATTTGACCCCTCTGCAAAACATGACTTAGTACTTGGTGGCAAAACCCTTGTTGGCAATCACAGAGGTCAGACGTTTCTTGTAGTTGGCCACCAGGTTTGCACACATCTCAGGAGGGATTTTGTCCCACTCCTCTTTATATCTTCTCCAAGTCATTAAGGTTTCGAGGCTGACGTTTGGCAACTCGAACCTTCAGCTCCCTCCACAAATTTTCTATGGGATTAAGGTCTGGAGACTGGCTAGGCCACTCCAGGACCTTAATGTGCTTCTTCTTGAGCCACTCCTTTGTTGCCTTGGCCGTGTGTTTTGGGTCATTGTCATGCTGGAATACCCATCCACGACCCATTTTCAATGCCCTGGTTGAGGGAAGGAGGTTCTCACCCAAGATTTGACGGGTCATGGCCCCGTCCATCGTCCCTTTGATGCGGTGAAGTTGTCCTGTCCCCTTAGCAGAAAAACACCCCCAAAGCATAATGTTTCCACCTCCATGTTTGACGGTGGGGATGGTGTTCTTGGGGTCATAGGCAGCATTCTTCCTCCCCCAAACACGGCGAGTTGAGTTGATGCCAAAGAGCTCGATTTTGGTCTCATCTGACCACAACACTTTCACCCAGTTCTCCTCTGAATCATTCAGATGTTCATTGGCAAACTTCAGACGGGCCTGTATATGTGCTTTCTTGAGCAGGGGGACCTTGCGGGCGCTGCAGGATTTCAGTCCTTCACGGCGTAGTGTGTTACCAATTGTTTTCTTGGTGACTATGGTCCCAGCTGCCTTGAGATCATTGACAAGATCCTCCCGTGTAGTTCTGGGCTGATTCCTCACCGTTCTCATGATCATTGCAACTCCACAAGGTGAGATCTTGCATGGAGCCCCAGGCCGAGGGAGATTGACAGGTCTTTTGTGTTTCTTCCATTTGCGAATAATCGCACCAACTGTTGTCACCTTCTCACCAAGCTGCTTGGCGATGGGCTTGTAGCCCATTCCAGCCTTGTGTAGGTCTACAATCTTGTCCCTGACATCCTTGGAGAGCTCTTTGGTCTTGGGCATGGTGGAGAGTTTGGAATCTGATTGATTGATTGCTTCTATGGACAGGTGTCTTTTATACAGGTAACAAGCTGAGATTAGGAGCACTCCCTTTAAGAGTGTGCTCCTAATCTCAGCTCGTTACCTGTATAAAAGACACCTGGGAGCCAGAAATCTTTCTGATTGAGAGGGGGTCAAATACTTATTACCCTCATTAAAATGCAAATCAATTTATAACATTTTTGAAATGTGTTTTTCTGGATTTTGTTGTTGTTATTCTGTCTCTCACTGTTCAAATAAACCTACCATTAAAATTATAGACTGATCATTTCTTTGTCAGTGGCAAACGTACAAAATCAGCAGGGGATCAAATACTTTTTTCACTCACTGTACATTTTTTTGCGTTTGACAGCCCTGGTTGAAAAACATTGCATGTTGCATGAGGAGCTATGCTGCTCTCTATCAAGCTATGAGTTGTTTTGAGGGAAATAGTGGGATGACATCCCACTGGACACAGACATCAGTTCAACATCTAGTTTTGATTTACATTTGGTTCAGTTGTCAACCAATGTGAATTCAATATGAAATCAACAAAAAAAATCACCATGTCATTGGATATAGGGTCAAAGTTGGTTGAAAGGACGAAATGCCCTTACGCTGATGACTTTTGGCAAATCCAATCAGTTTTCCACATTCATTCAACATAATCACATAGATGTACAGAATACGACAGGTGTAGACATTACAGTGAAATGCTTACTTACGAGCCCATTCCCAACAATGCAGAGTTAAAAAAGTAAGACAAACGTTTTCTAAATAAAAAGGAAATAGTTACACAATAAAAACAATCATGAGGCCATATACAAGACTATATACAAGTTCACTTACAATATATCAATGGAAATCTAATGACACACAAACACTATAATGACAGACACTCAATCCTCTATCCCAATTCCTCCGATTCACATGGAGCCACAGTGACAAAGTCTGTTGATGACGGAACAAGTTACAGCTCAACACTGACCCTTTAACCTATTAATCACCATCGAGCATGTGGCAGACACACACACACACACACACACTCTCTCTCTCTCTCTCTCTCTCTCTCTCTCTCTCTCTCTCTCTCTCTCTCTCTCTCTCTCTCTCTCTCTCTCTCTCACTCACACACACACACACCCACACACACAACGGGCAATAGTTTTAATGGAGTGATATAGAAACATTGTGTTCCAATGGAAATTACAACATACTCTATGACACTGGGGTTTATGGCCCTGGACCTGATGCCCTCTCTCTATGTCTTATCAGTGATCTCAATAAAGCCAGCAAACGCTGTCCCACCCCCACACAGGCTCCAACGCAACAGCCAACACACAAGAGAAGCAATCAGAATTGATATTAGGTTGATTGCATTCAACTTACTCTCTTCTCTTTGACAGTGTTCCCAAAGTTCTACCAGATTTATATAACTGGTACATAAACAATTAAGAAAGAGAAACATACAGTTGAAGTCGGAAGTTTACATTCACCTTAGCAAAATACATTTAAGCTCAGTTTTTCACAATTCCTGAGTAAAAATTACCTGTCTTAGGTCAGTTAGGATCACCACTTTATTTTAAGAATGTGAAACGTCAGAATAATAGTAGAGAGAATGATTTATTTAAGCTTTTATTTCTTTCATCACATTCCCAGTGGGTCAGAAGTTTACATACACTCAATTAGTATTTGGTAGCATTGCCTTTATATTGTTTAACTTGGGTCAAATGTTTCGGGTAGCCTTCCACAAGCTTCCCACAATAAGTTGGATGAATTTTGGCCCATTACTCCTGACAGAGCTGGTGTAACTGAGTCAGGTTTGTAGGCCTCCTTGCTCGCACACACTTTTTCAGTTCTGCCAACACATTTTCTATAGGATTAAGTCAGGGCTTTGTGATGGCCACTCCAATACCTTGACTTTGTTGTCCTTAAGCCATTTTGCAAAACTTTGGAAGTATGCTTGGGGTCATTGTCCATTTGGAAGACCCATGTCGTATCGGGTAAATGCTGGCAATTATTGCTGATAAACAAAGGAGTCTGCTCATACTGAACTTGGATCATAAGGTTTATTCATATCACAAGCTTCAGCATAAGTGACAGATGTCATGACATCCGGAGAGCGACGGCCCAGATTGCAATGGTCGCTCTGCTTTCTTCTTCGTCTAGCCCATACTTATAAACAATGTAAAAATATGGGTTGCTCCCTCTGCCGTCCAATCACCTGTCTCCCCTGGGGCGTCACCCTACAAATGGCTACTTTTGAACTAAGATAAACATTCTTTCAGTTCCACTTAAAAACCATTAACAAAGACATAATCCTAATACACTACACCCATTTGCAACCAAGCTTTAACATCCTAACTGATATCTTGAGATGTTGCTTCAATATATCCACATAATTTTCCTTCCTCATGATGCCATATATTTAGTGAAGTGCACCAGTCCCTCCTGCAGCAAAGCACCCCCACAGCATGATGCTGCCACCCCGTGCTTCACGGTTGGGATGGTGTTCTTCGGCTTGCAAGCAACCCCCTTTTTCCTCCAAACATAACGATGGTCATTATGGCCAAACAGTTCTATATTTGTTTCATCAGACCAGAGGGCATTTCTCCAAAAAGTACGATCTTTGTCCCCATGTGCAGTTGCAAACCGTAGTCTGGCTTTTTTATGGCGGTTTTGGAGCAGTGGCTTCTTCCTTGCTGAGCAGCCTTTCAGGTTATGTCGATATAGGACTCGTTTTACTCTGGATATAGATACTTTGTACCTGTTTCCTCCAGCATCTTCACAAGGTCCTTTGCTGTTGTTCTGGGATTGATTTGCACTTTTCGCACCAAAGTACGTTCATCTCTAGGAGACAGAATGCGTCTCCTTCCTGAGCGGTATGATGGCTGCGTGGTCCCATGGTGTTTATACTTGCGTACTATTGTTTGTACAGATGAACGTGGGACCTTCAGGCATTTGGAAATTGCTCCCAAGGATGAATCAGACTTGTGGAGGTCTACAATTGTTTTTCTGAGGTCTTGGCTGATTTCTTTTGATTTTCCCATGATGTCAAGCAAAGAGGCACTGAGCTTGAAGGTAGGCCTTGAAATACATCCACAGGTACACCTCCAATTGACTAAAATTATGTCAATTAGCCAATCAGAAGCTTCTAAAGCCATGACATCATTTTCTGGAATTCCAAGCTGTTTAAAGGCACAGTCAACTTAGTGTATGTAAACTTCTGACCCACTGGAATTGTGATACAGTGAATTATAAGTGAAATAATCTGTCTGTAAACAATTGTTGGAAAGATGACTTGTGTCATGCACAAAGTAGATAGTTTGTTAACAAGAAATTTGTGGAGGGGTTGAAAAACAAGTTTTAATGACTCCAACCTAAGTGTATGTAAACTTCCGACTTCAACTGTATACAGTCTGACATACTGTAGGTCTCCACAAATCAAACCATGGAGCCAACTAATAGTAATAATCCAGTATTTTAAACCTTTAAGTATTTAACTCTCACTTTTTATCTCTTTAGAATCTTGTTATATACGAGCATGTTTCTTTTTGCTTTATTTCATTGCTGAATCGGGGACAAATCTCATGTGTCCCTCATTTGGTAACCCTAATCCTTCCAATAATGTATAATCTATTCTCTTTTTAGAGAACAATGCAGTGAATAAATGAACAAAATATATTGAGGCTAGCAGATGTTCCTCCTTGAATGGTGAATGGTCTTTGGTAGCATCAAGATGCTAATGCATCCTCAGGGTGCTCCTGTCACCTCTCTCTCACCTGCTGTCTGGCCCATCTCCCTGGTTACGGCCCTTTCATGTCTCATGGTAATGACACAGGAGATAGCAGCTCAGATAGTCCAGCAAGGCCAGGCAAGAATGGCCATTGTCCTGGAGGCCAAATGTCCCAGGCAATCATGGAGCACATGGTGATTGTATTGTGTGTGAAAGTTTACCATCACACAAGGTGATTGAGTTGATTGTGGCATTGGGAGCACAGCCAGAGTGGAGATTGTAATTATTCACCTGAAAATTAAATCATATCACAATTAGAATAGCTAGCCATTTAGAAAGACACAAAATAGAATAGAGAATATTTTATTATCCAAGATAATGCACACACAGACAATTGTGTGTGCATGCGAGTGTGTGTGTGCGCATACACTAGTGTGGGAGTGTGTCCACAGCGTTTCACTTCGCTGACTCCCCCTGCATGCACTCTGCAGGTGACCATTGTACCCAGCTCCTCCCTGTGAGACGGTGTGGGGGTGAGGTCCACCTCCACGGAGGCACACAACCTCTCACACCTCTCCCCCCTCCTGCTGCTCCAGCCCTATAAAAAAACAGAGCTGGCCCTCATGTTCCCCAGTCTCATAACGACCAATCAGCCACCAGGTAAGAGAATGAGTGGGAGAGCTAATGGCTGGGGCTAGAGGCAGACGACTTAGGAACTAGTAGAGAGAAAGGCAGACTATATATTTTTTCTGGAAACTTTTTTTGCCTCTTATTTTGTATGCTTATTACTACTTTGATATGAACTGTTACGAATACATTGGGCAGCAGTTATCACTTTAGCAATACTTATTTCAGACAGTTTACTATAATTTACAAGAGAGATGGGAGGGAACAATGGATAAATAATTTTATAAAATGTCCTAGAAAAAAGGATGTAGCTAATTTTCTTCCCAATAGCTTTCAGTGCATCTTTATTACTCTGAACAACTGCTTAAGTGTAACCTCCGTCCAGGGCCACAGTGATCCAGCAATGTGTCTGTCTTAGTGCAGGGATTGGGGATTAGGTGGTAGGAGTTTAGGGTTCATCTCTTTGTAGCTATAAATCTATCCAGCTCTGTGTAATCTAACCAGATTAGAGGTCCTTTTAATAGGCTGACATATGGCAAAGGGTAAACTGATTGAGGGCAGCCTGGAGTTGCGTGTCTTTAGGGGTTTGCTCCTTGTCACTGGAGAATTACTTAAGAGTCGGACTTGAATTATTGTCCTGTTTACTTTTGGTGACATTTAAAGTTTGATTTAGAGTGTTTTGCTATTAGTGATTTGTTGCACTGTTCAAATATTGTTTGCGCTAAATCTATTTTGAACCATTCAGTGTTGACTTCCCATGGTTTACAGTTTCAATTGTGAATATCTGAATTCTTGTCTTGCTCATTGCTCACCATCCGTTCTCTTTTGTCCCCTCAGACCACCATCATGAAATTCCTGGCTCTCGCACTCACCATCCTGCTGGCCGCAGGTTAATATCCCAGCCTTGTCATAGTGCCGCCAAATTGATAATGTAGTAATGACATTTTAATGCATTGTGTGTGTACCATGCTCTGGTATGTTGAACAATTCAAAATGAAATCTTACTCAATTTGATTAAAGTGCTGGGCCATTCACCACTGTTACCCAACCAATGCCTGACCCTCTCCCCTCTCTCCCCTCTCCCAGGTACCCAGGCTGTTCCCATGCAGGCCGATGCTCCCTCTCAGATGGAGCATGTGAAGGCAGCCATAATGGTGTACATGACTCAGGTGAAGGAGACCGCACAGAGGTCCATCGACCTTCTGGATGACACAGAGTACAAAGAGTACAAGTAAGAACATGTTGCATTTCATCTTCTCTATCTTCAATGGTGCCCAACCTCCACAGATAACTAAAACTATCTCTCTCTCTCTCTCTCTCTCTCTCTCTCTCTCTCTCTCTCTCTCTCTCTCTCTCTCTCTCTCTCTCTCTCTCTCTCTCTCTCTCTCTTCCTCCTCTTCTTGGTGTTCCTCTCAGGGTGGAGCTGTCCAAGAGCCTTGACAACCTCCAGCAGTATTCCCAGACCGCCTCCCAGTCCCTTGCCCCCTACAGCGAGGCCTTCGGTGCGCAGTTGACTGATGCCACCGCCGCTGTGCGCGCTGAGATCATGAAGGATGTGGAGGAGCTGCGCACCCAGTTGGAGCCCAAGCGCGCCGAGCTCAAGGCAGTCCTGAACAAGCACATGGAGGAGTACCGTGAGAAGCTGGAGCCCCTGATCAAGGAGATCGTCGACCAGCGCCGCACCGAGATGGAGGCCTTCAGGATCAAGTTGGAGCCTGTTGTGGAGGAGATGCGCGCCAAGGTGTCCGCCAACGTGGAGGAGACCAAGGCCAAGCTCATGCCCATCGTGGAGACCATCCGTGCCAAGCTGACCGAGCGTCTGGAGGAGCTGAGGACCCTGGCTGCCCCCTACGCTGAGGAGTACAAGGAGCAGATGATCAAAGCTGTTGGAGAGGTGCGCGAGAAGATAGTGCCCCTGACTGAGGACTTCAAGGGCCAGATGGGCCCCGCCGCCGAGCAGCTCAAGGAAAAGCTCATGGCTTTCTACGAGACCATCAGCCAGACAATGAAGGCATAAACACGCCCTCAACCGGACCCTCCCTCTCTCCCTTCCTTCCCTTCTCACTCACGCTGACTCACACACCATATGTACCACGCCAATGCCAAACTGATGCACTTCCTCTGCAGCGACATGGCAGGACTCTTGCTCTCTGTAACGCACCACAACATGCGCTCAAGCACACACAAGCGCAGACACTAACACACTATTGCATACATTCCGTTTTGAATTGTGTTCAGGGCCTGTATGCACAATCCTGGGCCTGCACAATCTTGACTGTACTATGAACATCAAGTGTGAATATTATTGTGTTGCTGCTTGTTCAAGATAGCTGTGTGCTTCAAAACAGCTCAATAAACACCATACTGTTTCATACTATTTCATTCTCTGAGTTTGACTTCTTTGGATGTGTTCTATGACAGGATTTTGAACCACAAAATAATTTCATTATTCTTTAAAGTCTCCTATCTCAACATGATCAAAATGAAGTGATACAACTATTATCACTTCATAAGCAATACACACGTATGACAATGAAACAAACAAATGTCTCTTACCGGATATCATGTAATTGTAACAGTGTTTATTCGCATTGGTTTAAAAGAATGGCTCATCTAAAAATGATAACTGATCAAAATTAAAACAAATTGACTTTTATAATAATTTTCTCTGAAAACCAGTGACCATTCATGGAGATCATGGGAGTTAATATGAGTCTTAGTGTTGGTTGCCATAGAGGGTTGATGAATGGGTTAATAAGGAGGAGGTGTCAGTGTATTGGTAGGCTGTGACCCGGTAGAGTTTCATTAGAGACGGTGTTAGATGGATGGGGCGCTACTCTGCACCTCTTAAGCTGAGCCCCATCAACACTTTCCCATCACAGAGTATGTGCGCACACATACAGTCGTGGTCAAAAGTTTTGAGAATGACACAAGTATTGGTTTCCACAAAGTTTGTTCTTAGAGCTTAATGTCAGATGTTACTATGGTACACTGAATTATAATTACAAGTATTCCATAAGTGTCAAAGGCTTTCATTGACAATGACATTCAGTTTATGCAAAGAGTCAATATTTGCAGTGTTGACCCTTCTTTTTCAAGACCTTTGCAATCCGCCCTGGCATGCTGTCAATTAACTTCTGGGCCACATCCTGACTGATGGCAGCCCATTCTTGCATAATCAATGCTTGGAGTTTGTCAGAAGTTGTGGGTTTTTGTTTGTCCACCCGCCTCTTGAGGATTGACCACAAGTTCTCAATGGGATTAAGGTCTGGGGAGTTTCCTGGCCATGGACCCAAAATGTCGATGTTTTGTTCCCTGAGCTACTTAGTTATCACTTTTGCCTTATGGCAAGGTGCTCCATCATGCTGGAAAAGGCATTGGTCGTCACCAAACTGTTCTTGGATGGTTGGGAGAAGTTACTCTCGGAGGATGTGTTGGTACCATTCTTTATTCATGGATGTGTTCTTAGGCAAAATTGTTAGTGAGCCCACTCCCTTGGCTGAGAAGCAACCCCACACATGAATGGTCTCAGGATACTTGGCATGACACAGGACTGATGGTAGCGCTCACTCGAAAAGGGGATTCATCAGAGAAAATGACTCTACCCCAGTCCTCAGCAGCCCAATCCCTGTACCTTTTGCAGAATATCAGTCTGTCCCTGATGTTTTTCCTGGAGAGGTGGCTTCTTTGCTGCCCTTCTTGACACCAGACCATCCTCCAAAAGTCTTCGCCTCACTGTGCGTGCAGATGCACTCACAACTGCCTGCTGCCATTCCTGAGCAAGCTCTGCACTGCTGGTGCCCCGATCCCGCAGCTGAATCAACTTTAGGAGACGGTCCTGGCGCTTGCTGGACTTTCTTGGGCGCCCTGAAGCCTTCTTCACAACAATTGAACCTCTCTCCTTGAAGTTCTTGATGATCCGATAAATGGTTGATTTAGGTACAATCTTACTAGCACCAATATCCTTGCCTGTGAAGACCTTTTTGTGCAAAGCAATGATGACGGCATGTGTTTCCTTGCAGGTAACCATGGTTAACAGAGGAAGAACAATGATTTCAAGCACCACCCTCCTTTTAAAGCTTCCGGTCTGTTATTCTGACTGAATCAGCATGACAGAGTGATCTCCAGCCATGTCCTCGTCAACACTCTCACCTGTGTTAACGAGAGAATCACTGACATGATGGCAGCTAGCCTTTTTGTGGCAGGGCTGAAATGCATTGGAAATGCTTTTTGGGGATTAAGTTCATTTCCATGGCAAAGAGGGACTTTGCAATTAATTGCAATTCATCTGATCACTCTTCATGACATTCTGGAGTATATGCAAATTGCCATCATCAACACTGAGGCAGCAAACTTTGTGGAGACCAATACTTGTGTCATTCTCAAAACTTTTGACCACGACTGTACACACACACACACACACACACACACACACACACACACACACACACACACACACACACACACTGGAGCATTAGGAGTTTATGAGTATACTTCTTGTGTTATAAGGTTGTTAATCAATCATGCCATCTAGACATAAATTGGTTCTCTATAGAGTAGAATTCTTCCACCAATACCAACTTCTGTCCCCTCACATATAATCATACTAGATATTAAGCAAGAGGGTTGTGATGGATGAGGCCTTCAAAGGCTCAGTTGGTAGAGCATGATACTTGCAACGTCAGGATTGTGGGTACTGTTATCTGCACTAACAGTATTATGAAATCATATCTGCTGCTATGTACTGCTAAGTTGTAATAGTTTTGATAATAAACCTATACTAACTGTATTATAAACGTGTATGTGCTTTTTGGTTTTGGTTTGTTTGTAATATGTTTTGCTACGTGATCCTCTTATTGTTTTTTGGTTTGTCTTTAATTATTTAGTTTTTTTTTAAGGATTGTGAGTTCGATTCCCAGGGCCACCCATACGAAAAATATATACACGCATGGCTGTAAGTTGCTTTGAATAAAATGTCCGTACTGTGAGACACCTAAGACAGCGCTACAGGGAGACAGGACAGACAGCTGATCGTCCTCGTAGTGGCAGACCACGTGTAACAACACCTGCACAGGATCGGTACATCCGAACACCACACCTGCGGGACAGGTACAGGATGGCAACAACAACTGCCCGAGTTACACCAGGAACGCACAATCCCTCCATGAGTGCTCAGACTGTCCACAATAGGCTGAGAGAGGCTGGACTGAGGGCTTGTAGGCCTGTTGTAAGGCAGGTCCTCACCAGACATCACCGGCAACAACGTTGCCTATGGGCACAAACCCACCATCGCTGGACCAGACAGGACTGGCAAAAAGTGATCTTCACTGACGAGTCGCGGTTTTGTCTCCTCAGGGGTGATGGTCGGATTCGCTTTTATCGTCGAAGGAATGAGCGTTACACCGAGGCCTGTACTCTGGAGCGGGATCGACTTAGAGGTGGTGGGTCCGTCATGGTCTGGGGCGGTGTGTCACAGCATCATCGGACTGAGCTTGTTGTCATTGCAGGCAATCTCAACACTGTGCGTTACAGGGAAGACATCCTCCTTCCTCATGTGGTACCCTTCCTGCAGGCTCATCCTGACATGACCCTCCAGCATGACAATGCCACCAGCCATACTGCTCGTTCTGTGCGTGATTTCCTGCAAGACAGGAATGTCAGTGTTCTGCCATGGCCAGCGAAGAGCCCGGATCTCAATCCCATTGAACACGTCTGGGACATGTTGGATCGGAGGGTGAGGGCTAGGGTCATTCCCCCCAGAAATGTCCTGGAACTTGCAGTTGCCTTGGTGGAAGAGTGGGATAATATTTCACAGCAAGAACTGGCAGATCTGGTGCAGTCCATGAGTAGGATATGCACTGCAGTACTTAATGCAGCTGGTGGACATGGCAGATACTGTTACTTTTGATCCCCCCCCCCCCCCCCCCGCCCACTTATGTGGATGATGTTAAAAATATTTGTTGGTCTGATGTGATTAATAAGGAGCATCCAGACGCTGCACTTGATGCATTTATGAAATGTCTTCTTCCAATTATTGATAAACATGCACCTTTTAAGAAACTGACTGTCAGAACTGTTAAGGCTCCATGGCTTGATGAGGAATTGAAAAACTGTATGGTTGAAAGAGATGGGCAGAAGGAGTGGCTAATAAGTCTGGCTGCACATCTGACTGGCTGACTTACTGCAAATTGAGAAATGATCTGACTAAACTCAACAAAAAGAAGAAGAAACTGTATTATGAAGCCAAGATCAATGATATAAAGATGATGGGATTTTTCTGTTGTTGAGTACTTTAAATGAAATTATGGGCAAAAAGACAAATCAACCATCTTACATCGAAACAGATGGCTTATTCATCACAAAACCATTTGATGTTGCCAATTATTTTAATGATTACCACAAAGTGGACAAACTTAGGCAGGAAATGCCAACAACGAACAGTGAGCCATCGTATTCATGCATAAGAAAACTAATAATGAAAGAAAAGCATTATACGTTTGTATTTTGTTAAGTTAGTGTGGGAGAGGTAGAAAAATTATTGTTATCGATCAATAACGACAAACCTCCTATCTGTCATATCTTTAATCTGAGCCTAGAGGAAAGTCTTTGTCCTCAGGCCTGGAGGGAACCCAAAGTCATTACGCTACCAAAGAATGGTAAAGCGGCCTTTACTGGTTCTAAGAACCGACCTATCAGCTTGCTGCCAGCTCTTAGCAAACTGTAGGAAAAAACGGTGTTTGACCAAATACAATGCTATTTCTCTGTAAAGAAATTAACAACAGACTTTCAGCATGCTTATAGAGAAGGGCACTCAACATGTACTTCACTGACACAAATGACTGGTGACTGGTTGAAAGAAATTGATAATAAGAAGATTGTGGGAGCTGTACTGTTAGATTTCAGTGCAGCCTTTGATATTATTGACCATAACCTATTGTTGAAAAACATATGTGTTATGGCTTTTCAACATCTGCCATATCGTGGATTCAGAGCTATCTATCTAATAGAACACAGAGGGGCTTTCTTTAATGGAAGCTTCTCTTATGTTAAACATGTAAAGTGTTTAAAATGTTTACCAATGACCTGCCACTGGCATTAAACAAAGCCTGTGTGTCCATGTATGCAGATGATTCAACCCTATACGTGTCAGCAACCACAGCTAGTGAAAACACTGCAACCCTAAACAAAGAGTTGCAGTCAGTTTTAGAATGGGTGGCCAGTAATAAACTGGTCCTGAACATCTCTAAAACTAAGAGCATTGTATTTGATACAAATCATTCCCTAAGTTCTAGACCTCAGCTGAATCTGAATGGTGTGGCAGTTGAGCAAGTTGCAGAGACTAAATTACTTGGTGTAACCTTAGATTGTAAACTGTTCATGGTCAAAACATATTGATTCAATGGTTGTAAAGACAGGGAGAGGTCTGTCCATGATAAATAGATGCTCTGCTTTTTTCACAAAGCAAATCCTGCAGGCTCTAGTTTTATCTTATCTTGATTATTGTCCAGTCATATGGTCAAGTGTCGCAAAGAAAGACTTAGTTAAGCTGCAGCTGGTCCAGAACAGAGCGGCACGTCTTGCTCTTCATTGTAATCAGAGGGCTAATATTAATATTATGCATGCCAGTCTCTCTTGGCTAAGAGTTGAGGAAAGACTGATTTCATTGCTTCTAGTTTTTATAAGAAACAATGTATTGGAAATTCCAAACTGTTTTCATAGTCAACATATATTCAGCACTGACACACAAACTTACACCTCCAGACGTGCCACCAGGGGTCTCTTCACAGTCCCCAGGTCCAGAACAAATTCAAGGAAACGTACAGTATTATACAGAGCCAAGATTGCATGGAACTCCCTTCCATCCAACATAGCGTAAGTGAACAGCAAACCTGGTTTCAAAAAACAAATAAAGCAACACCTCACGGCACAACGCATCTCCCCATGTGACCTACTTTTTGTGTGTATGTACTGACAGATACACACACGCACACTATATGTTAATGTTTTTAAATGTATGTAAATTATAAAGTATTTTGTAATGTCTTTTTCTTTATGTGTCGGACCCCAGTAAGACTAGCTGTCGCCATTGGCGTCAGCTAAAAGCGATTCTGTTAAAATCAAAAATCTCTCTCTCTCTCTCAGATCACCCAGTTGAAGATAGCCAGTAACCCGTTTGCCAGGGGCTTCCGACCTACTGATCCTGACGCCTGGTAAAACAAATAAACATGTTTTTTGTTTGTTAGTGTCTAGAATTTCAGAATTATTTTGGTGATACATTGAACATAAAAGTCAAAGTACAACAACCACATTCAGACATTGAGGACTGATTGTCAGATTCAGGTGGCTTCCCTCCTACAATTAATATAAAATCTAGATTATTCCATGGAAACGCTCAATTAAATAATAACTGCACCATTGTACATCCTTATCGCTCTCTCTCTTTTACCTGATATTCAGGTTAAGGAGCAATCGCAATGTGATACATTAACTTTGACCCTGGCCTCTATATATGACAACACAACAGACACTCAATTAGGCTTGATAAAGTAAGACATCTGTTATTAAGGCCAAGCATAACATGATATGGTAAAAGGTGACTGTTGTTGGTAACCTGTTTTTAACCTGTTGTAATTCTGCCTGACTGTTCTTTGACTCTAATGCGACTGTGTGTCGTTGTGTGGGGTGGGCAGCGCCAGGCCCCTGCCTCACGCTCTGCCCACCTGGCAGCCACAGGAGGGCAACTATGAGCCTGACAGTACATCAGGAGAGCAGCGAGCACAGAACCTAAAGAGTCTATCAAGTGAGCGACTGAGACTCAGGAATCTCCCTGTCCTCCTCCCTCAAAACATCAGTGCCACAATGAAATACTGAGCATGTTTTAGGCAATATACAGCCCTTAATACATCACTTTCACTCCATAATGTGCACTAATCTTGGTCAGAAGAAATGATATTTTACCCTCTTGGTTTTTCCTTCCCTTTCTCGACTTCTTTCTTCCTCTGTGGGACAAGAGGATTCAAACGTTGTCTCTCTGTCAACAGCGCATTGTGAACTAGGCCACCATTGCAGGAAAGACATCAGCTGTACCAGTGAGAGAAAGGACCTGGGATGAGAGGAGGGAATTTCTTCCATAGTTCCATTACTACAGATCTTCCTACAGTAGCCCACATTCTCCTTCAATATGTGTCTGTCTCTCTTCATTATTTATCAAAGGAACGAAGTGAAAATGTTCTGTCATGAGATCAATCATGGATTGTGTCATCTTGGGCTGGTGATTTTAGATATTACTTTTTACAGAAAGAACACAGCTTTAGGGAAATTAATTGTTTAACGTGAAAAATATTGTTATTCAAATTATGTCAATAACGACCTATTTAAAATAATTTGCTATTTTACTTTATCATTTATTATAGGCTATTTTTATTAAAGGCTCTTTTTTATTTTATACCGGTGATTAAATAGAAAAACTACTATACCCATAATGCTCTGTGCACTCCTATTTCCCGACTGAGGTTGTGCTTGCAGGGAGATGCTCAGCTCAGTTACAAGATGATGCAGGATTGATGGAGGAGGCGGGGAATGCGGGAAGGTAGCGGAGAGAATGCACAGAGGAGAGATGCGGATTATGGTGGCCTATATGACAAGGATTTTTGGTCGTGTGACAGAACGATGATCGGACGGGTAACGGGCCTCTGGATTGTTGATATTGGGACCTAAGCCTTTTTGGACAACCTCTAATTCATGCGTTTAACGATTTATTTTATTATCGGCCTATATGCGCAGTTGTTGATTTCATTATACTGAATTTGATTGTTTTGTCGACAGCTATAGGCACATGGATATTTCTGTCGATTATCTAATATTTTGTAAATTGATCATTTTTTTCTCCATTAAATTGAGGACAAGGTGTATGGTCGCGGCAGCAAAGCGCTCGATACCACACCATCTATAAACACGGACAGATCTTCCAATCAAAGGGACTATCTTTTAATAAAGATGTCAACACTATTACATTATGGCTGCAACTGTCAATTTTTGTAGCATCAGCGTTTAATCTTGGTGCTATAAACAACAATTATGCAGCATTTCTAATAATGCCAAACTGAAAGGAGACGGTCGAGTGCGCAAATTAAGTGTCCTAAAATATATAGCCTAAAATAACATTTCAAAATGGAGGCACTCTGTCCTCAATGGATGGTATTTTTATGGACGATTGTCAACCTATTTGTGGGTGTCAGCTTCGGCACCAACGAGGCTGAAGTTGAACCAAACTCCTCAGGCCCACTGGCTATTCACTTCCCACTGCGGCAGGGCCCTCTCTCCGAAACCCAACCACCGCATTTGGCCCGGCTGCGCTCCTCGAGGTCAGCGCGGAGGCGCAGAGCGGTCGGTGGCATCAATTTCGTGGACATGATCGACAACCTCCGTGGGAAATCTGGACAGGGATACTACGTGGAGATGACAGTGGGTTCACCGCCACAGAAGGTGACACTCTCCCCCATCTCTCAATTCAATTCAAAGGGCTGTATTGGTATGGGAAACATATGTTTACATTGCCAAAGCAAGTGAAATAGATAATAAACAAAAGTGAAATAAACAATCAAAAATTAACAGTAAACATTACACTCACAAAAGTTCCAAAGGAATAGAGACATTTCAAATGTCATATTATGGCTATATACAGTGATGTAACGATGTGCAAATAGTTAAAGTACAAAAGGGAATATAAATAAACATGGTGTTTGTTCTTCACTGGTTGCCCTTTTCTTGTGGCAACAGGTCACAAATCTTGCTGCTGTGATGGCACACTGTGGTATTTCACCCAATAGATATGGGAGTTTATCAAAATTGGATTTGTTTTCTTTGTGGGTCTTTTTTAACTCGAGGTGAAATAAGTGTCTCTAATATGGTTATACATTTGGCAGGAGGTTAGGAATTGCAGCTCAGTTTCCCCCTCATTTTGTGGGCAGTGTGAACATAGCCTGTCTTCTCTTGAGAGCCAGGTCTGCCTACGGCTGCCTCTCTCAATAGCAAGGCTATGCTCACTGAGTCTGTACATTGTCAAAGCTTTCCTTAATTTTGGGTCAGTCACAGTGGTCAGGTATTCTGCCACTGTGTACTCTCTGTTTAGGGCCAAATAGCATTCTAGTTTGCTCAGTTTTTTTGTTAATTCTTTCCAAGGTGTCAAGTAATTATCTTTTTGTTATCTCATGATTTGGTTGGGTCTAATTGTGTTGCTGTCCTGGGGCTCTGTGGGGTCTGTTTGTGTTTTTGAACAGAGCCCCAGGACCAGTTTGCTTAGGGGACTCTTCTCCAGGTTAATCTCTGTAGGTGATGGCTTTGTTATGGAAGGTTTGGGAATCACTTCCTTTTAGGTGGTTGTAGAATTGAACTGCTCTTTTCTGGATTTTGATCAATAGGCGGGTATCGGCCTAATTCTGCTCTGCATGCATTATTTGGTGTTTTACGTTGTACGTGGAGGATATTTTTGCAGAATTCTGCATGCAGAGTCTCAATTTGGTGTTTGTCACATTTTGTTAATTCTTGGTTGGTGAGCGGACCCTAGACCTCACAACCATAAAGGGCAATGGGTTTTATAATGATTCAAGTATTTTTAGCCAGATCCTAATTGATATGTCAAATTCTATGTTCCTTTTGATGGCGTAGAAGGCCCTTCTTGCCTTGTCTCTCAGATCGTTCACAGCTTTGTGGAAGTTACCTGTGGCGCTGATGTTTAGGCTGAGGTATGTATAGTTATTTGTGTGCTCTAGGGCAATGGTGTCTAGATGGAATTTGTATTAGTGGTCCTGGCAACTGGACCTTTTTTGGAACACCATTATTTGAGTCTTACTTTGTCTCTCTCTCTCTCTCTCTCTATCATTGACACGCCCATTCAGTTGATTCTGTGTGACGTTTTGCTCACCTGTGCCCTATATCCTCTGCATTGTGGCACGTCAAACCTACCCTCCTATCAAACCTTTGATTAGTGGAATCAGGTGTTTAGTGGTAGGGCAAAAACAAAAATGTGCCTCCCTTTGGGTCCCAGGACCAGAATGAAGAAACACTGGCCTTGTTAAACCTTGGTAACCTGGCCTCTAAAATGGCAGATGGTGACGACAAAGAACAACAAGAATAAATGTGTGTGTCTCTGTGCATGTGAGAGAAGGGAGAAAGAAGGAGAGAATGAAGCCTTTAATTCTGCAGAGAGGGGTGCCGTGGGGTGGGGTGGGGTGGGGGGGGGGGGATGATTCCCAGTATGGTGCAGCTAAGCAGCTGCAGGGTACAGACTGGCACACCAAAGGGATTACTGTGTGACAGAGCCAACGTTATGCCCTGCCTAGGACACTCCCATTGTGCCACTAGGAGGAAAACCATCACTGGCTTCCATCCACTCACTAACATTTATACTGAACAAACATATAAACGCAACATGCAACAATTTCAACGATTTTACTGAGTTACAGTTCATATAAGGAAATCAGTCCATTTAAATAAATTCACTAGGCCCTAATCTATGTATTTCACATGATTGGGCAGGGGCACAGCCACTTGGGAGCCAGGCCCAGCCAATCAGAATGAGTTTTTCCCCACAAAAGGGCTTTATTACAGACAGAAATACTCCTCAGTTTCATCCGCTGTCCGGGTGGCTGGTCTCAGACGATCCTGCAGGTGAAGAAGCCGGATGTGGAGGTCCTGGGCTGGTGTGGTTACATGTGGTCTGCGGTTGTGAGGCCGGTTGGACATACTGCTAAATTCTCTAAAACACTTATGGTAGAGAAATTAACATTGAATTCTCTGGCAACAGCTCTGGTGGAAATTCCTGCAGTCAGCATGCCAGTTGCACGCTCCTTCAAAACATGAGACATCTGTGGCATTGTGTTGTGTCACAAAACTGCACATTTGGCCTTTTATTGTCCTCAGCACAAGGTGCACCTGTGTAATGATCATGCTGTTTAATCAGTTCCTTGATATTTCACACTTGTCAGGTGGATGGGTTATCTTGGCAAAGCAGAAATGCTCACTAACAGGGAGGTAAACAAATTTGTGCACACAATTTGAGAGAAATACGCTTTTTGTACGTATGGAAAATGTATTTTATTTCAGCTCATGAAACATGGGACCAACACTTTACATGTTGCGTTTATATTTTTTGTTCAGTATAGAAACATTGATACAAATACAACCATAGAGATTGATCCAGGATTAATAACTATGTATACAACACACATAGAAGGGAATTCTATTACCATATTACTTTGCTACAGTAAAACAAACCAAACAAATTGCCACATAGGCCTACTGTATAGACTACTATAAGACTCAAATGTGTGACTGTTACAGTAACTTCAAGATGTAAACCAGGGGCTGGATGTATCAATGGTCACAGAGTAGAAGTGCTGATCTAGGATCAGGTCCCCCCGTCCATATAATTGTATTAATGAATTGTGATCTAAAAGGCTAAACTGATCCTAAATCAGCACTCCTACTATGAGACGCTTCATACATACGGCTCCTGATATAATATCTTCAAAAATAATAAATGAGGTTTGCGACAGGGATTCTAGGCTTCTGCCAGAAAGAGGAAGTGTAGCAGGGTTGTAGCAAGTCCGAGGTGTGTGTGTGTGTCAGGATGCAGCCGGGCCAGGCGTCTCGGGTGATGTGTGTGAAGGGAAGCAGGATGCGGGCAGGACAGATCAATTGTGAGGCGTCAGCGTATTCCTCACCAAAATACACCCGCTACACTACAATCAGAGAGAGAGAGGAAGAGAGCAGGCCAAGAGGTTGACTGAGGGAGAGTTTATGCAGGTTAAAGTTAAATTACTCTTTACAGTACTACCTCATAATACTGAGGTGATTCTTTATTTATTTCAATATCATATAACATGCAAATAGTCCACACAGACTGTAATGCACAATCTCTTTAGTAACCCTCTTTGATTTAAATTTGATTTGGGTTTCCCCCACAATTCATTGCAATGTATCTGTGTTTGCATGGCTTGGTGTTTTGATGTGTGTGGAGGGGGTGAATGTGGTGTGGTGGTAGGGCAGGGGCATCATGTCAGCTAAACCTAGGGAATGGATGGCAAAGGGACATTCTCCTCCAAGGAATGTTTATCCAATTGAAGCTAATTTACTGCATTTCTACACAATTTAAAAACGCTAAAATGCAAGTTGGAGAACAGCAAAAACAAGCAAAAATGAGTCCAGACATTATCACCTTCACATCAGTCAATAGGGGACTTAACATTCTAGAAACCAGTGGAGGCTGCTGAGGGGAGGATGTCTCATTTTAATGGCTGGATTGGAGCAAATGGAATGGCATCAAACGCATGGAAACCATTCCACTGATTCCACTCCAGCCATTACCAATTAAGGTGCCACCAATCCTCCTGCACTACAAACACTTCATACAAGAATGAGCTGCTATGCACTGGCTCAGCACCGGGATTAAAACGCTAGTTTAGTTTCATGTCAAGTCAAACAGCAGTTACCTAGCCAAAGCTATCTACTACAGCCATCTTTACCTCTGCACCAGTGGCGGCTCCTGAAATAATTCTCAGGGGGGGCAATTTTTCTGATGATTTAGGTGACCTACACACATTTTTTAAAAGATATGTCCAGCAACAACATGAAGACAGGGGCAGCATATAAGTCAATACCAGAAGCATTTATTGACTGATCTCAAAAGTGTTGGCTTACAAAAGCAAAATAAGTTATCACAGTAAAAATAATCAAGGGTGTTCTTTCACATTCCTCAACACTGCATAAACAATATGTATGGCTTTGTAAAAATGAACAACCATATTCTGGCCAATTGTATAGATTTGTAAATATGAACAACCATATTCTGGCCAATTGTATAGATTTGTAAAAATGAACATGAACAGATTTTTTATTTTTTTGAATGGCAGTACCTTTCAAACATGTCTGCTTGCAGTAAGGTAGCACTCACAAGGTGGCCAGAGAAAGAGAACCTTTCTTTGGTGTGATCCAGGATGGTGTTGCAGACCTCTTCAGACAGCCTCTGCTTCTCCTCTTCTCTCAAAGCTGTTCTGGGTCTTTTGGCTCCTGTTGCTTCTTGCAGCTGCTGTTGAGAGGAGTCCCTGAAGGCAAACAGACCAATGTGTTTGTTGGCTTTGTACAGTATTGTTGTCTATGTGATGCACAGGTATATGCAATGTATTCATGTATAGTACAAATACTTCAGTTCCACTTAAAATGGGCAGGGATGCATAAAGTCTTTAGTGTTTAAGTTAGCCTTTGTGTCTCACATAGCCTGGATGTTCAGCACAGTATACAGTGGTGCTCATAAGCTTATGATCCCATGCTAAAGTTGACTAAAAAGAGGAATAAAAAAGAAAAGAAAATTGGTGTCCTTAAAGGTTGGATTTTCCAACTTTTTTAATTAAGTCATTAAGATCAATTTCCAAAAGATGATTTTTTTATTTTTTTATTCCTCTTTTTAGTCAGCTTTAGAATGTGTTCATACACTTATGAGCACCACTGTACAGTACACATAGTATATAAAATAAGATAGATTACACCACTGGCCATATATAATGAGAATAATGTAATTTCAAACACAAATGCAGTCTCCTTTCATGCATACATTTTCAAATAAAGCTCTGCTTTGAGAAAGATCGAATGATATTGTTTAATCTTTATCTTACCTTATGGCCTGCACACTGCTTGCGAAGCTGTCGAGGGCACGTTTGATAAAGACAGCATCGATGTCCTTCTTCTGTAGCTTCTGGTACGGTGGGCTGGTCAAATGAACCCAATGAACCCGTCCGGATGGCTTCAAAACATTCTATGAGGTCGTCTCGATTCTCGTAGACAGTGTTCACGACTCTGCTGTTGCTAACCTCATCGTTGTGGCGGCGGACAGCTAGCCTGTATCCCTCATCCAGTTGAGTGGCAATATTCACTCTCCCCAAAGCAGACAATCTCAAACAGCTATCAATGTGGGTCTTTGACAGCTCATTTTTCTTAATCTTTTCTGAAAGATGGTGCATGTCGGTTACACCAGTCGCTGTCCAAGCGGTGCTGTCTGCCGTGCCGCCTTCAGGGTGAAAGAGTAGTTTCTTAGTTACGTTCATGGTTACGTTACGTTACGTATGACGAAAGCGCGTAAGTGCAAGCCCTCAGAAACCCATAGAGATTGTATTGAAAGCTCTGAAATTTGAAAAAAAAATATTTTACATTAGAGGCTATGAGAGACTTCTGGGCGATTTTCAACCTGACTGAAATCGCCCCAAAACGGGCGGGGACATTTGAAGCACGACTTTAGCCTGATTGGACATTTAGTGGCTGGCAGATCAGACGTCTAGATTAGAACACTGAACTACTGTTGCCGTGATATAATTGATTAGAAAAAAAATCCCTTCCTTTTTCCGTTTGGCAGTGCGTCGCCCATATCGCCCTATTGAACACACCGCCCCTGCTCTGCACTGTTTTGAGAAAAAGTTGTGCTGTTCCCTGCAGTGATGCGCTCTCCATAAAGCCAGCCAGCCATACAAACAGCCTTCCCCCCTGCTCCCAGGTGTCTGCATGGTCCTAAAGTCAGCCCCCTGTTCTGTTAAACTGCATTTGCCTTTTAATAGGTTGAAAAAAGAATTAGTAGCCTATTTCAATTGTTTTTGTTGTAGGGTATGGCGAAAGCCATACCCAATTGACACCCCTGTGATAAAGGGGTTAGAAGATGACATGGATATGTTTTGGAACAGCAGGATGCATGTTATGTGTGTCTCAAGTGACATGTTTGTGTTGGTGGGAGTGTGTGTGTGTGGGACCAGATGAGCGACTAAGGCAACAGGCTGGGGGTTCTTCCAGGCGCACAGTCCTTGAGGCTCTTGGCTCTGTCACTGAAAATAATAACTTTCCTGGACTGTGTCCCAAATGGCACCCTATTCCCTATACCAAGGCTCCCCTACCCTCTTCCTGGAGATCTACCGTCCTGTGGGTTTTCAGTCCAACCCTAATTTAACACACCTAATTCTACTTATTAGCTGCTCAACAAGACCTTAACTAGCTGAGTAAGATACGCTAAATTAGGGTTGGACTGAAAACCTACAGGACAGTAGATCTCCAGGAAGAGGGTTGGGCAGCCCTGCCCTACGTAGTGCACTTTATAGGAAATAGGGTGCCAGTTGGGGATGCATCCCTGGATATTTCAGGAGCAGATCTATTATTGATCAGGGTCCTGCTGGTCACCAGAGAGACAACATGGCTGCCAGTCTGATTGACTCTCTGACTGCGCAAAATGTGATACTCACACCGAAAGGAGAGGGAAGGAGGGAGACAGAGAGACAGACAGAGAGAGAGACACAGAGAGAGAGACAGACAGAGAGAGAGACACACAGAGAGAGAGAGAGAGACAGAGAGAGAGAGAGAGAGATAGAGAGACATAGAGAGAGAGACAGAGAGAGAGAGAGACAGGGAGAGAGAGAGAGAGAGAGAGAGACATAGAGAGACAGAGAGAGAGAGGGAGAGACAGAGAGAGAGAGACAGAGAGAGAGGGCAATCTGAGAACAGCCTAGGGGTTGGATGCAGAGGGAAAGAAAAAGAGAAGGACATTTGGAGCAAAATAAACCAATACATAGCAACTATCAGTAATATAATGCCAGGAGGTGAGAGAGAGAGAAAGAGAGAGAGAGAGAAAGAGAGAGAGAGAGAGAGAGAGAGAGAGAGAGAGAGAGAGAGGGAGAGAGAGAGAGGGAGACAGAGAGAGAGAGAGAGACAGAGAGAGAGAGAGAGAGAGAGAGAGAGAGAGAGAGAGAGGGAGAGAGAGAGAGAGAGAGAGAGAGAGAGAGGGAGACAGCGAGAGAGAGAGAGAGAGAGAGAGAGAGAGAGAGAGAGAGAGAGAGGGAGAGAGAGGGAGACAGAGAGAGAGAGAGAGAGAGACAGAGAGAGAGAGAGAGAGAGAGAGAGGGAGAGAGAGGGAGACAGAGAGAGAGAGAGACAGAGAGAGAGAGAGAGAGAGAGAGAGAGAGAGAGAGAGGAGACAGAGAGAGAGAGAGAGAGAGAGAGAGACTAAATGGCTGAAATGAAGAAGTGTTTTTAGCAGCAGCTGCAGGGAATCGTTTTATGAATAGGCATGGCTGTCTCCAGGGTAACATAGATAGTGTCCTTATTATCAGTGTATTTCAATGTATTCTGTCCTTTAACCCTGGAAGACGCAAGAACGCACCTACATACACCACATATACCTACTGAATACCTGTGACATTATATAGGCCTAGCTTTGGAAAAATGGCCAGTGAATATGTAATATGGTTTCATAACAACTATGTTGTGTTTGTGTGTTTGTGAATCAGTTGAATATTCTGGTGGACACAGGCAGCAGTAACTTTGCAGTAGGGGCAGCTGCTCACCCTTTCCTCCGCAGATATTACCATCGCTCACTGTGAGTAAAATATGTTTTTTGAATAAACTATCCCTTTAAATATGATATTAAATATGAATCCCATTGAACAGTGAATCTCAGTGGAATCTCTCCCTTTTAGATGACCCTGCACATACTTCCCTTAGTGGACTTATACAGTAAGCACCTTTTCTCCCCTGCTGTTCATAGGTCTAACTCCTACCGTGACCTTGGGCGCAGTGTTTACGTACCCTACACCCAGGGCCGCTGGGAGGGCGAGCTGGGCACTGACCTGGTGTCTGTGCCGCACGGCCCCAACACCTTGCTCCGTGCCAACATCGCTGCCATTACCCAGTCGGATCGCTTCTTCATCAACGGATCCAACTGGGAGGGCATCCTGGGCCTGGCCTATGCCGAGATCGCCCGGGTGAGAGGGGGGGGGGGGAGAGAGGGAGGGAGAGAGAGAGAGGGAAAACAGAGAGGGCTGAGCAGAGATTGCCTGGGTGAGAGTAAGGGAGGGAGGGAGAGAGTGATCAGCTAGAGGGTCACTGGTGAGGGTAGAGAGCCAGCACTATACAGGAATGTGGAAAATGCACGGTGATGGATTTGTGGAGATACAATGTCTGTTTAGGCTTGTTGTCAACAAGATGGCTAAAATCACCACAGGATTGTTTTAGATTTTTTCCCCACTCACTTTAATATAGTTATCCTTTTCCCATCTTTAAATCCTTTCTAAATCCTCCCACTCCCCCACTCTGTCTAGCCTGATGAGACGCTGGAGCCTTTCTTTGACTCGCTGGTGCGGCAGACCCCCGTGCCCAACCTGTTCTCCCTGCAGATGTGTGGCGCAGGGTTCACCCAGAACTACAGCCTGGGCAGTGCCACCGTGGGTGGCAGCATGGTGAGAGAGAGATATAGACATACAGTAGATAGGACAAGGCACAGACACATTTTCTGTTTGAGGGAAATACACAGAAGTGGTGTGTTGTGTTAGTGTAACCAAGAGGGTTATATATAGAGATTGTATGTGCCAAGCAGTTAGGTCTGTATCGTTTCGTTATAATCTGTATTGCAAAGGAAATATGAGATGGAAAGAGTGTTGAGAGTTTGGACCCAGCCAATGAAACTGTCTGATTGCTGTTTTCTTAGATCATTGGTGGAGTGGATACTTCTCTCTATGTTGGGGACCTGTGGTACACCCCGATCCGCCGGGAGTGGTATTATGAGGTCATCATTGTGCGCATTGAGGTCAATGGTCAGGATCTCAACATGGACTGCAAGGAGGTGAGATACTGTAGCTGATGACCCTTTAATCAACATTTTCCTCCCTATTTCATTCCACTTTCTCTTTAATATAATATATGCCGTTTAGCAGACTCTTTTATCCAAAGCGACTTATAGGCATGTGTGCGTACATTTGAAGTATGGGTGGCCCCTTCTATTTTTATATTTTGTTTGCTCCTGTATTCTCTTTAGTTAACACTGAATATCTGTCTGTTGTTTACCTTTTATCACTAATAATGGTGCGGTAAGTGACAGTGAATAAAGAATGACAATTTGTTTCCTCTCTCTTGGCTTGTGTCTCTATCAGTACAACTATGATAAGAGCATTGTGGACAGCGGCACCACCAACCTCCGGCTCCCTCGCAAAGTGTTCCAGGCAGCCGTGAAGGCCATCGAGGCAGCCTCGTCTGTGAGTCCATCCTCACACCTTTTCTCATCTCTCTCTCACTCCCCCTCTCTCTCTGTTGTTTTGTTCTCTCTCTTCTTTGTAGCTGCTAGTTTCAACTAGTGTCATGTGAAATCCCCTTTCTCAGGTTTAATGTCTGTAATAGTTTCATAGCTATCATCTTTCTCTAGTTTCTGCAATTGCTAAATATTATTTCTACCCCCCACCCCCACACGCACACACACATACACGCACAAATGCCATGTCTCTCTATCAGACGGAGCAGTTTCCCTCTGGGTTCTGGTTGGGGGAGCAGCTGGTGTGCTGGCAGGCTGGCACCACCCCGTGGCACATCTTCCCTGTCATCTCGCTCTACCTAATGAGTGAGAACCGCAACCAGTCCTTCCGCATCTCCATTCTCCCACAGGTATGTATGCACACATGACTGTAAGTCGCTTTGGATAAAAGCGTCTGCTAAATGGCATATTATTATTATTATTATTATTAGGTAAGTGTCTGTCTGTGTACTTACCTGTCATTGAATACAATAGATCTTCATTATTCAATTCATCAATTCAATGAGCTAGTGATGATCCTCTCTTAAACTCCTTTCACTTTTCATTCAATTTAGATGTGTTGAGAACTACAGAGAGTATTTGACGTATGTTATTCCAATGAGAGACTGGACCTTGGAGATAGTGGTGATTCATGTAATCACTGTTTCAATGGCAATGAGATAGAAGTGGAGAGCAGCTTATATTGGGACAGTAGAGGCAGCTAGTGCTGGCCTTGAAGCTTCGACAAGCAACAGTTAACATTGATAATAAAAAATGTGAAAGTAGTGCGTATATACCTCACTCATGCACGGACTGGTTATGCATGCTTACACCAAACCCAAACTGCATAGACAAGCACAAAAAAGTGCTGTGAGCTTATTAGCCTATTGCTGTATTTCTCCTGGCTTATTCTTACCATCCATTGTAGGTGTTCTCTGCTGACTGATGTCTGCTGCTTCTTTGTGCCCCCTGCAGCAGTACCTGCGACCCGTGGAGGATGTGGCCTCGGCCCAGGAGGACTGCTATAAGTTTGCCGTGTCCCAGTCCAGCACGGGCACCGTCATGGGCGCCGTCATCATGGAGGGCTTCTATGTGGTGTTCGACCGCCAGAGGAAACGCATCGGATTCGCCGTCAGCACCTGCCATGGTGAGGGGGGATAGAGGGAGTATGAGAAGGAGGGAGAGGGGGAGATGGTGTAAATATATATATATATATATATATATATATATATATATATACACTGAGTGAACAAAACATTATGAACATAGACTGACCAGGTGATCCCTTATTGATATCACTTGTTAAATCCACTTCAATCAGTGTAGGTGAAGGGGAGGAGACAGGTTAAAGAAGAATTACGTTTAGGGTTAGGAGCTAGGGTTAGTTTTAGGGTTAAGGTTAGGTTTAGGGTTAGGTTTTAGGTTTATGGTTAGGGTACAGGTTAGTGTTAGGGGTTAGGGAAAATAGGATTTTGAATGGGACTGAATTGTGTGTCCCCACAAGGTTAGTTGTACAAGACTGTGTGTGTGTGTGTCTGTATGTATGTTGCTGATCGATGTGTATTTCTATGCCACAGTGCATGATGAGTTTCGCACAGCCTCCGTCGAGGGGCCGTTCCATGGCGTGGACCTGGAGGACTGCGGCTACAACATCCCGCAGACGGACGAGTCCACCCTCATGACCATTGCCTACATCATGGCGGGCATCTGTGCCCTCTTCATGCTGCCACTATGCCTCATGGTGTGCCAGTGGCGCTTCTCCCGCTGCCTTCACCCAACTGGATCTGGGGACTTGGCTGATGATATCTCTCTCCTCAAATGATAGAGAGGCATGGACATACAGTACACAGGAAAGGCAAGCCTACCAGAAATGGAGATGGAGGCTTTGCTTATTGTTGTTGAGGGCGCATCAGCCTCATTGAGTAATGCAGAAACAGATTAACATGTAGGATGGTGTTGGTTGTGGCTTGGGCAGGTAGCACAATGACCAAACAAGCCAATGGCCACTTACTTTGAATTCATCAAAGGTGGATATACCAGCAAGCTGGGTTAAATGGCCTCCTGGATTCAGTGGACAACTTTATTGATATAAGGGCATGATATAAATATACAGTACGTATAGGTGTGTGTGAGTGTTTGTGATTGTATGAGGTGTGTGTATATGTATGCATGTATGTATGAGTGTTTATGGTTTATGGATCACATGTACAAATTAGGTGATCTAGAATTTAAAGATGGACCTGATTATTGAATATATTTGATTTGTTCGATTTTACATCAACAGTACCAGCTAAAGAACGCTAATCATGAGTGCTAATTGGGTGAACTTTTCAAGAGAGTGAAATTAGCACTCAAAAATCAGATGCAATTAACTTTTATGGTGAAGCCATGTTACTTGGTGTGCATTAATAAGCTTAGATTATGTATTTAATACAATTAATATCAGATATGACACTTTTATATGGCTCTTGTTGATTAAGTTGGTGCATTACCTCACTGCTAGTGAATGCACTAATTCACACAAAAAGAAAAACACGGACACACACACACGCAAGGATTCTCCCACACGTACAGAGGTCTTCAAAACCTCCAAACAGCTTGAACATCTCAGACAACCCCTCAACAGCTTTATACAAAAACTCACCGACACAGACCCGGACAGTATTCATGTAACCCCAGTCAACTGCACTATCCCTATAGTGCGCTTGAATATAAATAGTTTTGTTATTTTATGTAAATTAACACAATAGTAAAATGTCTCAATGAGGGACAGATTCTACTTTCATCGACCTGCTGTAAATAAATCTGAAATGTATATCTGTCAGATGCACCTGACACTGCACTGACCACAGACTACGAATAAATAAAGTAACAAATATAACACAATCTGTGTCCTGACATTAATTCCCCTTCCCTGATGAGACATCAGGACCTATAATGGCACTGTTGTTTAAATCAATCCTGCGTCTTGTATTGCCACATTTCATGTAGGTTGAAAATAGTCAAGATATCTAAGTAATGGACCAAATACTGCAGTATCATGATTAGAAGACCAATAAGTTGTATTTTTCAAGAATATACACTGAGTATACAAAACATTAAGAACACCTGCTCTTTCCATGACAGACTGACCAGGTTAAAGCTATGATCCCTTATTGATGTCACTTGTTAAATACACTTCAATCAGTGTAGATCAGGGCTGCCCAAACCTCTTCCTGAAGATCTACCATCCTGTGGGTTTTCAGTTCAACCCTAATTTAACACCCCTGATTCTACTTATTAGCTGCTCAACAATACCTTAACTAGCTGAATCAGATACGCTAAATTAGGGTTGGACTGAAAACCTACAGGACAGTAGATCTCCAGGAAGAGGGTTGGGCAGCCCTACCCTACGTAGTGCACTTTATAGGGAATAGGGTGCCAGTTGGGGATGCATCCCTGGATATTTCAGGAGCAGATCTATTATTGATCAGGGTCCTGCTGGTCACCAGAGAGACAACATGGCTGCCAGTCTGATTGACTCTCTGACTGCGCAAAATGTGATACTCACACCGAAAGGAGAGGGAAGGAGGGAGACTGAAAACCTACAGGACAGTAGATCTACAGGAAGAGGGTTGGGCAGCCCTGGTGTAGATGAAGGGGAGGAGACAGGTTAAAATAAGGAATTGTAAGCGTTGAGACATGGGTTGTGTATGTGTGCCACTCAGTGGCTGTTCTGAGAGGGAAAGGGGGGTGCAACTCCATATTAGGAAGGTGTTCCTAATGTTTGGTATTATCATTGTATCATTAATTTTAAAGTCCAAAAATAGATGTAGCAACTTGATCATTCCTAGAGGTTATGATGATCTAGCTGTGGGATATCTGTAAACTTGTATTATATTTCACCTCACCTGTTAGCCTGCCTGGATACCAGTCTGTTCAGCTAACAAACATTCCACTCCTTGTACTCCCTGTCATCTGTCAAATATGTTTAGCGTGGCAGGGAGTGTAATGATGGCTAAACATACTGGTACACATAATAGACGTCTCCCCCAAGTGGATTAAAAAAAACATACATAGAAAAGTTGTTGCGGAAGTGACGACATTACGGAAACTACAGTCTCTCAAGTGATGGTAAATGAAATTGTCGAACACAAACTGTAGAATAAAGACGTCGACGAAAAGGTAAAATACATTTAATCCGTATGAAATGTAGCCATGTTATTAAAGTACTTGCGTGTTGAGAACTAACTACTACTGGCTAATTAACGTCGTTAGCTGGCTAGCTAGTTCTGAAAACATCCGCACGGTCCGTTTATTGCTAGCCCGTAGTTAATTAGCAGCTATCAGACGAACTAAGGAGTGTTGTCTGGCTATTTACATAACTAGTTGTCGAATAAAACGTGTATAGTTCGCTATTTCGTTTCGGTCGCAGTCGTGTTATAAAACGAGCTTCCAAACTGCTGTAACTAGGACTGCAGCTAACTACCTAACGTTAGTAGCTAGCTAGCCTACGTTACTGTACAGCGAGTTACACTCCCGAAACAAACAGTGGGGTTTTACTTCAGTCTAACGTTAGTTAGCGAACTAGCGATGTTAATTCCATCAATTTTTAAATTGGGAGATAGGATGCTGAGTTAGGCCTACTTCTACCAAACTAGCTAACACATACATAGTTAACGTTAGCTAACAAAAATTGTTTTGTTTGTTAATCTGTCAACATTGATATCCATACTAAGTTTTCCTCTACTACTGTACTGAATAACACTTGTCCCTGCCCTAGCCCAGGGATTCCCTAACTCGGACCAGGGTCCGCCCTGGGTGCACGTTTTGGTTTTTGCCCTAACACTACACAGCTGATTCAAATAATCAAAGCTTGCTGATGAGTTGGTTATTTGAATCAGCTGTGTAGCGCTAGGGCAAAAACCAAAATGTGCACCCGTTTGCGAAACCCTGTCCTAGCACAATAATGGACTAAATCAGGGTTTCCCAACCCTCTCCTTGGCCCCCCACAGATGTTTCACATTTTAGTTTTAACCCTACATTGGCACACCTGATTCAATTAGTCAAAGGCTTGATGATTAGTTCACTAATTGAATCAGGTGTGGCAGTTTAGAGTTAAAACAGAGAGGAAGAGAGGCCCAACTCTGTGGAAAATCTGTCTCCCTCAAGCAGGTACTGGGTTTGTTGTTTGTTCACCAAGCGAGGAGTTTTCACCAAGTCAATGAGTGTTGAATTTGGTCAACCCAAAAATTTATGGTTTATTTGATCAGAAGTTTTGTAACGCTTAAGTTAAGAGTGTACTGATAAGTAGGACATATGACTTCCCAGCAAGTTGTCTTGAGATGGCTATGCATATTCAGGGAATAAGTCAGTTTTAACACAGTTGCAGTCAACAGTATTTTTCAGTGACAACACTTTAACAAAACTTCCCCGGCCAGAATATACTATTGTCAGTAAGCACTAAATGTAGTTAGCTTCTATGCATGGGCTACCCCTGCCCTAGTGTTGATGTCCTCGGAAAATAACTTGTTGAACTGGTCTAACAACCCAGAAATGACAACCTGAGTCTTTCCCTTTTTGATATAGTCTAGCTTATTCTGCTTTTAGCTAAATTCTCCCATCTTAATTTACAAGCTTGACAAAATGTGGGTTCAAATGGCCTCCGTCCACACCGTCATAAACAACACAATTTGTGTGAATTCGTGTCACGACAAGTCTGTGTGTGCTGTAACATTAGTCAGGTTATAGTCCTATTCTTTCCTAACAGAGAAAAAGGTGTCAATACTCGGCAAAATATGCATTGTCCACGATAGCTTTGGCATTTTTTACAACTTTAGTTGATTCATACGCTACATGGAGTTGTCCTTGTGTTCTGTGGTTAGACTAGCCTATCATTAGCAGGATCATAGTGTCACATGGATATGGTAAAAAAACGTACCGGCCGCCTCTCCAGTGTCAGTGTCATTAACAGCACAATGTTATATAGGGCTGGTGCAGTGATTGGCTGGAGTTCTGATATGAACAGTGTGCCAATGAAGGGTGTGTACCAGTGCATTACTTTGAGGGCTGTTGAATATGAGAACTGGTCTGTTGTTGTGAAATCTCGCTACTGCCTTTTGAATACCACACTGCAGTGGCCATCTCTCCCTCTTCTGTGTGTTCAGCTACCTTCTCTACTCCTGTGTCTCCTCAGGCTGCAGGTCCTAATGTGGAGGCGGAGAAGAACTTGCGTTGATCACGTGCCTGTGTTGCTATGGGTTCACCCCCCTTGTTCCTGTTCCTCCTGGGCCTGACCTCTATGCTCCGCCTGACTGTTCATACCCTCCACACGTCCGCCCCTCCCCCGGCTCCTCCCCCCTCCTGTGGGCCGGGCCAGTCCTGGGCCGTCCGGCTGCACACAGACTCAGAGCTGCTAGGGACTGAAGGCTCCACCCTGCACGAGCTGGCCAGCAGGGTGGCTGAGCAGGCAGGCCTGGAGAACAGGGGCCAGATAGGGCAGCTGGAGGGCCACTACCTGCTCTGTGCTGGGCCCGAGGAGGAGGGCAGGCCGGGGGACGTGCTGGAAGCCCACCCTCATGTGCTCTGGCACTCCCAGGAGCAGGTCCTCCACCGCTCCAAGAGGGCAATGGCCTTCAACGACCCCAGATACCCCTTACAGTGGCACCTGGTGAGACTTACTGCACACTTAAGCCTATAGAATATTCAGATATGTAAGAATGCACAGTACTTTTTTAACTGAGTCAGCTACAGTGAGGGAAAAAAGTATTTCATCCCCTGCTGATTTTGTACGTTTGCCCACTGACAAAGAAATTATCAGTCTATAATTTTAATGGTAGGTTTATTTGAACAGTGAGAGACAGAATAACAACAAAAAAATCCAGAAAAACGCATGTCAAAAATGTTATAAATTGATTTGCATTTTAAAGAACTGTCAATCTCCCTCGGCCTGGGGCTCCATGCAAGATCTCACCTTGTGGAGTTGCAATGATCATGAGAACGGTGAGGAATCAGCCCAGAACTACACGGGAGGATCTTGTCAATGATCTCAAGGCAGCTGGGACCATAGACACCAAGAAAACAGTTGGTAACACACCATGCCGTGAAGGACTGAAATCCTGCAGCGCCCGCAAGGTCCCCCTGCTCAAGAGAGCACATATACAGGCCCGTCTGAAGTTTACCAATGAACATCTGAATGATTCAGAGGAGAACTGGGTGAAAGTGTTGTGGTTAGATGAGACCAAAATCGAGCTCTTTGGCATCAACTCAACTTGCCGTGTTTGGAGGAGGAGGAATGCTGCCTATGACCCCAAGAACACCATCCCCACCGTCAAACATGGAGGTGGAAACATTATGCTTTGGGGGTGTTTTTCTTACATTTACATTTTAGTCATTTAGCAGACGCTCTTATCCAGAGCGACTTACAGTTAGTGAATACATATAATTTTTTTATACTGGCCCCCCGTGGGAATCAAACCCACAACCCTGGCGTTGCAAACGCCATGCTCTATCAACTGAGCTACATCCCTGCCGGCCATTCCCTCCCCTACCCTGGACGACGCTGGGCCAATTGTGCGCCGACCATGAGTCTCCCGGTCGCGGCCGGCTGCGACAGAGCCTGGATTCGAACCAGGATCTCTAGTGGCACAGCTAGCACTGCGATGCAGTGCCTTAGACCACTGCGCCCTTCTTCTAAGGGGACAGGACAACTTCACCGCATCAAAGGGACGATGGACGCCGCCATGTACCGTCAAATCTTGGGTGAGAACCTCCTTCCATCAGCCAGGGCATTGAAAATGGGTTGTGGATGGGTATTCCAGCATGACAATGACCCAAAACACACGGCCAAGGCAACAAAGGAGTGGCTCAAGAAGAAGCACATTAAGGTCCTGGAGTGGCCTAGCCAGTCTCCAGACCTTAATCCCATAGAAAATCTGTGGAGGGAGCTGAAGGTTCGAGTTGCCAAACGTCAGGCTCGAAACCTTAATGGCTTGGAGAAGATCTGCAAAGAGGAGTGGGACAAAATCCCTCCTGAGATGTGTGCAAACCTGGTGGCCAACTACAAGAAACGTCTGACCTCTGTGATTGCCAACAAGGGTTTTGCCACCAAGTACTAAGTAATGTTTTGCAGAGGGGTCAAATACTTATTTCCCTCATTAAAATGCAAATCACTTTATAACATTTTTGACATGCGTTTTTCTGGATTTTTGTTTTGTTATTCTGTCTCTCACTGTTCAAATAAACCTAGCATTAAAATTATAGACTGATCATGTCTTTGTCAGTGGGCAAACGTACAAAATCAGCAGGGGATCAAATACTTTTTTCCCTCACTGTATATGCTACGTTTATTTTCATTCCTCATTTGTGAACATTTTTTTGACCTTTGTCACTTCCCCGCTCTTCTCCTCCTCCATCCACTCTTTCTACCTCCTCCTCTCCACCCAACCACAGCACAACGATGTCAGGGAGGGCATGGACATCAATGTGACTGGTGTATGGGAGCGCAACATCACAGGGGTAGGGGTGACCGTGGTGGTCGTGGACGATGGGGTTCAGCACACCCTCCAGGACATTCAGTCAAACTATGTGAGTTTCATGCTGGCCACGTCTAGGCCTATTTCCTTTTAAGCATGTTGCTATTAAAAGGCATAGGCTGACGCACACCCCAAAATCTTTTGTAGAGGTTCTGACTAACTGAGCGTAAACTATAAAAAGAAAGTAAGTTGCACACTCTTATGTTCCCAAATATTTCATGGGTATTGCAACCAACGTTCCGGCACGCAGTGCTTTCTTCAGGGTTAGGGTTCAGTGCCGAAATGTTGCTATACCCATAAAATATTTGGGAGCATAATTAGTGACTTTGTTTCTTTTTAAAGCTTTTTACAATTGTCATCATGTAGTATGTTATTTTCCAAATTCACATTCTCACATGCTTTATTCTTCCCAAATACAAATGTTCTCGTGCTTCATTCTGTCCCTTTAGAGTCCAGAGGGCAGTTATGACTTGAACTCCAACGACCCGGACCCCATGCCCCACCCGGACGCCCACAGTGACAACCACCACGGCACACGCTGCGCCGGGGAGATCGCCGCCGTCTCCAACAACAGCTTCTGCGCTGTGGGCGTGGCCTATGGCAGTAAAGTGGCGGGTACGTTGTGTGTTTGGAAAGCTTGGTTATTTTCCAGGGTTTTATTCATTAGTGCACACCATAGCAAATAGTTTTGCACGGAAAATGAAATGTAGTATTGCTTTTTGGACAAGTTCAGGTAGTCCCTCCCTATTTGTCAGTTTTATTCTGTTTGGTGTCTAGGGGGGAAATCAGACCCAAGTTACGCGCGCATAAATTGAACTTTATGCACTTTTCTCTCAACAAGTATTCTGATTTTGAACATGAGCATTAGGAAACGCATGTGACAGCCAGCTAAACGTTTGGGGTGGATATCATAGAAATTGAGGTGGCGGAGATGTACGCCGTATTCTGACCTTGACTTAATTCCCTCATAATTCCAGCACCTTTACGCGCAAGGAAACCATGACTAATGTCGAGCACCTGTCGGTTCCAAGTGGAAAAACATCTACAATTTCCAATAGAAATAACACCATTCTCCATGCATAGTAATGTCTAATTGATAAGAGCTAGGTAAATGAGTATTCGTTTGGAGAAGGGGACTGTAATTACAAATAGCAATTGTTTTAGATGATTTTTCCTTATGATCGCTAGAGACGAATGTGAAACCAGTCATGGAAGCAAACTGAAAATAATATCAACATGACGTATTTCGGCCCCTTTTCCTCAGTGAAGTAAGCTATAAATAGCTGTGCCGTTAAATCAGAATTTATTCTATGTCCTATAGACCCAAGCTATATGCTTCTGTAGCATCAAACCTACTGAGTTGATTGATGCGCTCTAGAATGTTTTAATTATATGCCCGGGCTTTTCTCCATGTAAATCTTTTTTTGTCTCATGCTTAATATTAGCCACTATTGGTAGCCACCGTCAGTAATTCCCACATGCATGTATTTATAACTGTAACTTTAGTGTTCGTTTCCTTCAATTTGTAGCCTACATTTAGCATCATTCCATTCTGTTTACCTTTCTTTCCTCTGTCACGTCCGTGTAGTTGTTTCTGAGGATTGCTAGTAATAGTGGAACATTTAAGGCTAACTAATTTGGGACATGGTAACCTATTTCAGGGTTTCCCAAAATCGGTCCTCAGGACCCCAAGGGATGCACGTTTTGTTTTTTACCCTAGCGCTACACAGCTGATTAAAATGATCAAAGCTTGATGATTATTTGAATCATCTTTGTAGTGCTAGGTCAAAAAACAAAACGTTGCACCCCTTGGGGTCCCGAGGACCGAGTTTGGGAAACCCTGGCCTATTTGAATCATTATGGAACTCATACCACACTTAGCAGTTTGAGCCTGGTGCACATTTCACGACCACTGGATCGTTGTCATACAGTTCCATGATTAGTTGATTTATAGGACTACTTTTCAACCCCTATTGTACACTTTTCTCACCTTCCAATATTTTATGAATTGAACAATTGAATATGGCAACTTTCAGTATGAATCAAACCACTGTATTTTTCATTAATCAATATATTTTGTGTGTAAAGGCTCTCCAAACCTGTTTTTTATGATTCATTCCCTTTCCTAACCCTAAATTATCTACAAGATTAGAGTATTTTAAAATCTACCAATTGTTGTTGAAACGGAGACAAATATGCATTTATTTAGATGTTTTTATTTTATTGATCCCTAATATTCTGAACCCGTTCTCTATATATTATATTGTCTGTCGAGAAAATTCAAATTAAAGGTACACCATATTTAAAGGGAGGGCTAGATAAATGTGCTGAAAACCCCATTGAATGACAACTCCATGAGGAAATCTGTTGGCCAGCAAGTGGGAAGGTTTTCAGCAGTTGAATTAAATGTATTCAGTGCGCATAAGGGAGCCACTCCCAAAGAGCTCGTTGTGCATCTGCATAAGGTACGTCTGAATACCAAATACTGAGAAGTGCTTAAATCAAAACGTGTAGGAAAGGTATACATTTCCTAAGTCTGAATCGGGCCCCTAGTGAATACAACCCTGGTCTGGTCAGGTGCTGAGGAAAATCTCATGGCCCTAGTTATGTAGATTGTGCTGAGATTCTTATATTTTGAAATCCTCGTCATATTTTGTCTGTTCAGGTATCAGAGTCCTGGATGGGCCGCTCACAGACAGTATGGAGGCAGTGGCTTTCAACAAGCACTACCAGATCAACGATGTCTACAGCTGCAGGTACAACCGTGTACAGCTCAGCCTCACCTGACTCTGAACATGCTTGGTTTGCTTATAGTCTCAGCATAAAGCAAACTACTAACAGGAATATACAGCCAACCACAGCTCTAAGCGTGGTTATAAAGATATGCCCTTCTCTCTCTCTCTAGATTTTTCCTCCGCTGCTCTTCAGTGGCTGTAGGAAAAAATGTGTCTGACTCAACTGTGCTCTCCTCTTCCCTCTCCTCCTCCTCCTCAGTTGGGGTCCTGATGATGATGGCCGCACTGTCGATGGACCACACCCCTTGGGCAAGGTTAGCATGGATACAACATACGTTACTACACACAACCCATTTCTAACACGTATTGCCAGCCCTAGTCTCCTTATAGAAATGCATTATGAGAACGCATTTCTGCACCACTCTCCTGTACCAGCAGAGGGAAGTATACTGTTGCACTCTACAGGGCACAGTTTGTGTGAGTGTCTTATGAGACCAAGAAAAGAGAAGGCCCATCCCTTACACACGTACATGCACATACACACACACTCTGACTCGAGACAGAGTGTCTGGCTTTTTCTGATCATGTTCGTTGCCTAGGTGTGTCTCACTTCCTGAATGGCTTTGGCAGGCACTGTGGAAACGAATCAGAACTACCAAATCCCCTCAGCCAGTCCTCATGGTCTAATAGAAATTCATGCTAGCTGCGGCTTCCAGCTTTTCACAAACCTATGAATGGAGGTATACACACAGGATAGGATTATAATGACATACACTGAGTATACCAAACATTCGAAACACCTTCCATGGACGCTACAAGGTGTCAGAAGCATTCCACAGGGATGCCGGCCCATGTTGTCTCCAATGCTTCCCACAGTTGTCAAGTTGGCTGGATGTCCTTTGGGTGGTGGACCGTTTTTGATACAAACGGGAAAGTGTTGAGGGTGAAAAACCCAGCAGCATTCCAGTTCTTGACACAAACCGGTGTGCCTGGCACCTACTACCATACCCCGTTCAAAGGCACTTAAATCTTTTGTCTTGCCCATTCACCCCCTGAATGGCACACATGCACAATCCATGTCTCAAGGCTTAAAAATCCTTCTTTAACCTGTCTCCTCCCCTTCATCTACACTGATTGAAGTGGGGATTTAACAAGTGACATCAATAAGTAGGGGTGTAACGATTCGTTTTAACAACGATTCGATTTGTATCACGATTCGTGGTTGTCGATACGATTCAAGGACGATATTGGTTCATTTAGAACGATACGATCCGAAACGATTCAGTGACTTGAAATCGATTCAGTAACCTTTTAGCCAAAAATTCAACCAGTGTGACTGAAATAAATACCTGGATACTGGACAGTGCAGGTGAAGTTTCCTAGATTCCTGTTTCTTGTAAGGACCGCAATGGTGGCTTGATAATTTCTCGCTCGTCGGCTTCTCCTCTGTTGTCCGCCATGCTTTGTTTTGTTGTCTTGGCGCCTTTGCGCTGCTGCTGGCGCGATGACGTCACGGATAGGCAGACTGTATCGAGTAATGTTTAAAGCCTTTATCATTAAAAGTGCTAAGAAAAAACATCCATATAAAGTCTGACGTGCTTAAATCCAATGGGTTATTTCCTAGTATCGATACAATCGATTTATTACATTTTAAAACGATGTTAGATCGATATATGTTGTCCAAAAGGCCAACTCGCCGAGCACAGATCGATGTTGTTGGATCATAGGAATATAAATCGATACATCGATGTAGTAGATGGATCGTTACACCCCTATCAATAAGGGATCATAGCTTTCACCTGGATTCACCTGGTCAGTCTATGTCATGGAAAGAGCAGGTGCTCTTAATGTTTTGTATACTCAATATTGAATATTCAGTTATGACTAGCCCTGTGAATGCTGCTCACCAATGAGGAGCCTTGTTAACCATTTTTAAATGTTGCTATATACTCTGGTTGGCTGTATTAGTCTACAAGAAGTTATTAGGCGTGACTAACTGAAGCGAATGTTTCCTTGTTTTGCCTATAGGCGGCGCTGCAGCACGGCGTGATTGCTGGCAGAAGGGGCTTCGGCAGTATCTTTGTCGTCGCCAGTGGCAACGGGGGCCAGTACGAGGACAACTGCAACTACGATGGCTATGCTAACTCAATCTACACTATTACCATTGGTAAGTGAATAAGAGCAATGTTGTCTATCTGTGTGTTGTGTGTTTCTAATCGTGTGTATGTGTGTCTCTTGTAGGAGCAGTAAATGAGGAAGGGAAGATGCCCTTCTATGCTGAGGAGTGTGCCTCCATGCTGGCTGTCACCTTCAGCAGTGGGGGCAAAACGCTGCGTAGTATCGTGAGTCTGTACTGATAGTAACACACACCATTTAGAGGGCGTTTTCACACATAGTTCTGAGCTATAGCTCGATTCAGAGTTTGATTATTTGTTCCGTTGTATTTTTTCCATTTGGTCCGTTTGGTTTCACATTACCAAACGTCAAACAAACTAAAATGACTAAACAACCATGTGTTCATGCAAGTCATTAGTTTATTGGAGAAAAATGCCCATGTTAAATCCATCTATGATTATCAAGAAGCATAACTTGTATGTCCCAAACTTCATATTACTTTCGCTTTGGTCTTCCAACAACATGCGGGAGTAAACTGCGCAATAACCGCTCTAACACCGACGTGAATAGGCTATATTCCATAGCCTATATCCCAGCCCCCCTCTCCCCTAATCTGCATCGGATGTGCTCGTAAATGCGCTGCTACTTACAGAATGTTTCAGAGATACCAAGTTATGGTACTGCTTGCATTTCATCAAATGCTCGCAGTCAAACAGCCAATAATACCGCGCACCTTCCTGAGTTTGACTGCGTTCTCACCTGCAGTGAACTGCACCATGGTACGAATGGAATCCCCCTTACAAAGACTGGTTGTGCCTAGGCCCTGAAGACATAGATTGATGAGAAAGTTAGACAGTCGGATAATGACAGATGATACTGTACTGTGCCAATCAGACATCTTTGAATGAAGCGGAGAGAAGGACACATTGATGGCTAGTGAGTTAAAGGAAAACTCCACCCAAAAACTATCTTTTGGTATTTGTTTCATTAGTCCATTGTTGATATAACCCCAAAATGATTTTCATGTCAGCAATCAAGTTTTCAAGATGCATAACTTTCAAAATACAGAAATACAGCTGGTATGATGCATTTTGCATCATATGGTTCTGCGTTTTGAGCAAGTGCATAGGAGAGGGTTTTAGGAAGCTAGAGAGGAGAGCTGTAAGGCAAAGCTCTCTGTTTGCTGCTGTTTGTTGCCATCTCCTGGGTGACATGGTTTGGCTGGGTGACGTAACCCCTAGGTCAAAACCCTCAACTGGCATCCGTGACTTCCTGAAAAGCCAAATCCACCACTAAACACCAGGCCAAGTGGTTTTAGGGCTCTTCTACCCTGTTGCACGAGTGTGTGTGTCCCACATGGCACCCTATTCCCTATATAGTGCACTGCTTTTGACCAGTAGTGCACTATGCACGAACCCTTTGGAATGCAGCCACTGTATCCACCCACCAGCCAACCGCCTCTAGCTGCCATGTGCTATGCTACAGTGCCACCACTGCTATGTACCATTCCCTCATCACATTCACAACACATGGGTCCCATTTGATGTTGAGCAGTGCTGAAGTCTGTGCGCTCTCTGCTCTGCTCTGTGCTTTCATGGCAATGACAGCTGCATTAAATGAGAGAAGGCGTTTTAGTTAACATATGTCTGTGGATTCTTCTCAGTCCCTTTCCCTCCACAGCAGAGAGCCTGTAGTGTTCCTGTCAAACTGTCTCTCCTCTCTGTGTCCGACCAGGCCTGTCGTCACCTATGGTCAAACAACCCTAGCTGTGTGTCTGTGTCACCAACGCTTCAGAGAGGACCCTTACTCCTTTGGAAGACAAGCTGTTTAGACAGCACTGTCTGCATGGTCTGGATCTATACTGCATGGGTGCGTCCCAAATGGCACCCTATTTCCTTTTATAGTGCTCAAAAGTAGTGCATTATATATTTTATACACTGCTCAAAAAAATAAAGGGAACACTAAAATAACACATCCTAGATCTGAATGAATGAAATAATCTTATTAAATACTTTTTTCTTTACATAGTTGAATGTGCTGACAACAAAATCACACAAAAATGATCAATGGAAATCAAATGTATCAACCCATGGAGGTCTGGATTTGGAGTCACCCTCAAAATTAAAGTGGAAAACCACACTACAGGCTGATCCAACTTTGATGTAATGTCCTTAAAACAAGTAAAAATGAGGCTCAGTAGTGTGTGTGGCCTCCACGTGCCTGTATGACCTCCCTACAACGCCTGGGCATGCTCCTGATGAGGTGGCGGATGGTCTCCTGAGGGATCTCCTCCCAGACCTGGACTAAAGCATCCGCCAACTCCTGGACAGTCTGTGGTGCAACGTGGCGTTGGTGGATGGAGCGAGACATGATGTCCCAGATGTGCTCAATTGGATTCAGGTCTGGGGAACGGGCGGGCCAGTCTATAGCATCAATGCCTTCCTCTTGCAGGAACTGCTGACACACTCCAGCCACATGCGGTCTAGCATTGTCTTGCATTAGGAGGAACCCAGGGCCAACCGCACCAGCATATGGTCTCACAAGGGGTCTGAGGATCTCATCTTGGTACCTAATGGCAGTCAGGCTACCTCTGGCGAGCACATGGAGGGCTGTGCAGCCCCCCAAAGAAATGCCACCCCACACCATGACTGACCCACCGCCAAACCGGTCATGCTGGAGGATGTTGCAGGCAGCAGAACGTTCTCCACGGCGTCTCCAATCTGTCACGTCTGTCACATGTGCTCAGTGTGAACCTGTTTGAGCAGACACATGCACATTTGTGGCCTGCTGGAGGTCATTTTGCAGGGCTCTGGCAGTGCTCCTCCTGCTCCTCCTTGCACAAAGGCGGAGGTAGCAGTCCTGCTGCTGGGTTGTTGCCCTCCTACGGCCTCCTCCACGTCTCCTGATGTACTGGCCTGTCTCCTGGTAGCGCCTCCATGCTCTGGACACTACGCTGACAGACACATCAACCTTCTTGCCACAGCTCGCATTGATGTGCCATCCTGGATGAGCTGCACTACCTGAGCCACTTGTGTGGGTTGTTGACTCCGTCTCATGCGACCACTAGAGTGAAAGCACCGCCAGCATTCAAATGTGACCAAAACATCAGCCAGGAAGCATAGGAACTGAGAAGTGGTCTGTGGTCACCACCTGCAAAACCAGTCCTTTATTGGGGGTGTCTTGCTAATTGCCTATAATTTCCACCTGTTGTCTATTCCATTTGCACAACAGCATGTGAAATGTATTGTCAATCAGTGTTGCTTCCTAAGTGGACAGTTTGATTTCACAGAAGTGTGATTGACTTGGAGTTACATTGTGTTGTTTAAGTGTTCCCTTTATTTTTTTGAGCAGTGTATTATTTAACTATTATTTTGACAGGGAGTCAATGCTGAGACCAAGGTCTATTTTCCTGATGAGCCCTGTATAGCACCACAATATACATAAAAATACAATAAACACATTAAACTACACATTACAATACACAACAAAAAATAGCAAAACACAATAATAAAAAATAGTCTGAAATGCCCTAGAGGCACCAATTCTTCCAATTCTAAAGTGTATTGTAGATCATTTCACATGTAAGGTGCAAAAAAACTAAAATCAGATCTACCCAACTCAGTAGAGATGGAAGTGATCTCCAGAGTTATCCATCCCTGAGCCCGGGTCCGGTAGCCCGTACATCTATAGGTTAATAATGAGGTAAGGTACGGCGGAAGTTTATGCAAGAGGGCTTTATAGACAAAAAGAGCGCAATGCATCGATCTACAAGACTTCAAGGAGGGCCAGCCCACATTCTGATACAAAATGCAATGATGTGTACTGAACCCATCACCCATAATTAAGCGCAATGCGCTATGATAAACTGTGTCCAATGACTTCAATACAATGGCAGCTGCATTCATATAAACGTATATAGGGAATAGGGTGCCATTTGGGACCATATATGAATGCTGTACACCTCAGTCTATACCATTGTCATGCATATTATGCTCATAAGCTACTACATATGCAACAATATACGCTACATTCTAACCCAAAACTCTACACACATCACAGAGCTTATTCTCTCTTTGTTTACGTCAAATATTGAACCCATGACTATCCAGGGTATTTTCCACTGAAGTCCTATAGGGAATAGGGTGCCATTTGGGATGCAACCATAGTCATTTCTCTCCATTGGGAAGGGCTGTGGGATCTATGCTAGTATGCAGGTCTGACATGCAGTGATAATTCAGTAAGGCTGAAACAGTGCCTATAGAGCCGCTACCTCTCTTCCCCCCTCGCAGAGATCATGTTTACCAATGAGTCCATCAGCAGCCCGATTCTCCCTGTCCCTGTATTCCTATCAATCTCTCTCCCTCCACTTCTCTCCTTCACCCGTTCCTGTCTGTCTGTTTTAGCACTTCTCTCTACTTTTTATCCTCCTTCAGCCCCTCTATCTCCAACTCTTTCCATCTTTTCTGTCTCTTTTCCTCCCTAGTCGTCACATAGCTCCTTACCACTGACTGTTTGTAATAGTGTGTGAGATTCGTATACATGTTTATGACTCTTCTGTGTGTACTGTGTAGGTGACGTCAGACTGGTCACTGCAGCAGGGCACGGGCTGTACTGACGGGCACACGGGCACCTCGGCGGCAGCGCCCCTGGCGGCTGGCATGGTGGCGCTGATGCTGCAGGTCCGGCCCTGTCTCACCTGGAGAGACGTGCAGCACATCATCACCTACACAGCCACACAGGTACAATGTGCCATTCAGAGGGTGAATGCCTTTGAATGTGGAATGGTACTAGGTGCCAGGCGCACCGGTTTGTGTCAAGAACTGCAACGCTGCTGGGTTTTTCACGCTCAACAGTTTCCTGTGTGTCTCAAGAATGGTCCACCACCCAAAGGACACCCAGCCAACTTCACACAACTGTGGAGTCAACATGGGCCGGCATCCATATGGAACGCTTTTGACACCTTGTAGAGTCCATGCTCCGACGAATTGAGGCTGTTCTGAGGGAAAAGGGGGGATGCAACTCAATATTAGGAAGGTGTTCCTAATGTTTGGTAGACTGAGTGTATGTTTATTAAAGTAGTAAAAAGTGAAGTATTTGGTCCCATTCATAGTATGCAATGACTACATCAAGCTTGTGACTCTACACATTTGTTGGATGCTTTTGCTGTTTGTTTTGATTGTGTTTCAGATTATTTTGTGCCCAATAGAAATGAATGGTAAATAATGTATTGTCATTTTAGTCACTTTTATTGTAAATAAGAATAGAATATGTTTCTAAACACTTCTACATTAATTTGGATGCTACCCCTACGGATAATTCTGAATGAATCGTGAATAATGATGAGTGAGAAAGTTACAGAGGCACAAATATCATACCACCTAGACATGCTAACCTCTCACCATTACAATAACGGGAGGTTAGCAATTTTGGGAGGGGTATGATATTTGTCCCAATACTTTTGGTCCCCTAAAATGGCAGGACTAAGGATAAAAAGTGCTGTAATTTCTAAACGGTTCACCCGATACGGATGAAAATACCCTCAAATTCAAGCTGACAGTCTGCACTTTAACCTCATAGTCATTGTATCATTTCAAATCCAAAGTGATGGAGTACAAAGAAAGAAATGTATGACTCACCTTTATGTACTGTGTCATTAATCACTGCTACACAGGCACATACAGTTCCTAATTGAGTGTGTGTGTGTGTGTGTGTGTTTCTGTAGTATGATGTGCAAGGGGACTGGAAAATCAATGGCGCTGGCTTCCACCACAGTCACCAGCACGGCTTCGGCCTGCTCAACGCCTGGAGGCTGGTCAACGCTGCCAAGGTACCACTCCACCTCACCCACTCCCTTCCTAATGTCTCAGCAGCACACTAATGTCAAGCTTAACCAACTACACTACTGATACAGTAAGGAGTGGTAGGGATTTTCTTTCAGCTAAGTCAATATTCTGCTCATTTAAAAAAGACTGAAGGTATACATGTGGAAAGTCTTTTTTTTTTTCTTTTTTTTTGTGTGTGTATTAATCAGGTGTGGGAGATGGTGCCATTCCTAGTGTCCTATCAGAGCCCAGTGCTGAAGGAGGAGGAGCTTATCCCAGCCTATCCGGAGCAACTCAATCTAACCTGGAACGGTTGGTAGCGTGTGTGTGTGTGTGTGTGTGTGAGAGAGAGAGAGAGAGAGAATGAGCAAGCAAGCGAGTCTCATAATATGCAAGTCTGAATATTTGCTGTTTCTCTTCTCTCTGTTAGTGCTCTCCAGAGAGAACCTCCCAACAGGCAATCAGCAGTCTGCCCTTATTAGGCAATGTTCTTCAGAGTCTCTCTGTCACTGGGCACACTGACTAAACTATGGAGGAGAGAACACATCCCTACGTTCCCTCCCCTCCCTTACCCTACCCTCTCTCTTTATCTGTATTTCTCTCTCTTCCTCTCTCCCTCTCTTACACACACACACAGTGACCTCATCACAGCAGAGATATCTGTATTCCTCCCTCTGTTCTTCTCTCTTTTCTGGCCTCCCTATCGCCTCCTGGCCCAGCGTATGCAGCCTGTGTGTTGCCTGTTCTGTGGTCAGGAGCAGAGCCAGAAGCAGTGTGTTTCCCTGCTGTAGCACAGCCCTTTGTGTGTGTGTGTGTGTGTCCAGTCTCACGTGACTAGGGTTTCTAAGGACAAAGCAGTGGAAGAGTTGCTGACAAAGGCTAAATGTTTTAGTCCAAGTGAAACATGTGTTTTGAATTAATGAAATTCGAGATGTAAATCGACTTTGTATTTATACATGGAAATTCTATTTCCATTCATTGAAAAGTAAGCTAGTTTTGTTTATTCCCAACGATACATGAAGCAGGTTGTTGTGTTTAACTACTCAATCGCTAGGCTATTTGTTGACCTTGTTGCTATGTGTTTTGGCCGGTCCGTTAGCTTAAGGTCCAGCGGTTAGTATGAGCACTATTTCCTTCCCATGTGAAAAGGGAAGACGAGAGTTCCGATGTTCAGTCCCAAACGTTAGATTCCCAAAAGATAGGGGTGTGTTATTATTAAAAAGAAAAACAGTTGTTAAAAGTGCAAAAAGTTTAAAATGTCTAAGATGTTTGAGCTAAATGTCAGGAGAGGAATGTATGGGGTGCACGCCAGGCCAAACTGTGGCTCCCAAATGGCACTCTTTTCTTATAGTGCACTACTTTTTACCTGGGCTCCTCTGATCAAAAGTAATGCAAATATGTAGGGAAACGGGTGCCATTTGGGATGCAGACAAATCACTGGCTTATTTATCTTCCCTTGTTCCTTGTGTGTGTCTCAGAGGGAGAGAATAATATTCACAGAGCATAGCCAGAGCCTTTGGCATGATATTTACCATCCATTTACTGCCATTGTATTGATTTAGCTTTATTGAGATGATTATGCAGACCTAGATATTGGTGAAAAAGATTGTATCATTTCAGAGCTGGAGCATTTGTGTTGCAACAAGTTTGTGCTTGATTTAATACCAAACTTTTATGAGAAGGCAGTAACACACTCTTAAGACCCACAAGTCGTGATGTTTTTTTATTTTATTTTATTTCACCTTTATTTAACCAGGTAAGCCAGTTGAGAACAAGTTCTCATTTACAACTGCGACCTGGCCAAGATAAAGCAAAGCAGTGCGATAAAAACAACAACACAGAGTTGCATGTGGATGAAGAGTGAGATTCTCATCAAAGGTCACTGTCTGTGTGGGAGGGTCTCTGAGGAACTCTTACGAGTCCTGTACGTTTGGAAGAAGATGGCTGGACTCCAAGAAGTCCCCCCCCCCCCCCCCCCCATCCTACTCTACCCCTCTTTCTGCCCTCCTTCACCACCAGTCTCTCTCCCTCCACACCTTTGTATGTCCCTCTCTCTTCCTCTACTTCCTTGGCCTGGGGAAGGGTTTTTCCCTACATGGTAATGGAGCATTAAGGCCCATTAGCAAACAGGGGGCGAGGAAATGCCAGTGAATTAGAGTACGCTGCAGGTCAGGAATCCAGAGAGAAAGGGAAGAGGGTGACTCCGCTGTGAGGGACTACAAGTCTGTCTGCTCTTTGTGCATATTCTATGACTGAGACATATTGTATTCCTCTGGGGTGGGTGGGTGCACGTTTTACTACACTTGTGAGTACCAGAAGTCCTCACAATAATTAGCTGTAGAATATCAGCAAGAGAGCCATTGCACAGTGGATGGTGTAGTGAAAACTGTTGAAGGCTTCGGGGGGGGGGGGGGGGGGGGTGTCTGGGAATGTCTGAGGCGTGTCTGGAACAGATGCATATACAAAATACAGTTTCATACTAAATGGAATGTCTTTATATGGCCTTTAATTAAGATTGGACCTATGGGCTACCAGAGTAAAGGTCAATCAATTGTGTCCATAGCCGACCCTTCACTGTTATATGTAGTTTTCATTGGCTCATCTGCTCTCCTCCTCACTCTGCCATTCCTATAGAAGGACATACAGTGGGGAAAAAATGTATTTAGTCAGCCACCAATTGTGCAAGTTCTCCCACTTAAAAAGATGAGAGAGGCCTGTAATTTTCATCATAGGTACATGTCAACTATGACAGACAAAATCACATTGTAGGATTTTTAATGAATTTATTTGCAAATTATGGTGGAAAATAAGTATTTGGTCAATAACAAAAGTTTCTCAATACTTTGTTATATACCCTTTGTTGGCAATGACACAGGTCAAACGTTTTCTGTAAGTCTTCACAAGGTTTTCACACACTGTTGCTGGTATTTTGGCCCATTCCTCCATGCAGATCTCCTCTAGAGCAGTGATGTTTTGGGGCTGTCGCTGGGCAACAGGGACTTTCAACTCCCTCCAAAGATTTTCTATGGGGTTGAGATCTGGAGACTGGCTGGGCCACTCCAGGACCTTGAAATGCTTCTTATGAAGCCACTCCTTCGTTGCCCGGGCGGTGTGTTTGGGATCATTGTCATGCTGAAAGACCCAGCCACGTTTCATCTTCAATGCCCTTGCTGATGGAAGGAGGTTTTCACTCAAAATCTCACGATACATGGCCCCATTCATTCTTTCCTTTACACGGATCAGTCGTCCTGGTCCCTTTGCAGAAAAACAGCCCCAAAGCATGATGTTTCCACCCCCATGCGTCACAGTAGGTATGGTGTTCTTTAATTGCAACTCAGCATTCTTTGTCCTCCAAACACGACGAGTTGAGTTTTTACCAAAAAGTTATATTTTGGTTTCATCTGACCATATGACATTCTCCCAATCCTCTTCTGGATCATCCAAATGCACGCTAGCAAACTTCAGACGGGCCTGGACATGTACTGGCTTAAGCAGGGGGACACGTCTTGCACTGCAGGATTTGAGTCCTTGGCGGCGTAGTGTGTTACTGATGGTAGGCTTTGTTACTTTGGTCCCAGCTCTCTGCAGGTCATTCACTAGGTCCCCCCGTGTGGTTCTGGGATTTTTGCTCACCGTTCTTGTGATCATTTTGACCCCACGGGGTGAGATCTTGCGTGGAGCCCCAGATCGAGGGAGATTATCAGTGGTCTTGTATGTCTTCCATTTCCTAATAATTGCTCCCACAGTTGACTTCTTGAAACCAAGCTGCTTACCTATTGCAGATTCAGTCTTCCCAGCCTGGTGCAGGTCTACAATTTTGTTTCTGGTGTCCTTTGACAGCTCTTTGGTCTTGGCCATAGTGGAGTTTGGAGTGTGACTGTTTGAGGTTGTGGACAGGTGTCTTTTATACTGATAACAAGTTCAAACAGGTGCCATTAATACAGGTAACGAGTGGAGGACAGAGGAGCCTCTTAAAGAAGAAGTTACAGGTCTGTGAGAGCCAGAAATCTTGCTTGTTTGTAGGTGACCAAATACTTATTTTCCACCATAATTTGCAAATAAATTCATAAAAAATCCTACAATGTGATTTTCTGGGGGAAAAATTCTCAATTTGTCTGTCATAGTTGACGTGTACCTATGATGAAAATTACAGGCCTCTCTGATCTTTTTAAGTGGGAGAACTTGCACAATTGGTGGCTGACTAAATACTTTTTTCCCCCACTGTATAGTAATTTATTAGGATATCTGTGCTCCTCTCACCCCAGTGACTGCAGCTGACCTCAGGCAGTCCGGAATGCAGACCTTGGAGCATGTGTCTGTCACTTTGACACTGGCCCATACTCGCCGCGGCAATGTGGAGATCATGCTGCTCTGCCCCAGTGGCATGACCTCACTCATCGGGGCGCGCCGTACTCTGGATACGTGAGTTTGCGCATGCACACACATAAAAGTTTATTGGTCGCGTACACATATTTGCGTATGTTATCGCAGGTGCAGCGAAATGCTTGTTTCTAGCTCCAACAGTGCAGTAATAACAGATACAGTTGAAGTCAGAAGGTTACATACACCTTAGCCAAATACATTTAAACTCAGTTTTTCACAATTCCTGACATTTAATCCTAGTAAAAATTCCCTGCCTTAGGTCAGTTAGGATCACTACTTTATTTTAAGAATGTGAAATGTCAGAATAATAGTAGAGAATTATTTATTTAAGCTTGTATTTCTTTAATCACATTCCCAGTGGGTCAGAAGTTTACATACTCTCAATTAGTATTTGGTAGCATTTCCTTTAAATTGTTTACCTTGGGTCAAACGTTTCGGGTAGCCTTCCACACGCTTCCCACAATAAGTTGGGTGAATTTTGGCCCATTCCTCCTGACAGAGCTGGTGTAACAGAGTCAGGTTTGTAGGCCTCCTTGCTCGCACACGCCTTTTCAGTTCTGCCCACAAATGTTCTATACGATGAGGTCAGGGCTTTGTGATGGCCACTCCAATACCTTGACTTTGTTGTCCTTAAGCCATTTTGCTACAACTTTGGAAGTATGCTTGGGGTCATTGTCCATTTTGAAGACCCATTTGCGACCAAGCTTTAACTTCCTGACTGATGTCTTGAGATGTTGCTTCAATATATCCACATCATTTTCCTTCCTCATGATGCCATCTATTTTGTGAAGTGCACCAGTCCCTCCTGCAGCAAAGCACCCCCACAGCATGATGCTGCCACCCCCGTGCTTCACGGTTGGGATGGTGTTCTTCGGCTTGAAAGTTCCCCCTTTTTCCTCCAAACATAACGATGGTCATTATGGCCAAACAGTTCTATTTTTGTTTCATCAGACCAGAGGACATTTCTCCAAAAAGTACAATCTTTGGCCCCATGTGCAGTTGCAGACCATAGTCTGGCTTTTTTATGGTTGTTTTGGAGCAGTGGCTTCTTCCTTGCTGAGCGGCTTTTCAGGTTATGTCGATATAGGACTCGTTTTACTGTGGATATAGATACTTTTGTACCCGTTTCCTCCAGCACCTTCACAAGGTCCTTTCTTGTTGTTCTGGGATTGATTTGCACTTTTCGCACCAAAGTACATTCATCTCTAGGAGACAGAACGCGTCTCCTTCCTGAGCGGTATGACGGCTGCGTGGTCCCATGGTGTTTATACTTGCGTACTATTGTTTGTACAGATGAACGTGGTACCTTCAGGCGCTTGGAAATTGCTCCCAAGGATGAACCAGACTTGTAGAGGTCTACAATTGTTTTTCTGAGGTCTTGGCTGATTTCTTTTGATTTTCCCATGATGTCAAGCAAAGAGGCACTGAATTTGAAGGTAGGCCTTGAAATACATCCACAGGTACACCTCCAATTGACTCAAATGATGTCAATTAGCCTATCAGAAGCTTCTAAAGCCATGACATCATTTTCTGGAATCTTCCAAGCTGTTTAAAGGCACAGTCAACTTAGTGTATGTACATTTCTGACCCACTGGAATTGTGATACAGTGAATTGTAAATGAAATAATCTGTCTGTTGGAAAAATTACTTGTATCATGCACAAAGTAGATGTCCTAACCGACTTGCCAAAACTATAGTTTGTTAACAAGAAATGTGTGGTGTGGTTGAAAAACAAGTTTTAATGACTCCAACCTACAGTGAGGGAAAAAAGTATTTGATCCCCTGCTGATTTTGTAAGTTTGCCCACTGACAAAGAAATGATCAGTCTATAATTTTAATGGTAGGTTTATTTGAACAGTGAGAGACAGAATAACAACAACAAAATCCAGAAAAACGCATGTCAAAAACGTTAGAAATTGATTTGCATTTTATTGAGGGAAATAAGTATTTGACCCCCTCTCAATCAGAAAGATTTCTGGCTCCCAGGTGTCTTTTATACAGGTAACGAGCTGAGATTAGGAGCACACTCTTAAAGGGAGTGCTCCTAATCTCAGTTTGTTACCTGTATAAAATACACCTGTCCACAGAAGCAATCAATCAATCAGATTCCAAACTCTCCACCATGGCCAAGACTAAAGAGCTCTCCAAGGATGTCAGGGACAAGATTGTAGACCTACACAAGGCTGGAATGGGCTACAAGACCATCGCCAAGCAGCTTGGTGAGAAGGTGACAACAGTTGGTGCGATTATTCGCAAATGGAAGAAACACAAAAGAACTGTCAATCTCCCTCGGCCTGAGGCTCCATGCAAGATCCCATCAGAGGAGAACTGGGTGAAAGTGTTGTGGTCAGATGAGACTAAAATGGATCTCTTTGGCATCAACTCAACTCGCCGTGTTTGGAGGAGGAGGAATGCAGCATATGACCCCAAGAACACCATCCCCACCGTCAAACATGGAGGTGGAAACATTATGCTTTGGGGGTGTTTTTCTGCTAAGGGGACAGGACAACTTCACCGCATCAAAGGGACGATGGACGTGGCCATGTACCGTCAAATCTTGGGTGAGAACCTCCTTCCCTCAGCCAGGGCATTGAAAATGGGTCGTGGATGGGTATTCCAGCATGACAATGACCCAAAACACACAGCCAAGGCAACAAAGGAGTGGCTCAAGAAGAAGCACATTAAGGTCCAGGAGTGGCCTAGCCAGTCTCCAGACCTTAATCCCATAGAAAATCTGCGGAGGGAGCTGAAGGTTCGAGTTGCCAAACGTCAGGCTCGAAACCTTAATGACTTGGAGAAGATCTGCAAAGAGGAGTGGAACAAAATCCCTCCTGAGATGTGTGCAAACCTGGTGGCCAACTACAAGAAACATCTGACCTCTGTGACTGCCAACAAGGGTTTTGCCACCAAGTACTAAGTCATGTTTTACAGAGGGGTCAAATACTTATTTCCCTCATTTAAAATGCAAATACATTTATAACATTTTTTTACATGCGTTTTTCTGTATTTTTTTTGTTGTTATTCTGTCTCTCACTGTTCAAATAAACCTACCATAAAAATTATAGACTGATCATGTCTTTGTCAGTGGGCAAACGTACAAAATCAGCAGGGGATCAAATACTTTTTTCCCTCACTGTAAGTATATGTAAACTTCAACAGTATGTACACACACAGATTTATACACTGGTTTTAGTTTTACATTTCTTCACTTACTCTTAATTGTTTGGGGCATAATGTATAACACTCACCCCCATTTATTAGCATCCTTGCCTCTGTCCTGTTGTGTGTCACTCCAGGGATACCTCGGGTTACTCAGACTGGACGTTTTCCACTGTGCGCTGCTGGGGAGAGAGAGCCGAGGGCCAGTACAGGCTGCAAGTCTCTGACCACAGTAAGGGTCAGTCTCTCTCTGTCTGTCATTCACCTGCGTTCCACTGACTACTACATGACCACAGCTACACTATAAGCTCTCTCCTGCTCATTCAGTCTTCATCTCTTTCTCCCCCCCCCTATCTCTCTGTCCCTGTTCCCTCTCTGTCTCTGTTCCCTCTGTCTCTGTTCCCTCTCTGTCCCTCTCTCTCCGTCTCTGTTCCCTCTCTGTCCCTCTCTCTCTTTCTTTCTTTCTTTTAGAAGAGCCTGCGTTGCCGCTGGGCTCTCTGAAGCACTGGAAGCTCACTCTGTACGGCTCCTCTCTGTCCTTCGAAGAGGTCAAGGAGAGACAGAGGTCAGGAGACACACATCACTGTTAAAAGAGCAGCCTGGGTTATATAAATAGAAAATATGTGTAAAAGTAAAAAATATATTATGTGTTTCTGGATCCTCTATTTTTAAAGGAAAGTGATGTTTTGTCATTGGCGTTCCCTTAGTGGATGTGAGCATTGATTGTTTGTGTGTTTTGATTGACAGTGTGGTGGAGGAGGCTATGGGAGGGCAGTATCTGGACAGCAGTTTCTCCCTGCCCTGTCCTGCAGGCATGGACATCCCCCCTGAGATGGTCAGCCCGTTCACCTCCAACAGCCTCAAGGTATGTTACACACACACACACACACACACACACACACACACACACACACACACACACACACACAATATGCCTCATTTAGTAATTTCCTCCCCTCTCTCATCACCATGTCTCTGTGTAGTCTCTGCTACTGCTGGGCTGCTTCGCTCTCTTCTGGTCCCTGTACTACACCCTGGAGGTGACCCTGGCCAACCTGGACTTTAGGGGGCTGTGTCGGCGTGGCAGGGGGACGCGGGGCTCCCGCGGGGGCCGGGGGAGGGGCACTGGAACTCTGGGGGACAGCTCTGAGCTGGAGATGCAGAGCGTGTTGGACTCAGAGGAGAAGTTGCCCTTCATCACTGGAGACGCTGCCACATAACACTGGAGAAAACCTCTGTCCTCTCACCCTACGACCTCCCACCCGCCTCTCATCAGTCTAGGCCTGGCGCCCCCCTGCGGTGACCCCAGTGGGTCCAACTAAACTGGACTGGAGACTGAACTATGTGGGCTGGAACTGTGAACTTACTGGCCCACCCATCGCTCCCCAAGCCTGTGGCCTTTTATCAGCGTTGCAGCGCCCCATGCGTGTGTGAGTGAAGTGTGAGTAAGTGTACTGCGGTGGAGCAACCTAGACCCTCTGGATCTCTCAGGACCCTCCGCTCTCACCTAGCACTGCTATAGAGGTGGTAGTTTGGCCTGGTCTTTGGGTTGGAGTATGTATCACTAGTTTGGTTCAGTCCCTTACCTGGGTCTTTGAGCGTGGGGTTAGAAGGTGTGCTGGACAACCAAGCAGAGCAGCACTCCTGGGGTGGTTTCCTGGACAACGATTAAGCCTAACCCTGGACTAAAAAGCAAGATAAATTACGAATATCTGTTGGAAATGTTTTTTAGTCCAGGATTAGGCTTAGTCTGGGTCCGAAACCGGCCCTTGAAGTTTAAGTCAAACTTCCTACGTTTATTAGGTGTGCACAATGGGAAGGCATTACAATGCTGTGCGTGTGGATGTGTTTTAAAATGTAAATGGTGTTTGGTTTTGAGGATGTGTGACGGTGTGTGCATGTGTGAGTGATGGAGTGCTCTTAAAATTTTTTTTGCATTTTAATTTCAGAAAATGTCCATAATACACTGTGTACAAAACATTAAAGACCTTCCTAATATTGAGTTGCCCCCCCCCCCCCCTTCTGGACAGCCTCAATTCGTCGGGGCATGGACTCTACAAGGTGTCAAAAGCGTTCCACAGGGATAAATGTCCCACGTTGACTCCAGTGACTCCCACAGTTGTCAAGTTGACTGGATGTCCTTTGGGTGGTAGACCAAGTTGCTTTCAGTTTTGGTCCACCAGCTTCAAACAGCTGTAAAAAATATATTATGGACATTTTCTGAAATTACAATGCAATTTATTTATTTTTTTATCCTGTGTATGTAACAATATGTAACTTTTTGGGAAACCTGACCAAATTCACATAGAAATGTGAGATCTTTCATTCCCGTTGAAAGCAAATCTAAGAAGCGGTAGATCTGTTCTATGTGCGCTATTTCTATGCTTCTCGTTCTGAAGTTTAGTTTTTGCTTCTTTTACTTTCTGTTTTGTACACCAGCTTCAAACAGCTGAAAATACAATATTTTTGGTTATGGAAAATATATTTCACAGCGGTTTAGATGGTACAATGATTCTCTACACAATAACTGCTTGTTTTGTCACAAACTGAAATGAAGTAAACTATTCTCATTTTAGCAACCGGGAAACGGCAGAGCGATTTCTGCATAGTGCATCTTTAAGTTAATTATTTTGTAAACAGACCTCCCATTTGGGTGTGGTCATTTTGGGATTTTATTTTGTGCAGACTATATACATTTTTCCGGTACTTGAACTTGATTTGGGATCTGAGTGTGGGGTTGAATGTGTTTTAGTTTTTTTATCAACTGTAATATATACACACGTTACAGTGTGTGTGTGTGTTGTACATCTATATATCAGAGTTTGATGATTTTTATTAACTGAAACATTAAAGATTTTATTTTTATTTACTGGACTGAACTGGAAGCCTGTGTTTTGCTGTGCAAGTCACAGCTTGATTGAGTAAAATAAATAAAGATTGTTGATGGAGTTTCGGGCTGTATCATTCCCATAATTTCCCTTGAAATCGAACCACAGGAATTTAGCACAAAGTATTTCAAAATCATTCTTGAGTCCCACTATCGCTGGCGCGTTTTGGACTTTTAACCCCTTTTTAAACATTGTTTGAGCTACAGCAGCTGGGTTGTTGCATTAGTCTAGAGCCAGAGCGTTGTTTGTGAGACCAGGGCAGATCACGAAAATGGTTCTTCTCACAAAAATGTGGGTAAAGTATTATGACCATCTATAAAAAGCTGACACGAGTCGTTAGAAGGTAAGAGGTTCTTCCACATAGAAGAGCCTAGGGAATCCCAGGACATAGTGTCTATAATACTGTAATAAGCTCACAGTTGCTGTCACAAACTCTTAACTCCACACAGTTGTCACTGACTAATTAGATATTCATTTCCCACTGAGCAAACAATTTATAATCATTCTTATAAATTAATTTTAATATCAGGTTTTTGCTCAGTGGACCTTACTGTGTATTGATATTTGTCAATAAAACTCATGAATTGTTATTGTTTTGTTTTCCACTTGTAGCCCTGGTTGTCCTGAATAGACATGGGGAAAACACTTCAATGTGAGGCTAAATATGAGGACAGAGCAAGCAGATGAATGAAAGTTGTGAATTTCAGCTTTTTCAATGTACAAACATATGGGGCTGTTACAGAGGTCATAGGAGTTGGCAGGGATCGGTACATACAGTTTAGCACTGTTAACTTGAAAAACTCATCCATAACACGTGACACAAAGAACTTCAACCTCATTTCCTTCCTTTTATTTGGTATTTTTAAAACGATCTCTCAAGCAATCTCTCAATGTTTCTACATTTTTATAGAATGTCCTTGTACTAAGAAGGCATAGCTTGGTTGCTTCAGTGCCATCTTTATGATTCAGATATCAGTCTCATGTAAACATGATAATTGCATTTGAGGATGAGTGATTGACAGCTGTAAATGCATGTTGCCCCTTTCAACTTAAGACTCAAATTTCACATATGGTATTTGCAACGTAGATTTGGGTTGTAATATTGGGCTGGACAAGTTTGGTCATAGTGTTGTGTGCTACTAGTGAGACTGTTTCTACTACACTGGGATAAGGTTGAGTTGAGGCATTAAGACTTCATCTGTGGGACCTGTCGTAGCTGCAGTGAGAGGGCGAAGGGGAGAGGAGGGCAGTGCAGGGTGTGGTGGAGAAGGGAGGGGAAAGGGCATGGGTCAGTGGTTTGGTTGTTATTATTGGATCTGTCTGGTGGCCCCGTACGACATGCCAGTCTGGCTGGCCCCTTTGTTGGAGCCCATCTGCAGGCCAATCACACCCTTCCCCGCCTTCATCTGGTCGTCTGTGAACTCCCTCCGGTTCTCCTGGGCTTTCCTGCAAGGGTACGTGGACAATGAACTCAAAAACACACACTGGCACAATACATACCCCACACTGACTGAATACACCAGCAATCCAACACCATCACTCTTCACATTCTTCTAACTCACTTGAAGAACCAGTTGGGGTCACCGCGGTAGTTGCCGTCATCCTTGGTGACAGCAACGCTGCCGAGGGACATCAGTGTCCTCTGGACTGCAGCCAAATCCTTCCCTGTCACCACAAAATCACAGCAGGGTCTTTAAGTCCCCACGCCATAGCTACAGCACACCACACCGTTGTATGTGCCCCCCACTACATCCGCTGTTATTTGTGGTATATGTAATGCCCTGTGTTGTGATTGTTTGATGAGATGCAAGATGGACATGCTTTGCGAACCTTCCCAGAGGTCCACGGTCTGGAACATGTCGGTCTTGATGACACCGTAGCTCTCGGCAGCAGTTAGGAACTGCGAGATCTGCTCCATCTGTTTGAAGGCCATGCTTGAGCTGGCTATCTTCTTGATGGGCTTGTTGTCCTTATGCAGACTGTTAATGAGCTCACTCAGGACCTGGGGAATAAGAACATAAAGCCAAGAGTATGTTGGCAGAAAGTAACCAACTGTACTGTCATATACTCTTGTGGGGTCCCCCAAGGTTCGATACTTGGCCCATTGTTGTTTTTAAATGTACAGGTATATGATCATCATCTGATTTCCAAAGTGTTTGTTTCTCCATTCTCTTTGCTGATGACACATCTTTACTCTGAATAAAGATGGTCCAAATAAATGGCTAATATGAATTCTGAATGCCGTTAAGTTAAAATGTACGTTTCAGTTTGAGGGGTCTTAGGCATTGGGTTGGTACTCACACATCCGTCCTTAAGCCAGTCCTGGAAGCCCAGTTTGCCAGCCTCGGGTTTCCCAACTCCAGATCCACACTGGGCCACAATCCACTGCACCACAAGCTCCTCCACCTCAGTGTCGTACTTCTTGTCAATCTTGTCCTGCACCACCCGGCTCATGCCATAAGATGGACCTTTGTTGGCCATGCCTACCTGAGGTCCCTTTCCCACCGAGAGGGAGAGAAGGATGGAGGGAGAGGGAGTGGAGTAGAACAGATATTAAATATATGGATATGTATGTGAGGAAAGGGTGTTGTTCTGTAATAGGGTTCCCCAACTGGCGGATTTTATTTGGAGCATTTAAAAAATATATATACAGTGGGGAAAAAAAGTATTTAGTCAGCCACCAATTGTGCAAGTTCTCCCACTTAAAAAGATGAGAGAGGCCTGTCATTTTCATCATAGGTACACGTCAACTATGACAGACAAATTGAGAAAAAAAAATCCAGAAAATCACATTGTAGGATTTTTAATGAATTTATTTGCAAATTATGGTGGAAAATAAGTATTTGGTCACCTACAAACAAGCAAGATTTCTGGCTCTCACAGACCTGTAACTTCTTCTTTAAGAGGCTCCTCTGTCCTCCACTCGTTACCTGTATTAATGGCACCTGTTTGAACTTGTTATCAGTATAAAAGACACCTGTCCACAACCTCAAACAGTCACACTCCAAACTCCACTATGGTCAAGACCAAAGAGCTGTCAAAGGACACCAGAAACAAAATTGTAGACCTGCACCAGGCTGGGAAGACTGAATCTGCAATAGGTAAGCAGCTTGGTTTGAAGAAATCAACTGTGGGAGCAATTATTAGGAAATGGAAGACATACAAGACTGATAATCTCCCTCGATCTGGGGCTCCACGCAAGATCTCACCCCGTGGGGTCAAAATGATCACAAGAACGGTGAGCAAAAATCCCAGAACCACACGGGGGGACCTAGTGAATGACCTGCAGAGAGCTGGGACCAAAGTAACAAAGCCTACCATCAGTAACACACTACTCCGCCAGGGACTCAAATCCTGCATTGCCAGACGTGTCCCCCTGCTTAAGTCCAGGCCCGTCTGAAGTTTGCTAGAGTGCATTTGGATGATCCAGAAGAGGATTGGGAGAATGTCATATGGTCAGATGAAACCAAAATATAACTTTTTGGAAAAAACTCAACTCATCGTGTTTGGAGGACAAAGAATGCTGAGTTGCATCCAAAGAACACCATACCTACTGTGAAGCATGGGGGTGGAAACTTCATGCTTTGGGGCTGTTTTTCTGCAAAGGGACCAGGACGACTGATCCGTGTAAAGGAAAGAATGAATGGGGCCATGTATCGTGAGATTTTGAGTGAAAACCTCCTTCCATCAGCAAGGGCATTGAAGATGAAACGTGGCTGGGTCTTTTAGCATGACAATGATCCCAAACACACCTCCCGGGCAACGAAGGAGTGACTTCGTAAGAAGCATTTCAAGGTCCTGGAGTGGCCTAGCCAGTCTCCAGATCTCAACCCCATAGAAAATCTTTGGAGGGAGTTGAAAGTCCGTGTTGCCCAGCGACAGCCCCAAAACATCACTGCTCTAGAGGAGATCTGCATGGAGGAATGGGCCAAAATACCAGCAACAGTGTGTGAAAACCTTGTGAAGACTTACAGAAAACGTTTGACCTGTGTCATTGCCAACAAGGGGTATATAACAAAGTATTGAGAAACTTTTGTTATTGACCAAATACTTATTTTCCACCATAATTTGCAAATAAATTCATAAAAAATCCTACAATGTGATTTTCTGGATTATTTTTTCTCATTTTGTCTGTCATAGTTGACATGTACCTATGATGAAAATTACAGGCCTCTCTCATCTTTTTAAGTGGGAGAACTTGCACAATTGGCGGCTGACTAAATACTTTTTTTCCCCACTGTATATTGTTAGACATAAAAGACTAAAAACACAAGCCAAGTGATTTGAATTTTGGAAAATTGTCCCAAAGTATTCCCACGCATAATAGAGAGATATACAGTATGATATTGTATACTGTCACGACTTCCTCCGAAGCTGCCTCCACTCCTTGTTCGGGCAGGCTTCGGCGTTCGTCGTCACCGGCCTTCTAGCCACTGCCGCTCCATATCTCATCATTCCATTTGTCTTGTCTTGTCAATTACACACACCTGGTTCATATTCCCCTCATTAGTACATATAAGTGTTCCCTCTGCCCCCTTGTCCTTGTGGGTGATTGTTTCATGTGAGATGAGTGTAGCTCGGTGGAGCTACCTGTACTTTGTATTGCCGGGGTATATTTTCCCCGTGTGCCTGTATTTGTTCCAGTGCGCCTGTTTTGCGCACTGGACTGTTGACGCTATTCAGCGTAACTGTGTACTACGGAATAAACTCTGTATTCTGTGATTTACCCTCCTGCGCCTGACTCCTTCAAATCACACTCTCACATATACAAAATGTAAGCAAGGTTTGAAATGATTATGTTTTAGTCAAATATTATATCAATTTCGGCTTCTTGAGGTCAATTTGCAGTTTACAAATTATGTTCCGGCCCCCTGACCATCCGCTTGAGAAAAAATTATCCCGACGCAGAATCTAGTTGATGATCTTTGTTCTATGATGTCTGAGATCATCTTGATCTGGAATTAGACCTCAAAGTATTCCGTGATTCAGATGACATTGTCACATTGACTATGTATAATGTATGACAGTTTCTATATCAGTAGCGCCTGAGGTGACCATGTACATTACCATTTGCATGTCACTTGTGCTATGATCTGCTATCGTAACTAATACAAACTGACTCCTTTTTCCATTGGCCTTTGGCTGAAACAGACATTACCTTAGTTGCAAGTCAAGCCATTTCCAACAGCTCTGTGGATGTATAGGCAGATTCGCATGCGGACACATGCACACATGAAGACATTGGACAAATGGCACATTCACTCACAAACAAATACGCCTGCGAACACTTACACACACACATATAGATGTCATGCATTTATAAAGGCGTGTATTTGAGCCGCTCCCTCCCAAAGATGATTGCATGTCTCCGAATGCACACCAGTTTAGTCCATCTGCATTAATTACAGAACTAAATATCAGGAGCCAAAGTGCTGTACAATGGGAGCCCTAGAATCAGCAGAATTTCTCTTTTTGTATTTCTCTGCCTCTCTCTTAAACACACTAGGTGCCACCAACACCATTGCTTGCAAAACTGTTGCTTTTGGGCCAAGCTGCCAAGTGCAAAGCCCATATCAATGCACTCTTAGCACTCTTGTCACCTTGTTTGCCATCTTGAGGTCAGGATACCACGACGTGCCTGGGGGTTAAAGGTCAAATGTTAAATGTTACCACCTGGAGTTCACTTTCATCCTGATTGGACGTCATGCTGGGTCCTTCCCCAGACTGCTGTTGGATGGGGTAGCCAATGGCAATAGTAAAAGTAAGATCTGGCCACTTCATGTATGTCTCATAAGGAGACAGTTCCCTTATCTACACAGAAGGGTTATTCGGCTGTCCCCATAGGAGAACCCTTTTGGGTTCCATGTAGAACTCTCTGTGGAAAACGTTCTACATTGAACCCGAAAGGTTTTTACCTGCAACCAAAAAGGGTTCTTCAAAGGGTTCTCCTATTGATACAGCCGAAGAACCCCTTTAGATTCTAGATAGCACCTTTTTTTCCAAGTGTGTATTTGCACAGTTGGAGATGATGCCGAAACAGATCTCTTTCTCCACCGAACTACTCACACTCCACCACAAGGTCAGCGTGGACCCTTCCATGCCTACTATTTGAATGATAACCTGTAGCAAGCTCAAAAAACCTTACTAGCAGCAACACAAGCAACAAAAGGAAGACAATATTTATTCTTCAATCTTTATGCTTATTCATTCTTGTTTTCCTACAAAAAGATTCATTTGAAACTCAGCTCCCGTTTTTTCTCCAAGAGTTCCTGAATCCACGTTATGTGCCTCCATTTCCTCATTCCCATATTGACTCATCAGTTTAAGTCAGGCAACACTTAACAGAAAATGTATCGATCAGCTGCCATTAACCTAGTTTTCTGAGCCAGCAGTCATGTGTTGAACATTGGCATTAAGAGCATGTATCTGTTTCACCACATTGTGTTGGATTGGTAGCCATCAACACACAGCCCTGGACTGTCTGGCACTTGGCCCAGTCACACATGACTGCTGCTCCATCATCCAAAGAAGTAGACTAAGGCATAGGCCTTCTAGACACTATTTGCCAACAATCCAGTCACATGATTATGAAGCCTTCAAAATACAGAAACTTGAGAGGAGTTTTTTTTCAGTGTTTTCAAGCTGCTGGGTTGTTTCATGGTACCTTATTGCCAGACTGCTGTAGTACACAGGAGATCAAATGAACTCTTAACCATGAAGACAAGAAAAGTGTCTAATATATCCCTCCTCCTCCTCCTCCTCCTCCTCCTCAGACCACAATAAGCTACCAACCTCACCCTTACACACACTCAGTCAAACCCTCGCACAGTGCATCATTATAGAAACATTACAGAGGAATGTGAGGAATGTCGGGCTGGTAGCTCTGTCATTACCTTTTTGCCCCAGTTGGTCTAGACCTATGCTTCATAAACAAGCATTTTGACCATCAGAAATTAGGCTGATGTTCTTCCAATGTGGAAAGCACCATTCTTCTGTGTGCCACTGCCAGTACAGGTCACTGCCTTCCACAGAGGGGATATGGATGGCCTGAGAGGTCAGTTCATATGGGACGGGACCCTGGTTCCATTATGGTATTTATGTGTGCTAAGGGACCTACTGTACTGTTGGGTTTGGCATCAGGCCCTGTCTCTGATATCTCCAGATCAGTATGTCAGGCTGGCCTGTGGGTTGGCGTCAGTCTGGGTTGTGTGTGTGTGTGTGTGTGTGTGTGTGTGTGTGTGTGTTAATTACGTAGCTATGTTTCTATTTTGACCTGATTATAGTGAGTTCTACATTTGGTAGGATATGTGGACTATGTGTTTGGAGTATTGTCATTCGGTCTCTGAACTACATGTTGCTTCTCAACTACTGGTACTACAGTATGAAACAGTGTCCACTTATCCTAATGGAAATATGACATCACCATCCATCTCTCCTTTCATGTCTGTTTTACTTCTGTGTTTCTGTCTTGCCATGGTAACACAGCTGGCTGTCTCGCCATAAAGCACAGTTTGAAAGCTGTGGTCTGTGAACTGTGGCTAAAGCCATGACGTAATGCCAGCGGCTCTGCAGTGCCACTGAAATGGAGCTCAAGATAGTCTTATCTCCTGCTGCTGGTCAGCTCTCCTCTGAGACTTTGCTACTGCTCCTGCTAGGCCTCCTGTCCTGTAGATAACTCCACAGCTACTGAAGCTGCTGCTGGAGTTTTCTATTGTTATCTCTGTCTCTCAAACACAGACTTCTGTCCACTCACAGCAAACATTAGGATGAGAAACTGTATTGATTAATCCCATATAATCAATGAAAGCCGCTGTGTTTCTGTGTTACTTGTTTGCATCTTTGTCTGTGTGTGTGCGTGTCTTTCTTCTTTGGAAAGTGTGTCTGCCGTGAACTTTTGTTGGCTATTGAATTCCTAGCCAAAGCCCATGTATGGCAGTCATATATTTGCAAGTGAAAACTGAGCTATGCTGCCTATCCCAGATCTCTCTCTAGGACCAAACTGGTCAAACTGTTTTCGCTATTACCTTTACATCTTTGTGACTGATTCGGATGGGTATTCTACAGTAGAAACACGCTAGCTCATATCAGAACTACAGATCCCATCCTTCTCAGAAGGTATGCTCTGGCACCCAGTACACCATTGACCAAGACATCAACCCACATAGAGTATTAGTATTAGTATGTGTGTCTATTTACACACACAGTCACACACAGGATGGAGTATGAGACACACAGACATACAGTATGGATGATTAGAGAAACAATGAAAACATGGTTAGAGAAACACAATGCTCTGACAATGTTATTTTTCTCAAAGTCTTAATCGATGACATAGCTGACAGACAGCCATATGCGTCTTCTGGTTCTATACACTCAGGATAAGGCTTCCATCATAGGGCTGATAGACAATGCTCTCAGCAAAGTGTTCTTCTGACTGGAACCCAAAAGCAGCAACAGTAAAGAGAGATATACTCACTGTGTTAAAGTATGTAGCGAAGAGTCTTTCCTCTGTACAAGCGCTGGGTCAGGAGGTGTGTGTGTCCGTGTGTGTGTGACTGAGTGTTTGAATACTTCTAGCTCCAGCAAAGTCCTCCTTCGGAAAAGTGCTGGCTTAAAAGGACCAGACAAGCTGAAATGACTTCACTTCTCTTAAGCCTCGTTTACACCTTGTGCTAACATGTGAGTTTCATGATCTCATCAGTATGATCCAACCACTATCTGATCTGAAGGTTTGTCGCGTCTACACATTGTATTAAAATGTGTCTCTTATTCGTCCACTGTGTCCACATTGTGACCAGATTAACTGGTGCCTCCCTGTATGCAAATTATTTGAAAGATATTTTTTCAAAATAATTTGTATGTATTTACGGAAGCCATATTTACGGAAGCCATAAGTCAATGGTGCTACCTGTCAATGATTTTAAAGGACGGTGTAATGATTATTTAAATGGTTTGACCATCCAGATCTGTTTACACTTGATTGATATCCAGACACAATGCATGTCTGACTACCTCCAGAGGTGGTCAGGAAGATCTGATCACTATCAGATCACAATCTCTCTTTTATTCTACACAAATCTAGAAAATTGGGCACAATCGAAATGTGGACAAGATCAGGACAGGGCGCATGTTAGCACAATGTATAAACAGGGCTTTAGCTAAGAAGGCGAGAGGAAGAGAGAGAGGAAAAAGGAAACCACCGCCTTAAAAGGGCATGGGCTTTCTGTCTACTCTCCTTCCATCCCTCCCTCCTTTCGTCTATTACTTTCCCTCTCTCCTCCCCTCTTTCTTGTTTTTTCTCTTTTTTCCTTGTCCATTAAAAAAGTGCATCCTTATTTGGGAAGGCCTGTTCAGTACGAGGGGAGCTCTGCCAGGAGGCTCTGGTTTGGTCAGCAGGAATACTCCAAATACTTCACCACACCACTCCATCAGCAGAGGAGAGAGAGAGAGAGGCGCTGCCTGGGAAGAGAGGAGGATGGAGGGATTGAGAAAAAGAGGGGATGGAAAGTGAGGCTTGAGCTAGAGTAGGAGGAGGTGATGGATAGAGGTGGTGTCGTTAAGGGCCCATCAGGATATCAGGCCCATTGATAGTGGCACAGACTGTTACAACAGACTCTGTCCATTGGGCCCTAATACATCATATTAACACAACATCTGTTCTTTCCCCCCTTCATATTTTCGAAAGTCTGTTATTGATTTCAGAAATTTGATGAGGGAGCGAGAGAGAGGAGAGAGGGGGATGTGTGACCACAGAGATGGGAGGGCCATGCGAGAGAAGGAGGAGGGGGAGGAGTAGTAAAGGGAGGAGGAGGGGGAATCTGAGGTTGAGAGAGATAAATGAGTGAAGACAGGAGTCATCTCACCATCAGAGCACAGCAGACCTTTTATGTCCAGGATGCTCCTCAACTGGCCTGCTGAGTTGTGTTTGGGAAAGCGTGTGTGTGTGTGTGGTGAGAGAGAAATGGGGGTGGGGAAGAGAGGATGTGTATGTCGTAGTTAGTAACACATTCCCTCCTTATTACCACCACCTCTTCTCTTGCTAGACCCCAGTAGTGTAAATTCACTTTGCCTCACACCCAATGCCAACCATTGTTTCCTACATTAAGTCAGTTGTTGGGGCTTCTGTCTCACTGTGTCTCCTCCCATCTCATGAAGGTATCACTAGCCCGTTTAAACCTGGTGCTAACATGCGCCCTTTGTTCTGATCTTGTCCACATTCTGAATGTGGCCACATTTTTTGAGAGGTGTAGAAGATTAAACGACACATTGTGATCTGATTGTGATCGGATCTTCCTGACCACTTCGGGAGGTAGTCAGACACGCATTGTGTCTGGAATCTGGAAATCAATCAATCAAGCGTAAACGGATCTGGATGGTCAAACCATTTAAATAATCATTATACATCATTATATAAAAGTATTGACAGGTAGCACCATTGACTTATGGCATCAGTAATTCTCTTAAAATAAATAAGTCCATATTATTTTGAAATAATATTGATCAAATAATTTGCATACAGGGAGGCACCAGATAATCTGGTTACAATGTGGACACAGTAGACGGATAAGAGACACATTTTAAAATACAATGTGTAGACGCGACAAACCTTGATCAGATAGTGATTGAATCATATTTATCAGATCGAGAAACTCACATGTTAGCGCAAGGTGTAAACAAGGCATTTGTCTCAATGTGTCTCATCCCATGTCATCAAGGTATCACTGATGTCATTGGGCTGCCCTGACCCTCTCAGGCATGCTGATGTCACAGACAAGGGATGCCATGTTGTTCCATGTGTGGACTTGTGGAAGTAGGGCTTAATTGGTCGTAGCACTTCCTTATGCTGTTAGTACCATAGAATGAGCAGGTAACTATTCAAACTGAAATTATAATTGAATCCTTAGTCATTATTAAACATTTAGGAATAGGCTTTAGACTTTTCCCCCATTGCTTTTTTCCGCTTCAAGTGGTTTTTCTTGTGAAAAAATACTGTGCACCTGAATTTCTAGGGAATTTCTAGTAAAACACAAAGGCCTTCAGATATGTAAGTAAGCTTTGGACAAATTCACATTTTCAAATGTATTTATTTATAAACGCCCTTTTTACATCAGCAGATGTCACAAAGTGCTTATACAGAAACCAAGCCTAAAACCTCAAAGAGCAAGCAATGCAGATGTAGAAGCACGGTGGCTAAGAAAAACTCCCTAGAAAGGCAGGAACATAAGAAGAAACCTAGAGGAACCAGGCTCTGATGGGTGGTCAGTCCTCTTCTGGCTGTGATGGGTGGAGATTAGAAGAGTACATGGCTATTAAGGCCAGATCGTTCTTCAGAATGTTTAAACGTTCATAGATGAGAGAGTGAGAGTGAGAGTGAGAGTGAGAGTGAGAGTGAGAGAGAGAGATGGGAGAATTAGAGGGAGCATGCTTAAGTTCACACAGGACACCAGATAAAACAGGATAATTTCCCCAGATAGGACAGACTGACCCTAGCCCACCGGCACATAGACTATTGCAGCATAGATACTGGAGACTGAGACAGGGGGGTCGGAGGACACTGGGGCCCCATCCTATGATACCCCTGGACAGGGCCAACCAGGCAGGATATAACCCCACCCCCTTTGTCAAAGCACAGCCCCCACACCACTAGAGGGATATCAACAGACCACCAACTTACTGGCCTGAGACAAGGCACAAGCCGGATGGGACGCAAAACCAGACAGGAAGATCAACCCACTCAAGTCGAGTATAGCAAAAAAAGCCTGGCACAACGTGATGCACCCCTCCTACACATAAGCTCTGTCCAAGCCAGAATGGCACATAGGACAGAAGCCTACCATTTGCTGCGTGAGACAGCTTTAACTCCTGGACAGGATGTTAGTTTGCCAAGCAGGTCCCATTTTTGGAGTCTTTGGTATGACTCAACCAGGGATCGAACCTCCAATCTTTCAGGTCGGTAACTAACCACAAGGCCACTGATAGTTACATATAAATACCTGGTAATTGCATAGTGAAAAGTCCTGTAAAACCTCAATATGTGGTATTGACCTCTGATCCTTCACAAAAAAGCATCAGACGCATGACCTCTCCACTCTCTTACTCCCTCTCTATGTGAAGCAGTGCCGCAACAAATTATATTTTAGCGCGAATGCTGCAGCAGAAGCTGAACTCATTCGTCCCTGTGCGCCCGCTTCACAGTTTCCCGCCCAAATACAGGTAAACTCTACATATTGCTACTGTATTGTACAAACCGTGTTCATTGAGTGTGCGCGAGGGGAATTGGGTCTATACACAGCGTAGTACTTTCACTGACAAGTTTTTCTTGACAAAAAGACACGTAGCCTTTCTATGCAACTAGACTGTCACGGTTTCGGCCGAGGCTGCTCCTCCTCCTTGCTCGGGCAGGTTTCGGCAGTCGTCGTCCCCGGAGTACTAGCTGCCACCGTTGTATGTTTCATGTTCATTTGGTTTGGTCTTGATGTTGTACACCTGTTTCTAGTTAGTCTTCATTAGTGTCCTATTTAGTTCTCGTTGTGTGTGTCAGGTGTTGTGTGTGATTACGCTTCTGTTTGGTGTTCTGTGCTACGTGTTTCCCTCCGTTGTTTGGAGAGGTTTTTCGCACATGTTAGTGCGCCTTTTGTTTGACGCCTGTGTGCGCCTTTATTTCGCATCCGGGCTTGTTGGGCTCGTGTACTACGTGAATATTTCACTAAAGTCTTTTGGACTTAGTTTCTGCGTCCTGCGCTTGATTCCTGCACCACACCCACCTTCAGCACCCGTGACAGAATCACACACCATAATTAATGGAATCAGCAGGAGCAGCAGCTACACCTGAGTCGCTGGAGGAGCATGTCCGCGGCCAAGATGACCAGATCAGACAACTGGGGACCGCTCTACAGGATGTCATCAACACCCTGCACCGATGGGAGTCCAGAGGGGTACCCACACCTCCACCTACCTTGCCACCCCCATCGGCCGGTCCACCAGTCCCAGGTCCGGAACCCAGTGGGATTCGGCTCTCGCTCCCGAGGGCGTATGACGGCACAGCTGCCGGGTGTCAGGGGTTCCTCCTGCAGGTAGAGCTCTACCTGGCCACTGTACACCCGGTGCCCTCGGGACACGAGAGCGTTTCCGCCCTCATCTCCTGTCTCACGGGCAAGGCGTTGGAATGGGCCAACGCAGAGTGGAGGAGGATAGACGCCACCACCATCTCCTACGCAGAGTTCTCCCATCGCTTCAAGGCCGTGTTCGAACATCCACCTGAGGGCAAAGCGGCGGGGGAGCGTCTATTCTACCTGAGACAAGGGAGGAGGAGCGCACAGGCGTTCGCGCTGGAGTTCCGGACTCTAGCGGCAGACGCAGGGTGGAATGAACGGGCCCTCATCGACCATTTTCGATGTAGCCTACGGGAGGACGTTCAACGTGAGTTGGCCTGCAGGGACACCAATTTCACCTTCGACCAGTTGGTCGACATGTCCATCCGTCTGGACACCCTGCTGGCCACCCGTGGACGTTCCGAGTGGGGTCCGTCCATTCCACCCTCTGGCACCTCCGAGCCGAGCCCTATGGAGCTCGGGGGTGCTGGCGCTAGAGAAAGGAGGAGGAGGAGCCCGAGGGGGCCTGTCCCCTGCACCAATTGCGGTCGTGGAGGGCACACTGCGGCCAGGTGCTGGGGAGGGTTCCCAGAGGGAGGAGACAACAGGCCAAGCACTGGGGAGCCTTCCCAGGTGAGTAGAAGCCCCACTTACCCAGAGCTCTCTGTTGTACACTTTTGTATACCTGTTTGTTTTCCACAGGTTGCACCTCATTCCCAGCATAAGGCGCTAGTAGATTCAGGCGCAGCTGGGAATTTTGTTGATCGGAAGTTTTGTTTAGATTTAGGGATTCCTCTCCTGCCTGTTGACAAGCCTTTTCCCGTTCATGCTTTAGATAGCCGCCTGTTGGGGTCGGGGTTGATTAGGGAAATCACAGCGCCACTTAGGATGTGTGCGCAGGGGGGTCATGAGGAGACTATACAGCTATATCTGATCGACTCTCCTGCGTACCCGGTGGTGCTGGGAATTCCCTGGTTAAGTACCCATAACCCTGCCATTTCGTGGCAACAGAGAGCTCTCAATGGGTGGTCTGCTCAGTGTGAGGGGCGATGTCTGGGTGTTTCCGTGGGGGCGACTTCGGTGTAGAGTCCAAACCAAGTGCCCGCACTGCACATTCCGCCTGAATATGGGGATTTGGCTATCGTGTTTAGTAAAGCTAGGGCGACGCAGTTGCCTCCTCATAGACAGGGGGATTGTGCGATTGATCTCCAGGCAGGAGCAGCGCTCCCACGGAGCCACGTGTATCCTTTGTCTCAAGAGGAGAGAAAAGCTATGGAGACTTACATAGCCGAATCTTTGAGACAGGGATACATACGGCCCTCCACTTCTCCCGCATCCTCAAGCTTCTTTTTTGTGAAGAAAAAAGATGGAGGGTTGCGCCCGTGCATTGATTACCGTGGTCTCAATCAGATTACTGTGAAATACAGTTATCCACTCCCTCTGATTGCGACCATGACGGAGTCATTGCACGGAGCGCGGTTTTTCACAAAACTGGATCTCAGGAGCGCGTATAACTTGGTGCGCATTAGGGAGGGCGACGAATGGAAAACAGCGTTTAGTACCACGTCGGGTCATTTCGAGTATCTCGTCATGCCATACGGGTTGATGAATGCTCCATCAGTCTTCCAATCCTTCGTGGATGAGATTTTCCGGGATATGCAGGGGCAAGGGGTGGTCGTGTACATTGATGACATTCTAGTGTACTCGTCTACCCGAGCCGAGCATATAGCCCTGGTGCGTCGTGTATTGAGGAAGCTGTTGGAGCACGACCTGTATGTCAAGGCAGAGAAATGTCTGTTTTTCCAGGAGTCGGTCTCCTTTTTGGGTTATCGGTTGTCCGCGTCAGGGGTGAGAATGGAGGTGGACCGTGTGTCAGCCGTGCGTAATTGGCAAACCCCAACCACTGTCAAAGAGGTGCAGCAGTTCTTGGGCTTTGCGAATTACTACCGGAGGTTTATCCGGGGTTTTGGACAGGTGGCAGCTCCCATCACGTCCCTTCTGAAAGGGGGTCCGGTGCGCCTGCAGTGGTCAGCTGAGGCGGACAGGGCTTTTGGGAGACTGAAGGACCTGTTTACGTCGGCTCCGGTGCTGGCGCATCCGGATCCCGCCTTACCCTTTCAGGTCGAGGTGGACGCATCTGAGGCCGGTATCGGGGCCGTACTCTCTCAACGGTCCGGCACGCCACCTAAACTCCGCCCCTGTGCTTTTTACTCTAAAAAACTCATCCCGGCGGAGCGAAATTATGACGTCGGGGACAGGGAGCTGTTAGCTGTAGTTCAGGCCCTTAAGGTGTGGAGGCATTGGCTTGAGGGGGCTCAACACCCTTTCCTCATTTTGACTGACCATCGGAACCTGGAGTACATCCGGGCAGCGAGGAGACTGAACCCTCGCCAGGCTCGATGGAGTATGTTTCTCGCCAGGTTCGTATTTAAAATCACGTACATCCCTGGGTCCCAGAACGGTAAGGCAGATGCACTGTCCCGGCGGTATGACACGGAGGAGAGGTCCGTTGAGCCTACTCCCATACTACCGGCGTCTTGTCTTGTGGCACCGGTTGTGTGGGAGGTCGATGCTGAAATCGAGCGGGCGTTGCGTGCCGACCCTAGCCCTCCACAGTGTCCTGTGGGTCGGAAGTACGTTCCGCTCGAGGTTCGGGATCGACTTATTTACTGGCCTCACACGTCACCCTCCTCTGGACATCCGGGTATTGGCCGGACAGTGCATTGTCTTAGCACTAAATACTGGTGGCCCACGTTAGCCTGGGATGTGAGGGTTTATGTCTCCTCCTGCTCGGTGTGCGCCCAGTGTAAGGCGCCCAGACACCTGCCCAGGGGTAAGTTACAACCCCTGCCCGTTCCACAACGACCATGGTCCCACCACTCAGTGGATTTTGTGACAGACCTTCCCCTCTCTCAGGGGAATACCACCATCCTGGTCGTTGTGGACCGGTTCTCTAAGGCCTGTCGTCTTCTCCCTATGTCGGGTCTTCCTACTGCCGTACAGACCGCAGAGGCACTATTTACCCACGTCTTCCGGCATTACGGGGTACCCGAGGATATAGTGTCTGATCGAGGCCCCCAGTTTACCTCCCGAGTCTGGAGAGCGTTCATGGAGCGTTTGGGGGTCTCGGTGAGCCTTACCTCGGGGTACCACCCGGAGAGCAATGGGCAGGTAGAACGAGTCAACCAGGATGTGGGTAGGTTTCTGAGGTCGTATTGCCAGGACCGGCCGGAGGAGTGGGCTCGGTATATTCCCTGGGCCGAGATGGCCCAGAACTCTCTCCGCCACTCCTCTACCAACCTAACCCCCTTCCAATGTGTGTTAGGTTACCAGCCGGTTCTGGCACCTTGGCAGCAGAGCCAGATCGAGGCCCCTGCGGTGGATGATTGGATGAGGCGCTCGGAGGAGACGTGGAACGCTGCACACGTCCACCTGCAGCGGGCCATCCGTCGACACAAGGCGAGCGCCGATCTCCACCGCAGTGAGGGCTCTCAACCAGAAACCTGCCCCTCCGCCTGCCCTGCCGGAAGCTGGGTCGGCAGTTTGTGGGGCCTTTTAAAGTCCTGAGAAGACTGAACGAGGTGTGTTATAGGTTACATCTGCCTATTGAATATAAGAATATTAACCCCTCCTTCCATGTGTCTCTTCTCAGGCCGGTGGTAGCTGGTTCACTCCAGGAAGGTGAGATAGGAGAGACTCCTCCGCCCCCACTGGACATCGAGGGGGCTCCGGCGTACACCGTTCGGTCCATCTTGGACTCTAGACGCTGGATGGGGGGTCTCCAGTATCTCGTGGAGTGGGAGGGGTACGGCCCGGAGGAGCGGTGCTGGGTGCCGCGGAGGGACATCCTAGACCCGTCTCTCCTGTCGGAGTTCCACCGGGGCCATCCCACGCGCCCTGCTCCGCGTCCTCCTGGTCGTCCCCGAGGCCGGGGTCGGCGCACGGCTGGAGCCGCGCGTCAAGGGGGGGGTACTGTCACGGTTTCGGCCGAGGCTGCTCCTCCACCTTGCTCGGGCAGGTTTCGGCGGTCGTCGTCCCCGGAGTACTAGCTGCCACCGTTGTATGTTTCATGTTCGTTTGGTTTGGTCTTGATGTTGTACACCTGTTTCTAGTTAGTCTTCATTAGTGTCCTATTTAGTTCTCGTTGTGTGTGTCAGGTGTTGTGTGTGATTACGCTTCTGTTTGGTGTTCTGTGCTACGTGTTTCCCTCCGTTGTTTGGAGAGGTTTTTCGCACATGTTAGTGCGCCTTTTGTTTGACGCCTGTGTGCGCCTTTATTTCGCCTCCGGGCTTGTTGGGCTCGTGTACTACGTGAATATTTCACTAAAGTCTTTTGGACTTAGTTTCTGCGTCCTGCGCTTGATTCCTGCACCACACCCACCTTCAGCACCCGTGACATAGACTGTTCTTACTGTTGTCATCACCTTCTGAATGGTAAGCTTACAGGGGATTCTTAGCATATGATACTGTACATTATGTATCTATTACCATACAATAAGCATCAATGCATTTACTGAAACAAAACGAATCTGTAACCGTATCCATATTATCGTGTCAAAGCAGCACCCTCTCATTCACTTTAAATCCCAGTCCTCTGGAATAATTCCCATGTCTGTTCAAAACTGTTCGCTGCTCTGGCACCCCAATGGTGGAACAAGCTCCCTCACGACGCCAGGACAGCGGAGTCACTCACCACCTTCCGGAGACATTTGAAACCCCACCTCTTTAAGGAATACCTGGGATAGGATAAAGTAATCCTTCTACCCCCCCTTACCCCAAACCCCCCCCCCCCAAAAAAATAAATAAAAATAAAAATAAAAAATAAAAAACATTGTAAAGTGGTTAGCCCACTGGCTATAAGGGGAATGCACCTATTTGTAAGTCGCTCTGGATAAGAGCGTCTGCTAAATGACGTAAATGTAAATGTTAACCCTCAAGCTCTCTTGAGACTTTCAACTGATGTGTGTATGTGCGTGCTTGTGTGCATGTGTGTGTGGATGTTCGGCATTTGTGTATGCGTGCGTGTATACGTGTGTGTGTAGGGTCATACGTCAGAGGGAGTTTACAAGAGTGGGGGAGTTTGCTTACATCCAGGCACTCACTGGTTTATAATCAATTAGGATAAGCAGTGAGAGACGACATATGTTTACAGGGTTACACAATGCCATCAGAGGACATTATGTCATCCAATATCCCCCATAATCTCTCTAGCTCAACATCTCTCATTGCTCTTTTTCCATTTCAGGAAACACAGTATTTGGGGTTTCATGTGCTCTCTAGTGGGCAAAATGAGTCAACAGTGAGCGTATACTATGTATCTGCTGTGGCTGGTAAAGTTACAGTGGGGCCTATTCAATCAAAGCTGGTTTCTGGGTTTCTGTCTGACATCCTTTTATACACTGCATTTTGGTGAATAAAACAGTGTTAAATATGTTTAGGTTTACATTATTTTAGATACTAAGATATACTTATTTTAACCAACTCAGTGGCCTTGTGGTTAGAGTGTCAGCCCTGAGATTGGAAGGTTTGATACCCGGTCGGAGTCATACCAAAGACAATGAAAATGGTACCCGATGCCTCTCTGGTTGGCACTCAGCATTATAGAGATGGTTTGTTGGTAAGGCCCTCCGATAGTCTAGTGTCCTGTCCAGAGGGTATACTTGTACATCAAGCTGCCTCACGCTACAGAATCAGGAGATAGGGTTCCTGCCCTATGGGCCATTCTAGCTCAGATAAGGCAAGCTTACTAACTTATACCGTTTCTGATTTAATAGGGCCCAAGGTGTTTCACCACACTTCGGTTCAAGCGTAAATTACCTTTAGAAGTCAAGTGCAGTGTGCTTCCTCGACAATGAGCCTTTGATTGAATCCTGGCCCAAGTTACAATAGAGTTTAAATTGTTTTTCAATATTCTGATTTGTTTATGTATTGCTTTGTAGCCTACTTTATCACACATGATTTATGTATGTAATCACCTCACATACTTACCTGAATTTGATATCATCGAACACTTTGATTATAAATTGTTGTTTTGGTTTGATTTGGTTTGATTCATTTTTTGAGATGAATTAAATGGTTCTAATTACATGTTGCTGTCCCTTTCACCAATATCCACATGCAATGCATCCCTCTTGTAAATCAGTTTGCTGTAATACTCTCTCATGATGTCATAGGTCTCATCCCAGCTCTTAGTGTAATCCACAACAGATCTGTAAAACTCCTCCAGAGACATGGTAGAAGCAACAACATCAAAATCATACTCACTCACCCAGGTACTGACAGCCGGGTCAGCTGAGCCTGGGACTTGCGTAGAACTGTGATCTTCCATCAGTCAGAACTTGGTGAATCAACTATAGTCCTATGGTCCAATGATGCATATCTTGTTTCTCTTTTAGCCGACCACCTCATTTCGTTCAGAGGACAAAGTTTGTTATTGTTAATTTTATCAAGGCCAGGATTCAATCAAAGGTGTGTTTTCGACAAGCGCAAAGCACTGCATTGTTGACAACGCGCCTTTTAAAGGCAATTTCCCTGACATTTGCAGAGGTTGCATTCCCAAAGTGCAGTGTGCTTGTCGAGAATGCGCCTATGATTGAAACCTGGCCCAAGTTACAATAGAGTTTGAGGCCGGAATTCAATCCGATTGCGTCTGTCGACAATGTGCCATTTACAGTGGCGACCCGTCATTCAGGGCAGGTGCCTGTTTTGCATTTTATTTTGGCATTAATACGTGTCTGTCACGACTTCCGCCGAAGTTGGTGCCTCTCCTTGTGCGGGCAGCTATTGACGGTCGTCGTCACCGGCTTTCTAGCTGCCACCAATCTACGTTTCTGTTTTCCATTTGTTTTGTCTTGTTTGTACACACCTGGCTCCCATTGCATTATGATTATTTCCCTATTTAACCCTCTGGTTCCCACATGGTTTTGTGCGTGTTTGTTCGTTGTGTTGTGTCATACACTTTTGTGAGCTGGTGTGTTTCCCTGCGTGGAAATTAGTGTTTGTTTTTTCTGAGTAAAGTACGTTGTGTCCTCAGTTCTGTGTCCTGCGCCTGACTCCGTCCTACCGCTGCACATTTGACACATGACAGATAAACGCACCAAATATGGAGTCAGCAGGTGCAGCCAGTACTCCGGTACCAGTGGAGGAGCGCGTCCAGCAGCACGCGACAAGGCGCCAAAATCTTGGCACAGCTATGGATCGCGTGTTGCAGAACATGGAGCGATGGGAGAGAGGGGTTTTTCCCAGAACCCCATCAATTTCAGGTCAACCCACACCGATGTCCACCCCTCCGTCACCTGGACCCAGTGGGATTCGGCTCTCGCTCCCGAGGGCATATGATGGGACGGCTGCCGGGTGCCAGGGGTTCCTGCTCCAGGTGGAGCTCTACCTGGCGACCATCCACCCGGCTTCCTCGGGATACGAGAGCGTGTCCGCCCTCATCTCCTGTCTGTCGGGGAGAGCGCTTGAGTGGGCCAACGCCGAATGGGGAGGAATAGACGCAGCGTTGGTTCACTATGAGGATTTCACCCACCGCTTCCGGGCGGTCTTCGATCATCCACCTGAGGGGAGAGCGGCGGGGGAACGCTTGTTCCACCTCAGACAGGGGAAGAGGAGCGCACAGGACTTCGCACTGGACTTCAGGACTTTGGCAGGCAGCACGGGATGGAATGAGAGGGCCTTGATCGACCATTACCGGTGTAGTGTACGTGAGGACGTTCGTCGGGAGCTGGCATGCAGGGACACCACCCTTACCCTCGACCAGCTGGTGGATCTATCGATACGGCTGGATAACCTGTTGGCCACCCGCGGACCTTCAGATCAGGGCCCATCCATTCCATCCCCAAGCACCTCCGACTCTACCCCTATGGAGCTCGGAGGTGCTGCTCTCCGGAGGGGGGGCCGTTTCCTGCACCAACTGTGGCTGCAGAGGACACACTGCTGGTCGGTGCTGGGGAGGTTCCCCAGGGAGTCGAGGCAGCAGGCAGGGCACTGGTTGATCATCCCAGGTGAGTAGGCACCTGACTTACCCAGAGCTCCCTGTTGCGCACATGTGTGTCTGTATAGAATTTCCTGAGTTTTCCCCTCATTCTCAGCATAAGGCACTAGTAGATTAAGGCGCAGCTGGGAACTTTATTGACCGTTCATTTGCACATAGATTAGGGATCCCTATTGTTCCTGTTGATGTGCCCTTCCCTGTACATGCCTTAGATAGTCGTCCTTTAGGGTCGGGCCTGATTAGGGAGGTCACAGCTCCACTATGTATGAAAACGCAGGAGGGTCATGAGGAGAGAATTAGTCTCTTCCTGATCGATTCTCCTGCGTTTCCTGGTTGGCCTCTCATGACCCCACTATTTCATGGCAACAGAGGGCTCTCAAGGGATTTTCACGTCAGTGCTCAGGGAGGTGTGTAGGTGTTTCCATAGGTGCAACTACGGTGGAGAGTCCAAACCAGGTCTCCAATATGCACATTCCCCCCGAATATGCCGATTTGGCTCTCGCCTTCTGTAAAAAGAAGGCGACTCAACTACCACCCCATCGACAGGGGGATTGTGCAATAAATCTCCAGGTAGGCGCAGCACTTCCCAGGAGTCACGTGTATCCTCTGTCTCAGGAGGAGATGGCGGCTATGGAAACATATGTCTCCGAATCTCTGGGACAGGGATACATTCGGCCTTCCACTACACCTGCCTCCTCGAGTTTCTTTTTTGTGAAGAAGAAGGATGGAGGTTTACGCCCGTGCATTGACTATCGAGGTCTAAATCAGTTACCCACTGCCTCTCATAGCCAGTGTGACAGAGTCATTGCACGGGGCACGCTTCTTCACCAAATTGGATCTCAGGAGCACTTACAACCTGGTACGTATCCGGGAGGGGGATGAGTGGAAGACAGCATTTAGTACCACCTCTGGGCACTATGAGTACCTCATCATGCCGTACGGGTTGATGAATGCTCCATCAGTCTTCCAATCCTTCGTAGACGAGATTTTCAGGGACCTGCACGGACAGGGTGTAGTGGTGTATATAGATGACATTCTAATATACTCCGCTACACGCGCAGAGCATGTGTCCCTGGTGCGCAAGGTGCTTGGTCGACTGTTGGAGCATGACCTGTACGTCAAGGCTGAGAAATGTCTGTTCTTCCAACAGTCCGTCTCCTTCCTAGGGTACCGCCTGTCCGCGTCAGGGGTGGAGATGGAGAATGACCGCATTTCAGCCGTGCGTAATTGGCCGACTCCAACCACGGTAAAGGAGGTGCAGCGGTTCTTAGGGTTTTCCAACTACTACCGGAGGTTTATCCGGGGCTTTGGTCAGGTAGCGGCTCCCATTACCTCCTTGCTGAAGGGGGGACCGGTGCGACTGCAGTAGTCAGCTGGGGCGGACAGGGCTTTTGGTCACTTGAAGGCTCTGTTTACCTCGGCTCCCGTGCTGGCTCATCCTGATCCCTCCTTGGCATTCATAGTAGAGGTGGACGCGTCCGAGGCTGGGATAGGAGCTGTGCTGTCTCAGCGCTCGGGTACGCCACCAAAGCTCTGCCCCTGTGCTGTCTTTTCGAAGAAGCTCAGCCTGGTGGAGCGAAACTATTATGTGGGGGACCGGGAGCTGTTAGCTGTTGTCAGGGCTCTGAAGGCGTGGAGGCATTGGCTTGAGGGGGCTAAACACCCTTTCCTCATTTGGACTGACCACCGCAATCTGGAGTACATCCGGGCGGCAAGGAGACTGAACCCTCGCCAGGCAAGGTGGGCCATGTTCTTTACCCGTTTTGTTTTCACCCTATCCTACAGACCAGGTTCCCAGAATGCTAAGGCAGACACTCTGTCCCAGATGTATGACTCAGAGGAGCGGTCCACGGATCCCACTCCCATACTTCCGGCTTCTTGCCTGGTGGCACCGGTGGTATGAGAGGTTGACGCGGACATCGAGCGGGCGTTACGTACGGAGCCCACTCCCACCCAGTGTCCAGTGGGGCGTCTGTACGTTCCACAACGGCCGTGGTCACACCTATCGGTGGACTTCGTGACGGATCTTCCTCCGTCACAAGGTAACACCCCGATCCTGGTAGTTGTGGATCGGTTTTCTAAGTCCTGCCGTCTCCTTCCTTTGCCCGGTCTCCCTATGGCCCTACAGACTGCGGAGGCTCTGTTTACCCACGTCTTCCGGCACTACGGGGTGCCTGAGGATATAGTGTCTGATCGGGGTCCCCAGTTCACATCGAGGGTCTGGAGGGCGTTCATGGAACGTCTGAGGGTCTCGGTCAGCCTGACCTCAGGTTTTCACCCTGAGAGTAATGGGTAGGTGGAGAGAGTTAACCAGGGTGTGGGTAGGTTTCTGCGGTCCTATTGCCAGGACCGGCCGGTGGAGTGGGCGGCTTTCATCCCCTGGGCAGAGATGGCCCAAAACTCCCTCCGCCACTCCTCCACTAACATGTCTCCATTTCAGTGTGTACTAGGTTATCAGCCGGTCCTGGCACCATGGCATCAGAGCCAGATCGAGGCACCTGCGGTGGATGAATGGTTTCGGTGCTCGGAGGAGATCTGGGACGCTGCCCATGTTCGCCTGCAACGGGCCATCAGGCGACAGAAGGCGAGCGCCGACCGCCACCGCAGTGAGGCCCCGGTCTGGCTCTCGACCCGAAACCTGCCCCTTCGCCTGCCCTGCATTATCCGCTCGTCGTCCCCTTATACCATAGTTTGTACATCTCAATTGTTATTAGAAACCACATTTGTTTAAGCAAGTCAGCCATATCAGCTATGTTTTTTTTTAAAGGCAGTAAATGAGGCTCAATGAAGTGTTTCACTGCCAGACAACGCTCTGCTGATATGCAGTGGTAAGCTGTTGGGACAGCTTTATGTAGGCTCTAAAAGTTTGTGGGCACCGTTTGTCACCGTTATAGTCCAATTAATGTATTGTTTAGTGTTGTGTTATGTAGTGGCTTTGCTAGCATGCATCTTAAACACATTTGTGGGGAGTTTGCCCCACCAAGATTTACATGCTAAAATTGCCACTGGCCATTTAACCTTTTACTGCAGTGGGCTAAATCAGGGTCACACAGAGTGTTTCTTGGTAGTCTTAAACAAATCTACTTTGAAACAAAAGTATACACCTCACACACATGGTTATGGGCTTAAAAGACACCTGTACCATGTCAGGTATAGAGTTGAAATGTATTCCATTTTGAGTTTGCATCCCAATATTACACTTTATATACATCACAGAAGACTGAAATATGACAAAACCCTTTGACATAGAAACACTGGATTTTCAGTGTAAAAAAAAGTAGTTTTTTAATTATGAACAATATGAATAACATTCCACCCATGAGGCCACTAGGTCATTTGACTGCAAGACAGGGCTACAGGTAATTTCCGATTGAGCCGACATCTGCAGCGTTTACTGTGAACGCAATGAACCTGAACACGGGAACTTTGCCTTTAAAAGCAGCATTGTCTGCAAAGCGTATCGGATTGAATCCCAGCCTAAATTGTTTTGAGATACTATGATTAATGTGTGTATTGTTATGTAGCCTACTTTATCATGTATGATTTATGTATATGTAATCGCCTCACATACTTACCTGAATTTGATAGCGATATATCCTGTGATTCTAAACTTATGTTTTTCATTTTTCTTTGTAAAGAACAACAGAATTCAAAACTCCTTTTGTATTAGTTATTATTTAGTAAACACCCATAGTGCAACTCCCCTTGTGGATCTCAAACCCGGTTATCTCAGTATGTAGACAGACCTGCAAACCACTGCTCCAATGACAGTTAACCCTTTTGGTGGGGATTGTAACAGGCCTTCCAATCAAGTTATTGTTATGTAGCCTACTTTACATGATTTGCTGTTTGTAATCACTGTGGTGGAATCCAAAACACATTTGTAAAACTCCTCCAGAGAAACGGGAGAGGCAACAACATAACAATCATACTCACCCTCACTCTTACCTGTACCAATGGTGAAGATCACAGGCTCAAACTTTCCAATGGTGTTGAAATTGCAAGAACATAATTGATTCAAGTTGTTCCAATGAAGCTCTGTAATAATCCACCAGAGAGACTAAAAAGTCAGCTGAATATTAGCTTGCCCAGTGAGGGTTGAATTCAGAATTCACAACTTCTCTGCTTTCCTCAGTGTACTATGCATGACAATGCTACTACCATGGCAACTATGAAGCGTCATAACATAGGCCACTTGCTTTGATCTGAGCAGAGAGTGAGTTCTATGCATAGAATTAGAATGATTATATTTCTATCATTCTATTTCTATGGTTTTATGGGTCTTCCTCAATTAATTTCAATTTCAAGACTTTAATCTTAACAAAATAATCAATAGTTAAGTGTTTAGTCAATTATAAATTATGATACCAAGTCCTATAGGACATTAACTAAGATAAACTGCTAATTTGGCTAGCGGTAAACAAATATAATTCCCTAATATCAGAGATAAACTACTAAAAACATAGGCTTGTCTCTGGGGGACGAGGTTAGGCAGATAACGCCATATTCTTTACTCAAGTAGGCTACTGCCAATCTCAAAGGGCCTCAAACCAATTCAGCAGCACCATGGCGCTGTCCACCAATGAATTGACATGTGTCGAACTATAGCACACTCACACAGTTGACACCAATTTCATTGGTATTGTAGCCTATGCAAATATATTTTCCCTTTCTCTGTTCATCTCATTCAGATGAAGGCCAAGATGGACGAGTACAACAAGTATTTTTAAGAGCGAGACCTGCGCTTTTCCCGAGAGCTTTGCCGCCTATCCCCATGTCAATCCTATTCACCTCATTAAAATGTAGGCCTACATCACGTGTCTTGTTACATGCTTAACTTGAAAACTTAAGTTATTGACTACAATCATTATCCTACCGTTTTTATCAGAACTTGAAGTAAAGATACCTTGCCTGAGCAAGCCTGCTCTGATCTGACTTACGCGCCACAACCATTTTGCTGTCCAATGAAAGCGTTATGCGTCTATGTCGTCAAAATAGAGGTGGGGGCGTGGTTATGGAGACAAAATTCCCTTCAGCAGCTGAACGCATGCCGTCTCATCTAAATTTGATCTCGCTTTTTAAAAATTAAAAAGGTTTCCCATTCATACATAAAAAAGTCCTTGCCTTGCGTTTACAGTTAAGAATTTTAAAGACCAAAAGCACATTGGGCAATGCAATGTGAAAAAACAACAGAAAATACAAGATAGGCTTATTTCGTTTCCAAACGGTGATTCGTATGTAGACCTACAATTAAATCGCGTTACTTTTCCAGTCTGAAATGCACATTTAAACATGCCATGATATTACATAAATTCCGACTTGTAGGAACCCTGATTAAATTCAAAATAATAATGCTAACTACAACAAAATACAAGCCAATGATAATAACACGTAGGTTAGCTAGCCTACGGTTCATTATCATCCAATTATATTCCTATTTGGTGGTAGGTACCATTATTATTCATTAACTCAGCATTCATTTAGAGATTCATCAATTAATTTAGACCCCATGGAAAGACCACACCTGTGAAGGACAATTTTTTTTAAATACTGTAAACAGCACAATATGACACATGTCCTGCTTCATGTAACAAACCAGCTTTTATTTTGTTCAAAGCAATACTATTTCACAAGCAGACTGTCTGAATTCACTGTACATGGAATATAATTGGTTACAATGGTGCACAGACACACACACACACACGATACACACACTTGGAACATTGTAATTGCATGATTAATTTGAGGCTCTGGCTCTTCGTAGAATTGCATTTGAGTTTTGATGTCAATCAATGTTTGAATATCTGCTTCCGTTAACAGTGTCAGAATTGTATAATTTCATCAAATTCGTATTGTCATTCTCAGTATGCCAGTGAGTTGATCTGTTATACAGTATGTTTGTGTATGTGTCTGTATGTACAGTACCCGTCAAAGTTTGGACACACCTACTCATTCAAGGGTTTTTCTTATTTTGACTATTTTCTACATTGTATAACAATAGTGAAGAGATCAAAACTATGAAATAACACATATGGAATCATGTAGTAAGCAAAAAAGTGTTAAACAAATCAAAATATATTTTGATTAGGGATGAGTTGAGATGGTTTGGGATGAGTTGGACCGCAGAGTGAAGGAAAAGTAGCCAACAAGTGCTCAGCATATGTGGGAACTCCTTCAAGACTGTTGGAAAAGCATTCATTATGAAGCTGGTTGAGAGAATGCCAAGAGTGTACAAAACTGTCATCAAGGCAAAGGGTGGCTACTTTGAAGAATCTCAAATATAAAATGTATTTTGATTTGTTTAACACTTTTTTGGTTACTTCATGATTCCATATGTGTTATTTCATAGAATTGATGTCTTCAATATTATTCTACAATGTAGAAAATAGACAAATAAAGAAAAACCCTGGAATGAGTAGCTGTGTCCAAACTTTTGACTGGTACTGTATGTGTGCGTGTTTATGTGTGTGTGTGTGTGTGTGTGTGTGTGTGCGTGTGCATGTGCGTGCCATAGCCGTATGTCTTTTTGTATGCATGTATGTTTGTGTGTGTGTGTGTATGTATTCATGCATGTACGTGTGTGTTCATGTGTGTATGACTCTCTCCTCTACTCCTGTGTGAAGGGGTAGACCAGGTATCCGCTGAACCTGTTGAACTCCTTGGTGTTGCCACACAGACTCCTGCCGGAGAGCAGCTCCACGTACACCTGGTCGCCCTGGCGAAGAGACACCAGCACCGACTGGGTGCTGCTGTCCTCCATGTCCTCCCGGTTGTCCTCCCACACAGAGGCCACCACCTCGTTGTTCTTTATCAACTGCACCTTGTGGTAGAGACGCTCGCCGTCCACACCCACGTTGGAGTAGGCCGTGAAGGAGAAGGAGTAGAGGCCGGCGCGGGGGGCGGTGAAGGTACCTGGATAGAGGACACACACAGGGAGATGGAGAGTGTGTGTAAATGGGTGTGGGGGTGAGTGTGTGTATGTGCATGTGGGTTTTATGTTGTGTTGTGTTATTTATCCAGTAAGTATGTGGGGAAATGATGTGACAGCGCAGTGTGGTGTCCTACCCAGAGCATCATTGTATCCATTGCCCTGGTTGAGAGAGATAGTGTAGTAGCGGATGGGCACGTTGCTGGTGAAGGGCCCGAAGCAGTCGCTTCTAGATTTCATCGCCGCGGTGAACGCAATCTTATTGTTCCCTGAGTCACAGAAAGAGGGAAGGAGAACAGAAGAAGTTAGGAGCCTGGGACTTGAACATTAGGGATTTGTCAAGCTTTCTACAATGGTTCCTGACTTAATCTGACTAGGAAACAGATGTATTTTCCAGTACCTGTGACTTCCTCTATGTCGTTGTCCAATCGGATGAGCTGCTCCCACATGTCCACCATGCGCATGAAGGTTTGGTCCTCAAGCGTACTCATCTCATTGGCCACACAGCAGCAGCCCTGCTGGCTCTTGAAGGCACACTCACAGTCCCACTTCCCACAGGGCAGGACCCCAGTCCAGGCCACTGGGGACACGGGGGAGAATAGGGGAGGAAGGTGAGAGGGGAGGTAGAGGAAGGCAGAGAGTAGGGGTCAAAACTTGTCGAAGCAGGACCAATAGTTTGACATTACATTTGATTGTTAAGATATGTTTGGGGTGGAGAACATACAAAATAAAAGAGAAAAACTGAGGCGTCATGAGGTTTTCTGTTACCTGCTGCATCTCGCATCAGCTCTAAAGTCCCAATGGCCTTCACACTGGCACAGAGACACAGCACCCCCCACAGGCACAGAGCAGACACTGCAACTAACTTCATTCTCTGTAATACATAGATAGTTACGGTTGGTGATACAGCATACCTTAAAATTACAATGAAAAGATACTTTTTAAAATGTTAATAAGCATTGCATGGCTATGCTCTCTGCTAAGAACCAGCTGTATGAAACAGAATCTCTTTGTAGTTAATGTACTGGTCATGATGACTGACTTTCACAGTCTACTCAACCCATTCAGAACTCTGAAGTTTTAGTTAGTTTTTTGAGTATGCCTTCTCAAGATGGTGCTCTAAAGTTACATCAACCTCCATCATTACCTTACTGGTTTAGTCAACTGCAAAATGGTTGACATTCATAGGTCACTCCACCATCTTTGAAATAAAATGTTGAATCAATAGTTGATCTCGGTACCCAAATTTGATATTCTGCATATAAAGCCTTTCGCTAAAGCAGCCTACATCTATTCAAAAACTTTTTTTCACCTACAGTTATTTTTCTAAACGGATTGGTTTCACCTTTCAAATAACATATTATCAACACAGTGCCTTCTTGCTTAGCCAAAGCTGTCTCTCATCCAAATAGACAATATAGAACTTCAGCATCATTAGTGTATTGCTTTATGTATATTCCATAATCATTGGGTAGCTCCTATCTCATCAGATCTGAGAGCCTCCAGACAGTCAGAGTATAAAGGGAGGGAAGGTTGTAGGTACTTACTGTATCGCTGTAAGAAGCCCACGTCTCGTTTCCTTGTTCTTACAGTAGGTGAGCAGACTTGGGAATCCTCCTAAGACTATGTAGGAGTTTAATGCAGAGGGGGTGGTGCTGCCGTGCTATTGATTCCCTGTCTGAGGCCCCACCCCTCCGCAGGTGGATGAGAAAAGCTCCACGCACATTCCATGTACACAAACCCCAACCCCAAAAACACAGGTTGAGGTAGAGTTCCTAACGGAGGGCACCTAGAACACATTCAATAGTCTCCCATGTGACAAGTGAAAGACAATGCCATGTCAGTGTTTCTTCCTTGGGTGTGAATGTAAGAAGCCAGCTCACCTTTGCTGTTGTGTGAAAAATAGTAGGTTTTTAATAGGACACCGGTGTCTGGTTTCCCTAAAAATCCCAGTGGACACAGTGTTTCGTGTTACTCTTGAATAGATTGTTATGGAGGATTTTGAATGGAGTTTCCCAAATATACGTGGGTTTATTGCTGTCTCATTGAGAGGCATTATCAGTGGATCAGGAGACCCAGATATAGGAGAGAAGGAGATATAGAGTGTCACCTGGTTCTCACCCCTGGGTTTGGGCGGAGGTGGTGGAGAGAGTTTCTGTTCTCTACTTATTGTTGACCATCATATACAGTATTGATTGTTGTTTTGTCAGCGTTGCTGACTGTCACATGTCCCCTGTTGAGCGACCCGGTTCTTCAGATGTTATCCATTTCCTTTGAGGCGAATCAGAGAATGGAGGTCAATGTATTGTGTTGGTTTATGTCATTAGATAACCTCATCCAAATGTGACCCTAGACAGAGAATAAACAGGGAGGTCTACCCTCAAACTATGACGCGTCAACTTAGTTTGAAAGTGTTTATGAATGTAAAGGCCCCAGTGTAGGTGATTATTTCAAAGTAGTTTGATATGAAAATGTCATGTTTGACATAGGTCTGGAGAACCACAAAATAAGTATTTGTGTATTTGGGGTTGAGTTGGGATCACAGGGCTTATCTTACAGTAGTGCTGCTGATGATGATGATTCCGAATTACTTTTTAAAATGCACAGACATACAGTATATGTTTATATAAATGTTGCATTGTATGTCTGTTTGTTGAATTTGTATGCTATATGATACATAAATAATGGTTAGAGTCCCGAGGACTGGTCGTGCCACATACTGTAGCTAGTATATAATATTTAAGTAATGTGCTGCTGAATGTGACATAAGAAAAGCTGTAAAGATATTCATATGTCAGAGGCACGCCACTACTGTTGAGCCAAATACACATTGTATTGTACTTGTGCACCTCTATTGTTCAGATTCATGCATATTATATTCTAGTCCATAGCAGACTCCTCCCTGGATTTTCTGTCACATTATCTCTGATTCACTGAGGTCATTGAGGTTAAATCTGTCTCATGTGGAGTCTGATGGCAATAGAGATACAGTGCATTCGGAAAGTATTCAGACCCCTTGACTTTTTCCACATTTTGTTACGTTACAGCCTTAATCTAAAATGGATTAAATACACATTTTTCCTCATCAATCTACACACAATACCCCATAATGACAAAGCGAAAACAGGTTGTTAGACATTTTTGCAAATGTATTAAAAATAAAAAACATGAATACCTATATTTACATAAGTATTCAGACCTTTTGCTATGAGACTCGATATTGAGCTCAGGTGCATCCTGTTTCTATTGATCATCCTTGAGATGTTTCTACAACTTGATTAGAGTCCACCTGTGGTAAATTCAATTGATTGGACATGATTTGGAAAGGCACGCACCTGTCTATATAAGGTCCCACAGCTGACAGTGCATGTCAGAGCAAAAACCAAGCCATGAGGTTGAAGGAATTGTCCGGAGAGCTCAGAGACAGGATTATGTCGAGGCACAGATCTGGGGAAGGGTACCAAAACATTTCTGCAGCATTGAAAGTCCCCAAGAACACAGTGGCCTCCATCATTCTTAAATGGAAGAAGTTTGGAACCACCAAGACTCTTCCAATAGCTGGCTGCCCGGCCAAACTGAGCAAAACCTGGCACCATCCCTACGGTGAAGCATGGTGGTGGCAGCATCATGCTGTGGGGATGTTTTTCAGCGGCAGGGACTGGGAGACTAGTCAGGGTCGAGGAAAAGATGAACGGAGCAAAGTACAGAGAGATCCTTGATGAAAACCTGCTCCAGAGCGCTCAGGACCTCAGACTGGGGTGAAGGTTCACCTTCCAACAGGACAACGACCCTAAGCACACAGCCAAGACAACGCATGAGTGGCTTTGGGACAAGTCTCGGAATGTCCTTGAGTGGCCCAGCCAGAGCCCGGGCTTGAACCTGATCGAACATCTCTGGAGAGACCTGAAAATAGCTGTGCAGCGACGCTCCCCATCCAACCTGACAGAGCTTAAGAGGATCTGCAGAGAAGAAACTCCCCAAATACAGGTGTGCCAAGCTTGTAGCATCATACCCAAGAAGACTTGAGGCTGTAATCGCTGCCAAAAGTGCTTCAACAAAGGACTGAGTAAATGGTCTGAATACTTATGTAAATGTGATATTTCAGTTGTTTCGTTTTTAATAAATGTGCAAAAAATTCTAAAATCCTGTTTTTGCTTTGTCATTATGGGGTGTGTGTAGATTGATGAGAGAGAGAAAAAAACATATTTAATCAATTTTCACAAAATGTGGAAAAAATCAAGGGATCTGAATACTTTCTGAATGCACTGTAGATACTGATACAGAGATAGATACAGTATTTGTATTTATTATGGATTCCCATTAGCTGCTGCCAAGGCAGCAGCTACTCTTTTTGGGGTCCAGCAAAATTAAAGCAGTTATATACAACTTTTAAAAAATTACTATACATTTCACAACAGATTTCACAACACATTAAGTGTGTGCCCTCAGGCCACTACTCTACTACCACATATCCACAACACAAAATCCATGTGTACGTGTGTGTATAGTGCGTATGTTATCATGTGTGTATGCATGCGTCTGTGCCTGTGTGTGTGTGTCTCTTCACAGTCCCCACTATCCCATAAGGTGTATTTGTATCTGTTTTTAAAAATCTGATTCTACTGCTTGCATCAGTTACCTGATGTGGAATAGAGTTCCATGTAGTCATGGTTCTATGTAGTGCTGTGTGCCTCCCATAGTCTGTTCTGGACTTGGGGACTGTGAAGGGACCTCTACTGGCATTTATTGTGGGGTATGCATGGGTGTCTGAGCTGTGTGCTAGTAGTTTAAACAGACAGCTTGTGCATTCAACATGTCAATACTTCTCACAAATACAAGTAGTCATATTGTTACTGTTAGCTCTCCGTGTACATTTAAGGGCCAGCCATGCTGCCCTGTTCTGGGCCAATTGTAATTTTCCTAAGTCCCTCTTTGTGGCACCTGACCACAGTATTAATGCTTATGGCTAAACTTTACTGCTCTGTACACCCCTAGCCTGTACATCACTGACAACTTGTTGAGCATAACTGTATGGTACGGAGGTCAGCTAATAGCAACAAGTTGAAAAATATTATCAGATTACATAAAGTGGTGTCAAATGAATCCTTGTCACTCAAGAGGATAATGTATTATTTCAATTTGTGACAATTTAGTCTTGAGTGATGCACTGAATTCATAGCGATACAAATGTGAGTTGAGTTGCCTGTTTGCGCTTATTGTCACTTTAGTGATGAATTTGATTCATTCAAGGAAAAGGTTAAAGAGAGAGGGGCAATATAACCCTCTACGGTTGACTCCCCAAATAAAGTGGAAACATTACTTCTTTTCGAAAATGCTCATTTGGCATTTATCTTTATTGCGTGGAGGCTGTGCTTCTACCTCACTCATCCCAGTACATGAAATATTTGTGTCTATTTGTGGACCCTTAAGATCATTAAGTAATGTTAGTATTAGTATGAATACAGTAGTACAATAACACAGAGAGATATAAAAGATATACACAGACCAAGTACTTGTTGTATAATCATGGTTTATTTTCAATTTCTTCTCAAACGCATGCAAATGCCTTTTTTCCCATCACAGAATACATAATTGGTTAACTTGATTGGGTAAGAACTTGTAACCCAAAGTTGTTGGGGGGATGGTCAAGGCTGGGGGGGAGCCTAGTTCTGTTACTGGAAGGATGGATGGGGTTCTGATTGACATTCACTAGAGGAGCTGGCCCCTGATCAAACTCTCATCACAGAGCCTGAAGACCAGCTCCAAGTTCCTTTCCAGAAGCAGGACTGGGCAAAGGAGTTAAAGACAGGGCGAAGGTGGTGGGGTGCGGTAGCCTCAGCTTAGACTTAGTCGATGGCATAGAGCAGGAAGCCGGAAAAGGTGTTGTAGTGGCTCTGGTCGTCGCACAGGAAGCATCCGATGGGCAGGGTGACGAACACCTTGTCCCCGGCCTGCAGCTGGACGGCCATCACCGTGCTGGTGCTGTCCTCCTGGTCCTGCTGGTTCTGCTCGCTGCAGCCCGCCACCTGGCGCCCGTTCACCATCAGAATGGCGCAGGCGGCCAGATTGGCACTGGGGGCGCCCGAGTCGCTGTACACGGTCAGGGCCAGGCTGTAGACACCGGAGCGGGGCACAGTGAAGATGCCAGTGCGGTTGTTGTAGCCCTCGCCCAGGTTGATGAAGATGTGCTGGTAGACGATGGTCTTAGCTTCACGGAAGGGGCCCTCGCAACGGCGTGTATTGGTCAGGGCCACGGAGAAGGCACTGCGGCTAGCTGTAGATGGAAAGAGCGAGAGAGAAAGAGATAGATAGAGAAATGAATATACAATGAGACAAAATAACAGCAAGCCATTTGGTTTCTAGTCAGAATGTAATACATTGGCCAGTGTTGAGGTGGTAATGGAGATGGTGGTTGATAGTGGTTGCGGTCAGGTGGTCTCACCACGGACGTTGTTGAGCACAGCCTTTGCCTTCTCCAGGCCCCTCTGCAGCTCATTCAGACTCATGTTGAAGAACTGCTCCATCCTCCACATCTGCTTCTGCATCAGGCAGCAGCCGCAGGAGGCCTGGTCCGTCAGACACACTGTGTGGACACAGACACACACACACACATACACAGACGGACAGACACACAGACAGGACAAAGGATTAGACAGTGGTTCTCAATTATCCTTGCTCTTTGCCATCCTCAATGTGTTCAGTGTCTCCCTTTCACCCCTTCCTACTCTCTCTATCCCTTACAGTTCTCTGTTTTGGGGTCCTTTGTTGTCTCTCCAGGGCTATTCCAGCTGAATTCATTGGCCAGAGCGGCCCCCAGCAAGCACAGCAGTACGGTAGCTGTAGGAGAAGAGAGCATGTTAGTTACAGTGATGGAGAGTAAAGCGCACAGTTACACCACAGTATGCACTCTTCCATATACTGTACACACACCATTTATCTTAGACAAATGGTGCGTGCAGAGAATCAACACTACTCACAACCAAACAGACTGTATTTGAATAGGGAAAGTATAAACATAAGAGCCATGGAATAGTCGTTGTAACTTGAATCTCTCATAGACTACCTGATCTAGCAGCATGTTCCAGTGATATTTTAAATTGTACCCTAGTGGAGCCCATTTCCCCTTACAAAAAGCAGGAGGACTGCTGCCCTCCAGGACAGGAGTTGTGCACCCCCTTGGCTACTCTAGACCAAAAGCTTAACTCCTCTGTCCTCATTCAACCACTCTGGAGCCTAAATCTTCAGTATCCTTCCCTGTCATATAGGAAACCCTAGAGATGCCCACCTCTCATTTTGCAGCTTGGAGATGGCAGTCGATGTTCACAGACAGCTGGATGGGATGGATAGACTGTCACCAGGAGAGGCGCTTGGCCTATAAACTCTGAGTAAACGCCACCTCCCACTATCTGTCCTCTGTGGGCTGGGCTGCGGCAGGCTTTGTGTCTTGCATATATGGGACAGGTATTGTCTGTCACCCGGACCATGGAGTTCCCAATGACTGCAACAACACTTTACCTGTGTTTTCAGGTGTCAGGCAGCTTCCACCTGCTCATTGTGTATGTTAATAGAAGATGGAGATAGTGTCAGGTAGTCGGCAGGGGAACCTTTCCTGATGCAACGGGCGATAGGCGTTTATGTTGGATTTGCATGGTGGGCAGGGGCGGTGTGTTCATTAGGGCGATATGGGCGACGCACTGCCAAACGGGAAAAGGAAGGGATTTTTTTTCTAATCAATTATATCACGGCAACAGTAGTTATCAGTGTTCTAATCTAGACGTCTGATCTGCCACTAAATGTCCAATCAGGCTAAAGTCGTGCTTCAAATGGCCCCGCCCCTTTTGGGGCGATTTCAGTCAGGTTGAAAATCGCCCCAGAAGTCTCTCATAGACTCTCATGTAAAATCTTTTTTTTTCAAATATCAGAACTTTCAATACAATCTCTATGGGTTCCGGGAGGGCTTGCACTTACGCGCTTTCGTCATACGTAACATAACCATGAACGTAACTAAGAAAAGAGCGGGTAGCAGCGTCAATCAATTCACGTACTACTGTCAAGATGGCTAGCGTTCAGTGCAACTCGATTGTCTCTTTGAAAGAAGTTCCTTTTTGTCGGCGAACAAATCAAGATAAATTGGCAACGAAACAATTAGGACCTCCCAGACCAAATGTAATAATTCAACAGGTTTCTACTAAAGGGGGAAAGTCCTACACCCGAGGATTTTCCAAAAATTGGTACGAACGAAAAACCTGGCTAGCAGGCTGCGATGTAGCTAATGCAGTCTTCTGCTACCCCTGCTTACTCTTTCACCCTGAAGGCGGCACGGCAGACAGCACCGCTTGGACAGCGACTGGTGTAACGGACATGCACCATCTTTCAGAAAAGATTAAGAAACATGAGCTGTCAAAGACCCACATGGATAGCTGTTTGAGATTGTCTGCTTTGGGGAGAGTGAACATTGCCACTCAACTGGATGAGGGATACAGGCTAGCTGTCCGCCGCCACAACGATGAGGTTAGCAAGAACCGCCACATCCTCAGCCGGCTAATCCAGTGTGTGAAGTTTTGCGGAGTGTTTGAGTTAGCTTTGCGAGGCAAAGATGAAACTGAGGGCTCCACCAACCCTGGTATTTTTCTTGGACTTGTCAACTTTGTGGCACAATTAGATGAGGTGTTTTATGGAAATGCATATTGTTTATGCAGTGTTGAGGAATGTGAAAGAACACCCTTGATTATTTTTACTGTGATAACTTATTTTGCTTTTGTAAGCCAACACTTTTGAGATCAGTCAATAAATGCTTCTGGTATTGACTTATATGCTGCCCCTGTCTTCATGTTGTTGCTGGACATATCTTTTTTAAAATGTGTGTAGGTCACCTAAATCATCAGAAAAATTGCCCCCCCTGAGAATTTTTTCAGGAGCCGCCACTGATGGTGGGTGTGCTGATGAGCAAGAGGTAAAAAACAGTGAACTCATTCCCAGCATAGCATGTTGGGAGGGGAGCGCAGAGGGCAAGGGGAGTAGGTTGTCAGGGTGTTCGGTGTTTGATTAAAGTACACTATATATACAAAAGTATGTGGACACCGCTTCAAATTAGCAGATTCGGCTATTTCAGCCACACCCGTTGCTGACAGGTGTATAAAATCGAGCAAACAGCCATGCAATCTCCATAGACAAACATTGACAGTAGAATGGCCTTACTGAAGAGCTCAGTGACTTTCAACGTGGCACCGTCATAGAATGCCACCTTTCCAACAAGTCAGTTCATCAAATTTCTGCCCTGCTAGAGCTGCCCCGGTCAACTGTAAGTGTGAAGTGGAAACGTCTAGGAGCAACAACGGCTCAGTCGTGAAGTGGCAGGCCACACAAGTTCACAGAACGGGACTGCCGAGGACTGAAGCACATATTGCATAAAAATTGTCTGTCCTCGGTTGCAACACTCACTACTGAGTTCAAAACTGCCTCTGGAAGCAAAGTCAGCACAATAACTTTTTGTCTGAGCTTCATGAAATGGGTTTCCATGGCCGAGCAGCCACACACAAGCCTAAGATCACCATGCACAATGTCAAGCGTCGGCTGGAGTGATGTAAAGCACCGCCATTGGACTCTGGAGAAGTGGAAACGCGTTCTCTGGAGTGATGAATCACACTTCACCATCTGGCAGTCCGACGGACGAATCTGGGTTTGGCAGGAATAATGGTCTGGTGTTGTTTTTCATGTTTTGGGTTAGGCCCCTTAGTTCCAGTGAAGGGAAATCTTGACGCTACAGTGTACAATGACATTCTAGACAATTCTGTGCTTCAAACTTTGTGGCAACAGTTAGGGGGAGGCCCTTTCCTGTTTCAGCATGACAATGCCCCCGTGCACAAAGCGAGGTCCATACAGAAATGGTTTGTCGGGCTCGGTGTGGAAGAACTTGACTGGCCTGCACAGAGCCCTGACCTCAACCCCATCGAACACCTTCGGGATGAATTGGAACGCAGACTGTGAGCCAGGCCTAATCGCCCAACATCAGTGCCTGACTTCACTAATGCTCATGGCTGAATGGAAGCAAGTCCCCGCAGCAATGTTCCAATATCTAGTGGAAATACTTCCCAGAAGAATAGAGGCTGTTATAGCAGCAAAGCGGGGGACCAACTCCATATTAATGCCCATGATTTTGGAATGAGATGTTCGACGAGCAGGTATCCATATACACTGCTCAAAGAAATAAAGGGAACACTAAAATAACACATCCTAGATCTGTATGAATGAAATAATCTTATTAAATACTTTTTTCTTTACATAGTTGAATGTGCTGACAACAAAATCACACAAAAATTATCAATGGAAATCAAATTTATCAACCCATGGAGGTCTGGATTTGGAGTCACCCTCAAAATTAAAGTGGAAAACCACACTACAGGCTGATCCAACTTTGATGTAATGTCCTTAAAACAAGTCAAAATGAGGCTCAGTAGTGTGTGTGGCCTCCACGTGCCTGTATGACCTCCCTACAACGCCTGGGCATAATCCTGATGAGGTGGCGGATGGTCTCCTGAGGGATCTCCTCCCAGACCTGGACTAAAGCATCCGCCAACTCCTGGACAGTCTGTGGTGCAACTTGGCGTTGGTGGATGGAGCGAGACATGATGTCCCAGATGTGCTCAATTGGATTCAGGTCTGGGGAACGGGCGGGCCAGTCCATAGCATCAATGCCTTCCTCTTGCAGGAACTGCTGACACACTCCAGCCACATGCGGTCTAGCATTGTCTTGCATTAGGAGGAACCCAGGGCCAACCGCACCAGCATATGGTCTCACAAGGGGTCTGAGGATCTCATCTCGGTACCTAATGGCAGTCAGGCTACCTCTGGCGAACACATGGAGGGCTGTGCGGCCCCCCAAAGAAATGCCACCCCACACCATGACTGACCCACCACCAAACCGGTCATGCTGGAGGATGCTGCAGGCAGCAGAACGTTCTCCACAGCGTCTCCAGACTCTGTCACGTCTGTCACATGTGCTCAGTGTGAACCTGCTTTCATCTGTGAAGAGCACAGGGCGCCAGTGGCGAATTTGCCAATCTTTGGTGTTCTCTGGCAAATGCCAAACGTCCTGCACGGTGTTGGGCTGTAAGCACAACCCCCACCTGTGGACGTCGGGCCCTCATACCCCCCTCATGGAGTCTGTTTCTGACCGTTTGAGCAGACACATGCACATTTGTAGCCTGCTGGAGGTCATTTTGCAGGGCTCTGGCAGTGCTCCTCCTGCTCCTCCTTGCACAAAGGCGGAGGTAGCAGTCCTGCTGCTGGGTTGTTGCCCTCCTACGGCCTCCTCCACATCTCCTGATGTACTGGCCTGTCTCCTGGTAGCGCTTCCATGCTCTGGACACTACGCTGACAGACACAGCAAACCTTCTTGCCACAGCTCGCATTGATGTGCCATCCTGGATGAGCTGCACTACCTAAGCCACTTGTGTGGGTTGTAGACTCCGTCTCATGCTACCACTAGAGTGAAAGCACCGCCAGCATTCAAAAGTGACCAAAACATCAGCCAGGAAGCATAGGAACTGAGAAGTGGTCTGTGGTCACCACCTGCAAAACCAGTCCTTTATTGGGGGTGTCTTGCTAATTGCCTATAATTTCAACCTGTTGTCTATTCCATTTGCACAACAGCATGTGAAATTTATTGTCAATCTGTGTTGCTTCCTAAGTGGACAGTTTGATTTCACAGAAGTGTGATTGACTTGGAGTTACATTGTGTTGTTTAAGTGTTCCCTTTAATTTTTTGAGCAGTGTACTTTTGATTTGATATACAACATAATACTAACTATTCCATCAAATCTACTTACAAGTTCTATGTGATGAGGTAGTCAAAACACGTGAGTGATTACATGTATATAAATGTAACACTAAGCAACAAACTGGATAATAAAGTAAGGGGTGGAGAAGAGAAAAAATAGATATTGGGTTATTGGAATTCCATTTTCCAGTAGGTATAGATGGAACTGGATTGACATGTCTTCAACACTGTATGTGTGACTTCCCCAAATGTTACAATTTGCATGTCATTTTTCCTTAAAATGCATGCAACTGTATTCATCCTTGCCAATTATGGTGCAGTGTTCAATAATATATAAGGACAATGATAGTCTCTTCCAAACAGTTATGTATCAATACAGATTTAGACAAGGATTTCTAAATATAAGCTCAAAAGATCACTGTCATGGCAGTGCATTGTGGGGTGGTGGGACAAATCTTATCTCAAACCAGGAAAAATAAGAACAGTGGGCCAATGAGTGACAGGTATTTCAGTGCTGATCTTCCTATATGGAAAGCCATGGGGAATAATGCAGATGATCAGAATAGACTGAGGCAGAACGACTGGAGTAAGGTCAGCAATTATGATGTAGAGATCAAGGAGTTTCCTGTCATAAACTGTTCATCTTATTATATAATAAGGCAAATGCCTATCAGCAATTTATGTAAGCGAGCTAAGTGGACAGATTTATATAACGGGCTAGTCCTATTCACAGTCTTACTGGCTGCCTGAAACTCATTTGTGTTAAACTGAAAATGGCCCTGGCCTAATTTCAAAACAGAAGAGAAGTTACTACTGGCATTTTGAAAACAATTCAAATTCACTTCAAGCAACTTTGTTTATGCTCATTTCTTATTTATTTATCATGCATTTGAATATAATTCTTACAAGCCAAAAGGGCACATGGTAATAGGACAGCAGCTGAGATATGGCTGCAACAAGCTATCAGCAAATCAGCATCTAATACTGGAACTTTCCTATCAGTTATATAAACTGTTGTTGAGCTCTGAGCACTGTACTGTCATTGCTGACATCCTTCTCATGGCTTCCAGAATGGATCTGAACTACCAGATGCCAACCTAGTCCAGTTGACATAGGGTCACAGACGTCCCAACCCCTGACCAGAAGCGGAACCCGGGATAGAGGGGGCCAGTAAAGACTGTCTGGAGGGAGTGGATGAGATGGGCCTGGTTGTTGGAGATCCTGTAGAAGGCCAGTACTCCTTCATGTTGGTCCAGGTACACCCCCAGCCTGCGAGCCTTGGTTGAGCCTAGCTGGGTCTCCTTCCCAGCGTGCCACATGGAAAAGCCCTTCCCAGACCAGTTCAGGCTCCAAGACTGCTTGTTGTAGCCCAGCCTGCTGCTGTCGTCAGCCTCCTTCCTGTCCAAGTCTCTGTAGGCCACGCCGATAGTGATCTGAGTGACAAACAATAACAACCATCACTAAGTAAAATACTCATAGCCAAAATAGTGAATACTAGTCAATTGATGACAGATTTAAATCAAGGGCATCTCAAGAACATAACATAAGTTGACGTGATCTTAATGATGAGGGAGCAACCATAGAAATATAATTATATTGAGTGTGTACCAGTGGAGGCTGCTGAAGGGAGGACGGCTCATAATAATGGCTGAAATGGAGCCAATGGAATGGTATCAAACACGTGGTTTCCATGTGGTTGAAACCATTCCATTGACTCCATTCCAGCCATTATTAGGAGCCGTCCTCCCCTCAGCAGCCTCCACTGTTGTGTACCCATGAGTGTTCCAGTCAAATGTGGTCGTAGCCTGAGACGCTTTGTCCCTTCTAGTAATTATATTTCTATGGCAGTAATAACCCACCTTCTGGCCCGTCCACTCTGTCTCCCAGTAGTAGGGGCTTCCAGCCAGGGGCTCCCTGCACAGTATCTGTCTCCAGTAGATGAAACGGTCGGGGTGCTCCGGCTGATTCTGCTTCTCTGCCTTCAGAGTGGCTTTACGATCCCCATCAGCCAGTTTCAGGTGGTGGTACGCAGTGTTGGGGTCAAATGTCGGATTAAAGTGAACTACATGGAGAAAGACAGGAAAGACAGGCGATGCTATTGTCTTCCTTTGTAGTCCACACTCACTTTTTTGTTCAAGTGTCCAATTGTCTGAAGACGCTTCAATGCTGCTTATGACTACATTTCTGTAACTCTTTAAAGGGTGAAAAGCAGTAAAACGGGTACTCACATTTGAGCATTTCTTCTCTTGTTTTCAGCTCTGGGTTTGCCAAACCAACAGTGGTCACCTGTTTCACTAAATGTTGTGAGAGAAAATAAACCATTTTATTGGCATTATAATGCCAACTTTGGAACTACACTGAAAAATCCTCAGACCGCTGTTCATATACCTTGAGGTCCAGTTGGAGGTAATGGAGGTTGAGGTAGAGAGTTTGTTGATGTCACCTCATTTACTAAAGAAAATCAATAGAGGTGAGAAAATAAGAAAGCTGTTTTTACGGTTATTCTGAAATTGTATTGAACTATTTTCAGACCACTCTCAATGCATTTACCTTGAGGTAGCCGACTAAACTCAACGATTTACGATTGAGTTGAGCATGGGCGGACTGGAGCTCCAACGTCACATAAAATTAAGTTATCAAAAATTACTGACTTCAGTACTAAAGAATAGCCCGCAATTACACAGACCAATGTGTGTAATTGCGGGCTATTCTTTGGTTGCTGAAATCAGTAGGTTTTTATAAAAACGTCATTATATGTGACGTCGTAAACTCCAGTCCGCCAACACTAGTCGCCACGCAACTCCATCTTAAATCGTGGAGTTGAGTTTAATTGGATAGGTGGAGGTAGAGGTGAAGGGTTTGATGTTATTTCACATACTAAAATGCAATAAGGGGAAAGCATCTTTAGTCTGTTATTAAAGGTTGATGTACTTGATAATCTTCTCATACAAAGGCTGAATTAAACATTTACCTGTGTTAAGTTGAGGGTTTGATGGCACCTTGGATGCTGCAGAGATGAATGAGAAGAAAGAAAAGACTAACATTCTGATAGAAAACGCACCTTTGTGTTTTATTTTTATTTTAACATGACTTGTAGATGCTTACCTGCGTTTTGTGAAGCCACCTGGTTGTTGTCAGTAGATGCTCCGTTCCCTGCAGCTTGACCACTGAACATTTGAGACGGACTAAGACTGGCATCATTCACTACAAGCAAGAAAACAGGCTCAGTAATATTTAGATCCATATATACTGCTAAACCATTGAGCAATCTCAACAGAACCAGCACAATCAAAAGGGAAAATAGTAAAACAGATCCTAATCTCCCTGTATATGTTTTAGGCCATTGAAAATGCCGATAGACTCACCAGTTCTGAAGATCTTGGCCATGCTGGATTTACAGAGTTCCTGTAGTCCATCTCTTAGCTCTCCCATCACGGTTTGAATCTCAGACACAAGGGCCTCCTCACCCAGCCCTACCCCCTCTCTGCTCCCATTCTGTGTGATGGGCTCCAGGGTGAAGAAATTCTGTGGAGGACAATAGATGAAGACAATAACACCTGGTGGTGAGGATGGTCATTGACACTTGTCCGAATTAAACTGTTATCATCTCAATCCCATGATCTTTTCCCTGTACCTTTAAGAAGCAGATGTGGTCCTGCATTCTGGCCAGTCGGCTGAGTTCTTGGTCTTTCCTGCGGAGCTGGGCCAGCTCCTGCTCCAGCTCATGGATGTGGCCCTCGGTTCGACTGCCCATGGATGCCTCATGGGCACAAAGCAACTCCCCGACCTGGGTACCCATCAGCTCCACACTCTTCACCAGCTCAGAGAAGAGCTCCACACCCTCCTTCTGTAGGGCCTGGACTGACCTCTGAGAAGATAGAGAGGACACAGACATGGAGAGAAGCAAAGCAAAAATGGAGGGATGAATAGAGGGGTAGAGACGAGGAAGTGAAAGAGGGGGCTAACAACATATTTGCCATTGATGTGGGGTTTCCTTACTTTGTGGAGCTGGGCAGCTTGTGGGAACTCCTTGAGCTCGTTCTCCATCTCTTGGATCCTCCTCTGTATCTCGGCCTGCATCGGAACTAGCTCCCTCTGCACATAGGGACACAGTATACAGAAACACAGGATTCTCTCTAGCACCCAATGTTTTCTAAAATTCTAATAAAGCTGTTATAATCAAATAAAATAGTTGTGGCAAGACAAAACAACACAGTCATGGTTCTTTACCCGTTTCTCCTTCCTCTCCTCTTCTGGCTTAACCACACGGTGGCCCTTGTGTCCATGACGACAACACTCGTCACACACACACTCCTTATCGTCATGGCAGTAGAGCTCTAGGGGCCGCTGGTGTTGAGGGCAAAGCCTGGGGCTGACGACGGGCAGCTGGGGGTACATCTCCCCTTGGCGAAGGCCTGTGTCCGCACACCCCGCCAGATAGATCGGCATGGAGGGTGGGGCAGACGAGATGGAGAGGTAGGGATACTCCTGGATGCCCTTTATTCTCAGCTTCTCCATGGCCTCCACGAGCACTGTGCTCTTGGCAAGAGAGGGTCGTGGGGTGAAGACCTGCCTACACTGGGGGCAGTTAAACTGACCCTTGGCCTCATTCCGGTCCCAGTGCCCCTGGATGCAGGGCAGGCAGTAGGTGTGACCACAGGGCAGCGTGGCAGGGTCACGTAGCGTCTCCAGACAGACAGAGCACACAAACTCCTCCTCTGGCCATGCGGCAGTGGCCATGCTGCTGGGAAATGTAGGTCCTGCAGACTGAACGATTGTGGTCCACTTTGTAAGTAAGACTGCCAATGCTTCCGAAATGTCATAGCATGCTGGTTAAAACCAAAATGGGCTGGGCTTGGTAGAGGCAGGAAAAACAGGTAAGACCGGTGAGGAGTTTCCAAATCATTCTGACTGATGTCAGAGTCACATGGATGAGGCAGAAACACTGTAGTTGCAGGCCAGCCTCAGTTGTCTAGATATTTAAATAATCTCAAAGTGGTAGACCGACAGGTTTTTCACCTTCTCCAAGAAGGAACCACATTTTCACCTTCTTTGTGGATATAAATAGCCTAGTTATTGTTATAAAAAACACACTGTGTGTCCACAATAATGTGGTTGTACCAACAATGATAAACAATACAATGGATACAGAAATGGCTATACTGTGTAAGCTGCTGGTCCATGTAAAGGACCCATGACCACCAACATGTGAATTTAATAGGAGCATACCAAATTTGGTGTCAAATGAAAACTAAGAGTATATTCTTGAGAAATTAAGGCATATATACTGTAGACTTTTCAACCCCCCCCAATTTTCATGTTGGTGCTCATGGGTCCTTTTACATGGAAATGACCAGCAGCTTACACAGTATAGCCATTTCTGGATCCATTGTATTGTTTATCATTGTTGATACAACCACATGTTCACCTTCTCTGTGGATATAAATAGTAAAAAATAAATAAACACTTCAAAATAATGTGGTTGTATCAACAATGATAAACAATACAATGGATACAGTTTATCAATACAATGATAAACAATACAATGGATACGGACCAACTGGCAAGAGTCTTCACTTACATTTTCAACCTCTCCCAGACCGAGTCTGTAATACCTACATGTTTCAAGCAGGTCACCATAGTCCCTATGCCCAAGAAAGCGAAGGTAACCTGCCTAAATGACTACCGCCCGTCGCACTCATGTCAGTAGCCATGAAGTTCTTTGAATGGCTGGTCATGGCTCATAACAACACCATCATCCCGAAAACCCTAGACCCACTCCAATTCGCATACTACCCCAACAGATCCACAGATGACGCAATCTTAAATCGCACTCCACACTTCCCTTTCCCACCTGGACAAAAGGAACACCTATGTGAGAATGCTGTTTGTTGACTACAGCTCAGCGTTCAAAACCATAGTGCCCACAAAGCTCATCACTAAGCTAAGGACCCTGGGACTAACCACCTCCCTCTGAAACTGGATCCTGAACTTCCTGATGGGCCACCCCCAGGTGGTAAGGGTAGGCAACAACATGCTGCCACGCTGATCCTCAACACGGGGGCCCTCAGGGGTGCGTGCTTAGTCCTCTCCTGTACTCCCTGTTCACCCACGACTGCGTGGCCAAGCACGACTCCAACACCATTATTAAGTTTGCTGACGACACAACGGTGGTAGGCCTGATCACCGACAACGATGAGACAGCCTATAGGGAGGAGGTCAGAGACCTGGCAGTGTGGTGCCAGGACAACAACCTCTCCCTCAACGTGAGCAAGACAAAGGAGATGATCGTGGACTACAGGAAAAGGAGGGCCGAACACGCCCCCATTCACATCAACGGGGCTGTAGTGGAGCGGGTCGAGAGTTAAGTTCCTTGGTGTCCACATCACCAACAAACTATCATGGTCCAAACAAACCAAGAAAGTCGTGAAGAGGGCACAACAACGCCTTTTCCCCCTCAGGAGACTGAAAAGATTTGGCATGGGAACCCCATATCCTCAGAAGGTTCTACAGCTGCACCATCGAGAGTATCCTGACCGGTTGCATCACCGCCGGGTATGGCAACTGTTCAGCATCCGGCCGTACGGTGCTACAGAGGGTAGTGCGTACAGCCCAGTACATCACTGGGGCCAAGCTTCCTGCCATCCATGACCTATATACTAGGCGGTGTCAGAGGAAGGCCCAAAAAATAGTCAAAGACTCCAGTCACCCAAGTCATAGACGGTTTCTCTGCTACCGCACGGCAAGCGGTACCGGAGCGCCAAGTCTAGGTCCAAAAGGCTCCTTAACAGCTTCTACCCCCAAGCCATAAGACTGCATAACAATTAATCAAATGGCCACCCGGACTATTTACATTGACACATCTTCTTGAGAAATTAAGGCATATATACACATTACACTCCAGCAGCTACAATTTGTCCATCCACAATTCAACTATGGGAACATGGCGATCTCACCAGGCAACAGAAAGAGCTGGCCACTACTATACAAGAGATTGTTTGTGAGGAGATTACCTCTGCCATCGACTTACAATTAAAACACCCACTTTTCAAGATGGTTGGCAAGCATGTATTTTTTTCTGATCAGTTTTTGTAGCTGAAAAGCTTTTAGGATTTTTGTCTCCATTTAGCTTTGTTTCATCTGGCTGTGAACATATTGGACAATAGCACAATATTGCATACAGAGTTTTTAAGGAGACATACAAAACAGGTCTGCTGAAACATTTGGGCACCCTACTCTGCAGACACCTGCCTACTGCTGCTTTTATCCTGCCACTTGACATTGTGCCTTGGATGTTTTTGGACTACTGCCGAACTTGAACTCCCCTTGGTTTAGCCTACAATTTTTTACTCTCCCGCGGCCCCGGTGTAGCGCTTGCCTCCCTCCCGGCTTCCACTGGCCCGTACTGGAAATTACATCCCCTCCAAGGTGATTCTCTCCTGGCTATCATACTGGTAACACAGCCTCCGTTGCGTTGCTGTTTTGATGGGCCCCGGCATTTAAATCGCATTAAGTGAGTCACCGCTCTCTCCTTGCAGTTGTTATGCTGGCAAGTTTTGTGCCTTGATTGTGTGGATCCTAGTGCTGGCTGTTTTCTAGTCTGTGGTTGGGTTTTGGTTTACTGCCTATAACTGTGGTGATCCTACAAACTGTGATTCAATATAACTAACCATCATACTGTGTGGATTGATTGACTTTTAGCTGACTCCTCGCCAACCTACACTATATATACACAAAAGTATGTGGACACCCCTTCAAATTAGTGGATTCAGGTATTTCAGCCACACCCGTTGCTGACAGCTGTATAAAGTTGAGCACAGAGCCATGCAATTCCCGTAGACAAACATTGGCAGTAGAATGGCCATACCGAAGAGCTCACTGATTTTTGACGGAACACCTTCATAGGATGCCACCTTTCCAGCAAGTCAGTTCGTCATATTTCTGTCCTGCTAGAGCTGGCCCGGTCAACTGTAAGTGCGGTTATTGTGAAAAGGAAATGTCTAGGAGCAACAATAGCTCAGCCGCGAAGTAGTAGGCCACACAAGCTCACAGAACGGGACCGCAGAGTGCTGAAGCGCTTAAAAATAATCTGTCCTCGATTGCAACACTCACTACCAAGTTCCAAACTGCCTCTGGAAGCAACGTCAGCACAATAACTGTTTGTCTGGAGTTTCATGAAATGGGTTTCCATGGCCGAGCAGCCGCACACAAGCCTAAGATCACCATGCGCAATGCCAAGCGTCGGCTGGAATGGTGTAAAGCTTGCCGCCATTGGACTCTGGAGCAGTGGAAACGCGTTCTCTGGAGTGATGAATCACGCTTCACCATCTGGAAGTCCGAAGGAAAAATCTGGGTTTGGCGAATACCAGGAGAACGCTACCTGCCCGCATGCATAGTGCCAACTGTAAAGTTTGGTGGAGGAGGAATAATAGTCTGGAGCTGTTTTTCATGGTTCGGTCTAGGTCCCTTAGTTCCTGTGCTACAGCATACAATGATATTCTAGACGATTCTGTGCTTCCAACTTTATGGCAACAGTTAGGGGAAGGCCCTTTCCTGTTCAGCATGACAATGCCCCCATGCATAATGCGAGGTCCATACAGAAATGGTTTGTGGAGATCGGTGTGGAAGAACTTGACTGGCCTGCACATAGCCCTGACTTCAACCCCATCGAACACCTTTGGGATGAATGGGAACACCGACTGAGAGCCAGGCCTAATCGTCCAACATCAGTGCCCGACCTCACTAACGCTCGTGGCGTCCCCGCAGCAATGTTCCAACATCTAGTGGAAAGCCTTCCCAGAAGAGTGGAGACTGTTATAGCAGCAAAGGGGGGGGGGGGGGGATCAACTCCCTATTAATGCCCATGATTTTGGAATGAGATGTTCGACGAGCAGGTGTCCACATACCTTTGGTCATATAGTGTATTTCATGTGTGGATTTTAACTGACTTTTCCAGATTGGCGGCTACCACCTCAGAGACTACGGTGATCATTTCATCCCATGTAGGAGTTGCACCTATTTTGCACAGTTCCACGATAATATTGACAGGCCAAATTTCAAATGTGGAAACTGTCAGCTTATTGAGGAATATATGTCTGAGCTGGACATAATAATATAATAATAATATGCCATTTAGCAGACGCTTTTATCCAAAGCGACTTACAGTCATGTGTGCATACATTTTACGTATGGGTGGTCCCGGGGATCGAACCCACTACCCTGGCGTTACAAGCGCCATGCTCTACCAATTGAGCTACAGAGGACCACATCCAGAGTAAGCAAATTAATACTGCAGCGCATTCTGGTTATGTCCCACTCGAATACCTTTTCTACTCCCCAGCCTGGTCGTTGTGCCACAGTGTCGCCACTCTACGACTGACTGGCCAGGTCTGCCCTGCCCTGCCCTGCAGAGGCCCCTCCCTAATGAAGTCCCCCCCCCTTGGAAAATAAAGGAGCAAGGACGCTTTATGAGGAGCTGGTGGATGCCGTGGTTATCCCAGTGGAGGCACGTCACACACCGTAAGCCCAGCGCAAGGTAGTGGTATTTGGTGAATGGGGCTGAAATGGCTTTGAGGGATCCCATCCTGCTGACCAACAGTTTCACCCACCTGCTTCCAGAGATTCCTGCTCCTTCATCCTCTACCTGTCTCCGGAGGGTCCAGCTCAAGGGGTTTCTCCCACAGGCCAGTACCCCCCGGGCTCCCTCTCACATAAGGCCTCGAGGGTGTCTGACTTACATGGGTGCAACCAAAGTCCATGTACTGAAAGTCAGTTTATAACATTCCATCATTGGTTACTCAGAGTTCCCCATATTGACATTGGATGCGGCATCAGGCCCTATGGTACTAACCTTGGAAAAGTAATGACTATTACTAATAGGGATAGACCAAATGGTGCAGTTCTATGCAATCTTATAGTCATACCAACCTTATTAATATCAACCATCAGACAGCTGGTGACTAACTCTGATTAATCTTATTTTAACAAATACACCACAGAAATTGTGTTTATACTGGTGTCATCACCCAAGACATTAGTGATGGTTGCCCAGTTGTTTGTGTTAGAGATGTGAGAATACAAAAAGCTAAGCCTTGTTTCATCACAAAGAGGAACTTTAAAAACTTCAATGAACAGGCTTTTTTTGTATGTTCATCATTTTAGTGACCTTGATTGCATTTCAGCTATCCCTGAACCTGATTTAGCTTTGAGCCTTTTGCAGATGTCTTCAATACTATTGTGAATGATTATGTAACCGCTCTTTTTGATTGTAATGGGAACCCGGCTAAATTCTGGAAAACTGTCAAATCCCTGAAGGGTTCTACTTCCACCTCTTGGCCACAACCAATTAATTCAGACACTGGCCTCATTACGGGAAAAAATTCCATCTTTGATACATTTAATCGAGTTCACATGACTGGTGACGCATCGCACTTCCGCATTTTATTCGTACTTTTTGTTGCTACTTGGCTACCTGCCAAACTTGTTTGTTTTTTACTCTTAACTATTGAATCTAATTCTGTATGTAACAAGTTTACCAACATCTTAGTTTTGTCCTCAAATTTTTTTTTTATTCAACTTTTTCCACACGGGACGCTTTATCTGGACGTAAGGTTAACATTACGCCTTCTCATTACAGTCACTGTACAGGAGAACTATCGCCTTCTGGTGAGGATAGCCGAGTTGCAAGCCCGGCTTCAGACGCAATCATTAGGCAAGGGTAATTTAAGTGAAGGAAAGGATGATTCAGCGTCTGTGCCACCAGTAAATACAGCAAGTAGTGTTGAGCCCCCTACACAGTCCCTGCAGCCAAACAACTTTCTCACGGCTTCTGGAAAGAAATGCTGTCTGCATGCTCAACCGGTGTCGCTCTTTCAGCGGATAGAAACTTTCGTCCGGTTTTCCCCACTAAGCAACGAGTCGGAGTCAGAGCCCAATCCTTCTCAGGTCTCTCCTCCACCCGTTATGGGGTCTGAGCCACCAAAGCCTCCCACCATTAGCGCTGACAAATTGAAAATCCTTGTCATTGGTGACTCCATTACCCGCAATATTAGACTTAAGCAATAAGGCATGAGGGGGTGTGGTATATGGCCAATACACCACGGCTAAGGGCTGTTTTTATGACGCTTCGCTGAGACAGCCCGTGGTATATTGGCCATATACCACAAACCCCAGAGGTGTCTTATAGCTATTATAAACAGGTTACCAAAGTAATTAGAGCAGTAAAGCGGTGTGTGCTCGATTGTATACACCTGTCAGCAACAGGTGTGGCTGAAATAGCCGAATCCACTAATTTTAAGGGGTGACCACATACTTTTGTGTATACACACACGTATAAAAACAATAAGGATTACATGTTAGGATTATGACATACTAATGGCATAAGATTGGCAAGTCTGGAAAAATATTGGGAACAAATGGGTTAAGAGTTTTTAGAAAACGTGGTCACATAATAAAAAACTGAGGGAGATTTTACAGAAATTCTGTTACCAAACTTGGCATCTGCCCAGTTCTTTCAGTAAATGTTTTGTGAAATATTCAATGTAAATTGTTCAAAGTTGTCATTGTGCTTAGAGTTGTATGGTTTGTTAAACTTTAAAAAATCGGAGTCTCAGAAATTCTGTCACCTTGGAATTGCCCTGCTTCAAAAATAAATGATTAAACTCCTAGTTATTCTCTTTTGAAAATCATAATGTCACACAAATGTATAATAGTTAATGGTTTGACAGGCCTTACATTATTTGTGGTAGGACATCTCTAAATGGGTTATATCGGTTTAGTTTGTGAGGGCAAGTGATTGCCATTAAGCTTTTTCAGCGACATATTTGGTACATGCGCAGTAGCTAGCGTTGATGTTCAAGGTGAGTTGTCTACCACTATGTAATATTTATTTTAGTTGTTTAGGGAGGTTGTTGGGAGGTGCACCGGGGGTTTCATTAATCTCCGTTTTTACCATACCAGGAATAAGATTGGGATCCTTGTAAACTGTGGTTATCGTACTAGTTGAATGCTAAAACCTGCTAGCATTTGCTAACCGGCTAACAAAATGTTTTTGACAGCTTGGTAACATTGCCTAACTAGCTAGCTACAACAACTGCAACGTTAGCTATAGCCAGCTAGCCACCAATGACCCGAATCGGATTTGTTTGACAACTTTGGTAATAGCTAACGTCAACTTTAAACAATTTTGAAAGTAGCTGACTAAGAGATTTAACGTAACGTTGAATGGTGTTGGTTGTAAAACTAGCTAGCCATTTGCCAGATTGAGTTTACATTGGGCTAGTAGCTAACGTTAGCTAGCTTGCTTGCTGACAGCAACTTGAATTTGCTGCGTTGTTGCACAATGTTAGCTACAGAATGTGCAATCAGGAAAATGACCTATGTTACTTTTTTTTTTTTGTAGTCTAGAATAGCTGTTCTCAAACCTCACCTCGGGGACCCCCAGATGTGTCAAAATTGTGTTGTAGCCCTGAAGTAACGTTAGCACACCTGATTCACTTAAGTTAATTAAGGGCTTGATTAATTGGCAAGTTGAATCAGGCGTGCTAGCTCTGGAAATGCATGGAACTGCGGGAGGTCCCTGAGGAGAGGTTTGAGAATCACTTCTGCAGGGAAGAGTGAGGACAACCTATTTATTTGTACTGTACTCATGTCAAAATAGGCTTACTTTTTTATTAACATAACCATTGAGCCTTGTTTAGTGGAGCAAAGTAAATTATTATTTTGTCTCGTCTCTGTTTTCAAGAATGTTCAGGAGTCCACAGATTCTGGCCTTGACATGCCCTGTCAGGACCCTGCTGTTGTCAGTCAGAGACCCCCGAGTGCCTGCCCTACCTGAGCATGCCTGTCAGAGGTGGACTGGACCCAAAACAGGGAGAAGTCTCTGTCAGGGGGGTGGAGGGGAGGAGGCAGTATCCCTCTCTTCAGCCATCTCTTCACACCTTGTTAGCAGAGGCACCTCCGGTTGTGAAAGCTGTCTCCTAAACACTGCACCTCAACACCCCTTAAAAAAAGACACCCCTCCCAACCGGCCTCAATTGTCTCAGGACTCTAGCTTTGTCTCTTTGAAACGTACACCACGACTGCCGGTGTTAGTATCATGTGACCCTTGGAAAACCACTCTATTGGAACATTTGGACAATTCTAAAGCCCCCGAATGTTCTAGCGACCTCAAGTGCCTTCTACAAAGGAGGCAAACTGACAATGGTAGCCAATGTTTATCTGCTGAGGTGACGGTGAACGTCACATTCAGTGTTAAAAGGAATAGTTACAGTCCTGTTCGAAGTGGCAAGATTGACCTTTTTCATAGACTGCTTGTGTACACACCAATACAGTGGACTGTGGATTCCCAGCGAAGCCTTTCACTCCAGAGCCGTGGCCTGCACCAGACTGCTGCCTCCTGCCCTGAGAGTGCCTTGAGGGAGTGCCTTTCGCTGGTGAACGAGGCGCGCTGCCGACAGAGCCTGGGGCCTAATGTGGCTCTGTATGAGAAGGACGTCCGGGGGAAGAGGGGGGCCAGTGAGGCCGAGGGGAAGTGGGCGTCCGTGCTGGTCTCTCTTTGCTCCGTGGAGGGAGAGCCCGCCTTTCTCTTCACCCTCAGATCCACAGAACTGAAGGGCAGACACAAGGGCGACGTCAGGTAACCACAGACTCCTGCACCATTCCCACTGCTTTGAACTTAACAACTCTGAAAATGACAACTTTGTTAGTGTGATTTGCGAAAAACATTGTCGTGTAAATGAATGTATGAAGTTGTATGAAAAAAAAAAAAAATTATGCACTCACTAACTGTAAGTTGCTCTGGATAAGAGCGTCTGCTAAATGACTAAAATGTAAATGTATAGAAAGCTGGAAATTGACAAAGTGCTGTGTGAATGTCCAGTTTTGCAGGGGGCAAGCGTGACCCTTCGGACAAGGACGTTGTGGACACCGCCCTGAGAGAAGCTCGTGAGGAACTGGGCATCACTGTGGCAACAAACCAAGTGTGGGGCGTGCTGAAACCACTCAGGGATATGGTGAGACCCTTAACCCTACCCATAATCCTTCATGATCCCCATCCATCTCACAGCTAGGAGCTCCCCTCTGCTCTTGATCAGTTGAAATGGGGTAATATTATTTCAGTGAAACATTTCTTAATATGAGTATGTCTTCATTATGTAAATTGTTGATCTGCTGCTTTTCCTAATCATGGCACATTTTCTCTCAGTCTGGAATGATGATAGCCCCTGTACTGGCCAACCTCGGCCACCTGGAGGCGCTGTCGTTCAAGCCAAATCCTGCCGAGGTACAGTTACAAGAACTCAGTTTGCAAACGTTACAATCACTCTGTTTGCGTTTGGGCTGAACTAACACGAATACCACCTAACATGGAGTTAAAATGACATTCTCCTTTCTCTCTCAGGTATAAGAGATCTTCACCCTGTCGCTCTCCCACGTATGCAGTCCCCAGAATCGGGGATACACCCACTTCCGTACCGGTGAGCGCTACGGATACACCCTGCCCGTGTTCCGCAACGGGAAGCACCGCGTGTGGGGCCTCACTGCCGTGGCCGTCGAACACACACTCAAACTCATCGCTCCGCCATGACAACCAGTCATGCCAGACTTCACCAATCATGCCAGCCATCACTACTGTTTTTTGTAAAGCATAGTGTATGTGTGATTACGGAATAATTTGATTGATCAATTTCACATATGAAACAAATAATGGGGCTCATGTATCAATTGAGGACTTCTTACAGTCAATGTATCCCTAATAAGCATACATGTCAGAAGTGATATATTGAATATATATATATATATACATACATACAGTGGGGGAAAAAAGTATTTAGTCAGCCACCAATTGTGCAAGTTCTCCCACTTAAAAAGATGAGAGAGGCCTGTAATTTTCATCATAGGTACACGTCAACTATGACAGACAAATTGAGGAAAAAAAATCCAGAAAGTCACATTGTAGGATTTTTAATGAATTTATTTGCAAATTATGGTGGAAAATAAGTATTTGGTCACCTACAAACAAGCAAGATTTCTGGCTCTCACAGACCTGTAACTTATTCTTTAAGAGGCTCCTCTGTCCTCCACTCGTTACCTGTATTAATGCCACCTGTTTGAACTTGTTATCAGTATAAAAGACACCTGTCCACAACCTCAAACAGTCACACTCCAAACTCCACTATGGCCAAGACCAAAGAGCTGTCAAAGGACACCAGAAACAAAATTGTAGACCTGCACCAGGCTGGGAAGACTGAATCTGCAATAGGTAAGCAGCTTGGTTTGAAGAAATCAACTGTGGGAGCAATTATTAGGAAATGGAAGACATACAAGACCACTGATAATCTCCCTCGATCTGGGGCTCCACGCAAGATCTCACCCTGTGGGGTCAAAAGGAAAGCATGAATGGGGCCATGTATTGTGAGATTTTGAGTGAAAACCTCCTTCCATCAGCAAGGGCATTGAAGATGAAACGTGGCTGGGTCTTTCAGCATGACAATGATCCCAAACACACCGCCCGGGCAACGAAGGAGTGGCTTCGTAAGAAGCATTTCAAGGTCCTGGAGTGGCCTAGCCAGTCTCCAGATCTCAACCCCATAGAAAATCTTTGGAGGGAGTTGAAAGTCCGTGTTGCCCAGCGACAGCCCCAAAACATCACTGCTCTAGAGGAGATCTGCATGGAGGAATGGGCCAAAATACCAGCAACAGTGTGTGAAAACCTTGTGAAGACTTACAGAAAACGTTTGACCTGTGTCATTGCCAACAAAGGGTATATAACAAAGTATTGAGAAACTTTTGTTATTGACCAAATACTTATTTTCCACCATAATTTGCAAATAAATTCATAAAAAATCCTACAATGTGATTTTCTGGAGAAAAAAAATTCTCATTTTGTCTGTCATAGTTGACGTGTACCTATGATGAAAATTACAGGCCTCTCATCTTTTTAAGTGGGAGAACTTGCACAATTGGTGGCTGACTAAATCCTTTTTTCCCCCACTGTATATCAGGTAGGGTCATGTAAGGAACAATCACCTTCTATGTCAAAGCCACTTTGGATTGTAATGTCACTGTATTTTGTCATACTGACATGTTCATCTGCAGTTCTCCCTGGAAAGGTTAAATCTCGACAGTTCATTCATTCACTAACCTTATGAAGGTAAGGCACCATGTTTCGGTGTGTCAGAAAATGCAATAAAAATGTTTTACGATTCTATCCTTTTTAAAAATGTTATTATTTTATATGACATGCAGACAGAAATAAATATAGTGCCAAAAAAATAGCATTTGATGTACAGGTATTGTCTCTGGTTGTTGAATGGGACCTTAATTCAGTCAAATTCATTACACAAAAAATTCATGGTTCAATCACATACATTTGCAAAACATCAAGCTACAGTATGTCAAAATCAGTATTGTTTTCGTTAATATGTACATTTATTTTCTATTCCCATGTAAACTCCAACCAGTTCTGTTCCATACATCTGTATAATGCTGTACAAGGCTAGCACCATATTGAATCTGCAGAGTGCAACATTGATTCTTTATTGTATGTAAAGGTCCTTAGATGATGATGATGTACAGTGCCTAAGAGCGGCTGCAAGGTTCCTTGAAAAGATTGGCGCTTTGATGGTATTTTTAAGAGTTCTTAAAGTCCTGTGTTGGCTTCATCTCATTACTATGGTTGTACTGTAGCAAATTCAGGGGCTGGAGCACTCCATAGGGTCTTGGGAGTCAGGCAGCAGGTGGCAGTTGAAGGGCCAGCTGAAGGTGAAGACATCCAGGGCCTGACTACACTGCTGCTCTGCCCAGGAGCACACTGACCGGCAGGGCTGCAGCACCCCACCCTGAGGGCTGCAGTGGGGCATGAACATCCCACACACCAGCTTGCGCAGGGGCTGGAAACATGCCAGCTCCATCAGCACCTAGTAATAACCACAAACCACATGGGAGAGAGTTAGAGAGCGGCTGTACATTATCTACCTCCATCAGAATCAAACACTTAAGGGGGGTCTGCACATCCCATATATGGCTCATAATAATGGCTGGAATGGAATGGTATCAAACACATGAAACCCATGTGTTTGATACCATTCCATTCCGGCCATTATTATGAGTCATCCTCCCCTCAGCAGCCTCCACTGCTATGCACCTATATTATGTTACAGATAATGTTCATGTTAACTAAAAATCCATTAAAGAAAATGTGATATTGTTCTGTGTGGTTGTGTGTTGACAGGCCAAGTGTGCGGTCTCACCATGTACTGGCGGAGCAGTGTGGCTGCCTCTCTCTGGTCAGCAATGGACAGCCAAATGTTGGGGAAGGAGGTGAGGTTGTAGCTCAGGCCCTGACACATCTCCACCTCGATGGGCTCACAGGACGAGCCTGGGGGAGAGGTATGATACAGACACAGAAAAGGTTACTAGTCTGTCCTAATGGAGTCATTCTACTTGAAAGCTTAGCAGTTGTGTTACTGCTTTAGGAATCATACAAATATGATGTGTGTGTGTTTTGTATTGTTGGCTCACTGAAAGGGGGATATGTTGAGTTGTCACAGTCGTGCTCATCTGTCCCGTCTGCACAGTCAGTCCAGCCGTCACACAGCCACTCCTGGTGCAGGCACTCCCCACTGCTGCAGGCAAACTGAGTAGGACTGCATGTTCCTGTCACAAACAAGGAAACAGGTGATCCACTCCTCATATTTCCAGTGTAAATCCTTTAACTAAACCACTGTTAGATGTTTTAATAAATTGCCTTATTTTCTACGTTTACAAGAGCCATAACAGACTAGATACAGGGAGACCGATCTGGGTCGTGTTCTGTAAGGAGGAAACGTTTTGAAACAGAGTGAAATGGGAAGGTACTACCTGATCTTGTCCAATAAAACCGGAGTTTTGTTTATTGTTGCTAAACTTTTTGCTACAGTTTGTCCTACTGAACACTACCCCTGTGTGTGGTGGGGGGAGGGTTGACTCACTCTCGGTGAGGGAGATGGCCTGGTAGGAGGCGTTGAAGCCACTGTCTGCCACGCCCTCGTCAGCGACAAACAACACGGTTATCTGAGGCCCAGAGGAGGTCAGCTCAGGAGGCAGGCTGGTGCCACAGTACCTGGGACAGGAAAGAGAAGGAACACTAGAGCTGGCTGTGGTACAGTAGGTACAGTAACAGTTGTACTGTGTTACAGAATGTGGTACAGTAGGGTACAATTAGCCTGGTCCCAGATCTGTTTGTGACCATGTTCTGTTTTACAACCATAGGAGTCCCCACCACAGGCTAGGCTACTACAGGCTACAGTACACCGTCTTATCAAGGAAGAGTGCTGTTACTGTTGTGAATGTTTTATGGTACACATACTGTATCAGTCAAAAGTTTGGACACACCTACTCATTCAAGGGTTTTTCTTGATTTTTTACTATTTTCTACATTGTAGAATAATATAGTGAAGACATCAAAACTATGAAATAACACATATGGAATCATGTAGTAACCAACAAAGTGTTAAACAAATCAAAATATATTTTATATTTCAGGTTCTTCAAAGTAGCCACCCTTTGCCTTGATGACAGCTTTGCACACTCTTGGCATTCTCTCAACCAACTTCATGAGGTAGTCACCTGGAATGCATTTCAATTAACAGGTGTGCCTTGTTAAAAGTTAATTTGTGAAATGTATTTCCTTCTTAATGTGTTTGAGCCAATCAGTTGTGTTGTGACAAGGTAGGGGTGGTATACAGAAGATAGCTCTATTTGGTAAAAGACCAAGTCCATATTATGGCAAGAACAGCTCAAATAAGCAAAGAGAAACGACAGTCCATCATTACTTTAAGACATGAAGTTCAGTCAATCCGGAAAATGTCAAGAACTTTGAAAGTTTATTCAAGTGCAGTCGCAAAAACCATCAAGCGCTATGATGAAACTGGTTCTCATGAGGACCGCCACAGGAATGGAAGACCCAGAGTTACCTCTGCTGCAGAAGATAAGTTAATTAGAGTTAACTGCACCTCAGATTGTAGCCCAAATAAATGCTTCACAGAGTTCAAGTAACACACATCTCAACATCAACTGTTCAGGGGAGACTGCTTGAATCAGGCCTTCATGGTCGAATTGCTGCAAAGAAACCACTACTAAAGAACACCAATAAGAATAAGAGACTTGCTTGGGCTAAGAATCACGAGCAATGGACATTAGACCGATGGAAATCTGTCCTTTGGTCTGATGAGTTCAAATTTGAGATTTCTGGTTCCAACCGCCGTGTCTTTGTGAAACGCAGAGTATGTGAACAGATGATCTCCGCATGTGGGGTTCCCACCGTGAAGGATGGAGGAGGAGGTGTGATGGTGTGGGGGTGCTTTGCTGGTGACACTGTTGGTGATTTATTTAGAATTCAAGGTACACTTAACCAGCATGGCTACCACACCATTCTGCAGAGATATGCCATCCCATCTAGTTTGCGCTTAGTGGGACTATCATTTGTTTTTCAACAGGACAATGACCCAAAACAGACCTCCAGGCTGTGTAAGGGCTATTTGACCAGGAAGGAGAGTGATGGAGTGCTGCCTCAGATGACCTGGCCTCCACAATCACCCGACCTCAACCCAATTGAGATGGTTTGGGATGAGTTGGACCGCAACGTGAAGGAAAAGCAGCCAACAAGTGCTCAGTATATGTGGGAACTCCTTCAAGACTGTTGGAAAAGCATTCCTTGTGAAGCTGGTTGAGAGAATGCCAAGAGTGTGCAAAGCTGTCATCAAGGCAAAGGGTGGCTACTTTGAAGAATCTAAAATCTAAATTTGTTTAACACTTTTTTGGTTACTACATGATTCCATATGTGTTATTTCATAGTTTTGATGTCTTCACTATTATTCTACAATGTAGAAAATAGTAAAAATTAAGAACAACCCTTGAATGAGTAGGTGTGTCCAAACTTTTGACTGGTACTGTATATTTGTCATATATTGTCATACAACACCTATGCTTGTTTTAGATGTACTTACTTCGAGCATTCCTTTTTGTCCCCTTCTGACCTAATGTATTGGTAGTGTATGAAAAAAACACATTGTGAAGCTAACATAATAAGTCTTACCGTCCGAGTACTCTGCTGGCCCCGGTATCAGCACTGTCATGCACCTCCACATAGTCAAACTCACACACGTCCTGAGTCTCCAGACTGAAGTTACGGAAACTCAGTCTGATCACATGACCCTCCTCGACAGAGATACGCCATGTGCACAACTAACGGAGAGATAAGAGGAAATTAAACATTAATTATCATGGTAGGATTTGATATATTCTGGGTAAATGGCTGGATATGTCAATTAGATACGATGCATGTTGGTGATGTTGATGATGGTTTGCTTGATCAGGTGTAGGTAGGTACCTGTTGATGAGGGTAAGGCTTTGGGTGGTTTGGACTCGCCAGGTAGCCGTAGGGTCCAGTCTTTTGGCCCCCACACTCTGTTCAGCAACATAGCAAAAAACGATGATAATTAGTTTCGTATAGATAAGCAAACGATTGCCCTTTTACTAAAATTGATTACCAGGCTTCCTCACGACTTTGTCCAATTGATGAGCAAGACTTAGGAGGATGGCATCGTGAGACTACCATTTTACATGCAGGCATTCTTTTTCTTGTAGCTGCTGTATGTATTCAGTTAAGTCACTATGATGATGAGTGTGTACTGTGCTGTACACCCTGTTCTTACCTTTGTGCTTGTGGCTGCAGTTGGCCTCATCAGAGTGGTCATGACAGTTGGGCTGACTGTCACACACTGACACAGGCAGGATGCAGCGCCCGTGGTCACACATAAACTCCTCCCTGGAGCAGCTCTCTGAGAACAGACGTACACACACACATTGCTGATGTTATGTGTTAATGTACTGTGAAAATACATGTTTCCTAAAGCAAAGATCAATTCAGTGTATCTGTTGATTGTACCTCTGGCCCAGTACTCACTCTGTTCAGATGTGATGGTGTGGTACTGGGCGGTGAAGCCACTGCCTCCGATGCTCCCGTCAGAGCGGAAGGTCACCCACACAGTGCTGCTGTTGGTGTTCACAGTAGGGGGTGCCACGTTGCCACAGAACCTAGGGTGGAGATAAACGTTTTAAAATGTCAGCCCCAAAAGGCAATCATAATGTGTCTTTATTCTTCACCTAAAATCCCTGAACAGCAGAACCGCAAACCATCAGGGCCAGAAAGTATGCAGAGTTGCTATCTATACAGAACTTGTATGCCACCTAGCTGCCACAATGTGTCATGAAGAGTATGCTTTTTCAAGAGGCTGCCATGCACTAGTAGGTTCAGAAGTACACTACCGTTCAAAAGTCTGGGGTCACTTAGAAATGTCCTTGTTTTCGAAAAAAAATCTTTTTTTTTGTCCATTAAAATAACATCAAATTGATCAGAAATACAGTGTAGACATTGTTAATGTTGTAAATGGCTATTGTAGCTGGAAACGGCTGATTTTTAATGGAATATCTACATAGGCGTACAGAGGCCCATTATCAGCAACCATCAGTCCTGTGTTCCAATGGCACGTTGTGTTTGCTTATCCAAGTTTATCATTTTAAAAGGCTAATTGATCATTAGAAAACCCTTTTGCAATTATGTTAGCACAGCTGAAAACTGTTGTACTGACTAAAGAAGCAATAAAACTGGCCTTCATGAGACTAGTTGAGTATCTGGAGCATCAGCAATTGTGGGTTCGATTACAGGCTCAAAATGGCCAGAAACAAATAACTTTCTTCTGAAACTCATCAGTATGTAAAACGTGCCCATAGTCACTATATGTTACATCCCCTTCAGCATAGGTTAATCTGATCCTAGATCTGTGATTAGAGGCATCTTCTACCTCGAACAGGTTTAGATACAGTACGATTGACCCACCTGGTGACAACAGAAGGTTGCTCCGTCTCCTCCTGAACCTCCAGCCAGTCAAAGAGGCAGGGGGACGGTCCTTCTATGGTCAGAGAGGACACATGGATCTGGACCAGGGATGGAGGGCGCGCCCGGATCACCCAGACACACAGAGTGTCCGGGGGATACGACCCAGGATGGTTGGGGGAGCTAAAGCTGCCCTCTGAGTCTGTCAATACGCCCCCACATCCTGAGACAGACAGACAGACAGACAGACAGACAGACAGACAGACAGACAGACAGACAGACAGACAGACAGACAGACAGACAGACAGACAGACAGACAGACAGACAGACAGACAGTGAGAAAAGTACAGGGTAATGTATTACAGTATTATTATTGTATTGTACGTATATCTGTAGGTAAGTACGTATCTGTAAGGTACAATCATTGGAATATAACTACTTATTCTATTTCTATGGATACAACTGTAGTAGGAAAATACCCACTAGTTTCAGGGGTAGGGTATCTGGCTGGCTGTGGGGCCACTGTACTGTCCCTCTGACTGTGGTTGGTGGGGGTTGTGGGTAGACCACGAGGCAGTCCATCTCCAGTCAACAAGTCCAGGGGATTGGTCGACACCACTTCCCCATCCACACTCTGCCCCTTTAGTTCTGTGGGGTGAAGAACACAGTGAGAGATAGAGTAAGAGGACATTAGTGAATGACACAAGCTTGTGATGTGCAGAAGTACTGCAATGCTATTCGATGCTCAAGGGACCATAAAGTGTATGAATTGGCAATGTTAGTTTAAATAAGGACATAATTACAGTGGGGAAAAAAAGTATTTAGTCAGCCACCAATTGTGCAAGTTCTCCCACTTAAAAAGATGAGAGAGGCCTGTAATTTTCGTCATAGGTACACGTCAACTATGACAGACAAATTCAGAAAAAAAAATCCAGAAAATCACATTGTAGGATTTTTAATGAATTTATTTGCAAATTATGGTGGAAAATAAGTATTTGGTCACCTACAAACAAGCAAGATTTCTGGCTCTCACAGACCTGTAACTTCTTCTTTAAGAGGCTCCTCTGTCCTCCACTCATTACCTGTATTAATGGCACCTGTTTGAACTTGTTATCAGTATAAAAGACACCTGTCCACAACCTCAAACAGTCACACTCCAAACTCCACTATGGCCAAGACCAAAGAGCTGTCAAAGGACACCAGAAACAAAATTGTAGACCTGCACCAGGCTGGGAAGACTGAATCTGCAATAGGTAAGCAGCTTGGTTTGAAGAAATCAACTGTGGGAGCAATTATTAGGAAATGGAAGACATACAAGACCACTGATAATCTCCCTCGATCTGGGGCTCCACGCAAGATCTCACCCCGTGGGGTCAAAATGATCACAAGAACGGTGAGCAAAAATCCCAGAACCACACGGGGGGACCTAGTGAATGACCTGCAGAGAGCTGGAACCAAAGTAACAAAGCCTACCATCAGTAACACACTACGCCGCCAGGGACTCAAATCCTGCAGTGCTAGACGTGTCCCCCTGCTTAAGCCAGTACATGTCCAGGCCCGTCTGAAGTTTGCTAGAGTGCATTTGGATGATCCAGAAGAGGATTGGGAGAATGTCATATGGTCAGATGAAACCAAAATATAACTTTTTGGTAAAAATTCAACTCATCGTGTTTGGAGGTCAAAGAATGCTGAGTTGCATCCAAAGAACACCATACCTACTGTGAAGCATGGGGGTGGAAACATCATGCTTTGGGGCTGTTTTTCTGCAAAGGGACCAGGACGACTGATCCGTGTAAAGGAAAGAATGAATGGGGCCATGTATCGTGAGATTTTGAGTGAAAACCTCCTTCCATCAGCAAGGGCATTGAAGATGAAACGTGGCTGGGTCTTTCAGCATGACAATGATCCCAAACACACCGCCCGGGCAACGAAGGAGTGGCTTCGTAAGAAGCATTTCAAGGTCCTGGAGTGGCCTAGCCAGTCTCCAGATCTCAACCCCATAGAAAATCTTTGGAGGGAGTTGAAAGTCTGTGTTGCCCAGCGACAGCCCCAAAACATCACTGCTCTAGAGGAGATCTGCATGGAGGAATGGGCCAAAATACCAGCAACAGTGTGTGAAAACCTTGTGAAGACTTACAGAAAACGTTTGACCTGTGTCATTGCCAACAAAGGGTATATAACAAAGTATTGAGAAACTTTTGTTATTGACCAAATACTTATTTTCCACCATAATTTGCAAATAAATTCATTAAAAATCCCAAAATGTGATTTTCTGGAAAAAAAAATCTCATTTTGTCTGTCATAGTTGACGTGTACCTATGATGAAAATTACAGGCCTCTCTCATCTTTTTAAGTGGGAGATCTTGCACAATTGGTGGCTGACTAAATACTTTTTTTCCCCACTGTATGTAGGTGTCTATGAGAATGAGATTTTTTAAATTAGGGTTCTTCATGCTTTTTTGAGAGATTAGTGAAATGTATGTATACCATGTATGTACACCATGCTCTGTGAACACTTCCTGTTGAGGATCAGAGGTCCCACTGTTCCACCCATAGAATTACATGGATTTATAGTTTCTGTGTTGGCCCACTCCTCCCACTGTCACCCCCGTCACTCACGTGTGAAGATGAGCACCAGTGCCAGGCCCAGGGCTGCTACCAGGAGCACAGCAGCAACAGAGACCACCACGGCCCCCCAGCTACACAACGGACCCCACAGACGCATCACACACACACTGAACACACCTCGGGCTGGGACACATACACATACACACATACGCAAACCAACACGTGCACACACACACAGGGAGGAAGATGGGTGGAAAGACATGGGTGGTTGAGGAGACCCTCCAAGAATCTTTGTTTCCACTTTCCAATGGTGTAAGACAACAACTAGGTCCAATTGAAAAGGTCTTGGCATTTGGAAACAACCAATCCTATTGCATATCCAACTCCGGTGTTACAGTGGGGAGAACAAGTATTTGATACACTGCCGATTTTGCAGGTTTTCCTACTCACAAAGCATAAAGAGGTCTGTAATTATCATAGGTACACTTCAACTGTGAGAGACGGAATCTAAAACAAAAATCCAGAAAATCACATTGTATGATTTTTAAGTAATTAATTTGCATTTTATTGCATGACATAAGTATTTGATCACCTACCAACCAGAAAATAATTCCGGGTCTCACAGACCTGTTAGTTTTTCTTTAAGAAACCCTCCTCTTCTCCACTCATTACCTGTATTAACTGCACCTGTTTGAACTCGTTACCTGTATAAAAGACACCTGTCCACACACTCAATCAAACAGACTCCAACCTCTCCACAATGGCCAAGACCAGAGAGCTGTGTAAGGACATCAGGGATAAAATTGTAGACCTGCACAAGGCTGGGATGGGCTACAGGACAATAGGCAAGCAGCTTGGTGAGAAGGCAACAACTGTTGGCGCAATAATTAGAAAATGGAAGAAGTTCAAGATGACGGTCACCCTCGGTCTGGGGCTCCACGCAAGATCTCACCTCGTGGGGCATCAATGATCATGAGGAAGGTGAGGGATCAGCCCAGAACTACACGGCAGGACCTGGTCAATGACCTGAAGAGAGCTGGGACCACAGTCTCAAAGAAAACCATTAGTAACACACTACGCCGTCATGGATTAAAATCCTGCTGCGCACGCAAAGTCTCCCTGCTCAAGCCAGCGCATGTCCAGGCCCATCTGAAGTTTGCCAATGACCATCTGGATGATCCAGAGGAGGAATGGGAGAAGGTCATGTGGTCTGATGAGACAAAAATATAGCTTTTTGGTCTAAACTCCACTCGCCGTGTTTGGAGGAAGAAGAAGGATGAGTACAACCCCAAGAACACCATCCCAACCGTGAAGCATGGAGGTGGAAACATCATTCTTTGGGGATGCTTTTCTGCAAAGGGGACAGGACGACTGCACCGTATTGAGGGGAGGATGGATGGGGCCATGTATCGCGAGATCTTGGCCAACAATCTCCTTCCCTCAGTAAGAGCATTGAAGATGGGTCGTGGCTGGGTCTTCCAGCATGACAACGACCCAAAACACACAGCCAGGACAACTAAGGAGTGGCTCCGTAAGAAGCATTTCAAGGTCCTGGAGTGGCCTAGCCAGTCTCCAGACCTGAACCCAATAGAAAATCTTTGGAGGGAGCTGAAAGTCCGTATTGCCCAGCGACAGCCCCGAAACCTGAAGGATCTGGAGAAGGTCTGTATGGAGGAGTGGGCCAAAATCCCTGCTGCAGTGTGTGCAAACCTAGTCAAGACCTACAGGAAACGTATGATCTTGGTAATTGCAAACAAAGGTTTCTGTACCAAATATTAAGTTCTGCTTTTCTGATGTATCAAATACTTATGTCATGCAATAAAATGCAAATTAAATACTTAAAAATCATACAATGTGATTTTCTGGATTTTTGTTTTAGATTCCGTCTCTCACAGTTGAAGTGTACCTATGATAAAAAATTACAGACCTCTACATGCTTTGTAAGTAAGAAAACCTGCAAAATCGGCAGTGTATCAAATACTTGTTCTCCCCACTGTATATGATGTTATGGAACAGGGAAACTAGGTTGTCAGACTCACTGCTTGCTGCTGGGCTCTTTACTGGCTCTACGGCCAAGGCAGTACTGGCAGAACTGAGTCCTTCCACTTTCTCCTCACGCTCACCATCAAGCTCAAACGCGGGGTTGCAGAAAACATTCTGGGAAAAGCAAAGACAATTGGTATAACATGGAACGCCAAGTAACTTCCCACCATGAAATACAAGGTTGATATCAAAAAGTGGAACCAGAATTCCAGGCACACACAAGCTGTCACTGTCCTCACCTTGTAAATGTCAGAGGATTCTGAGTAAACAGATACTTCGGTGAGGTCCGTCATCTTTGGTTAAAGTTCAGTTTCAGTCTTCCAGGGAAACATTGAGCATCCACATCCTAATACCCACGCCAATGTAGTCTTGTGTTGTTGTTTTTAAGAGCACACTTACAACATGTTTGTTGGAATGTGAAAGGTGAAAAGGTCACTTTGGATCGTTTCAGCAGAACATCTCAATGTGACAGATAAAAGAAGCCTGTATCTTCCCAGAGAGATTGATTCATAATTTTGTTACGAATACCCAAAAAATATCTATTTCTATATACATCCACAATGTAAAAAATCCCACAAGAACAAAATATTTAGTCCACCAATTTGAGGTTTAAAATCCAGTGAAAGTGCCCCAAGTGTTTATAGTCCGCTTCTCCTTCCATCACTTTATTAAGTCATGGTGTGTCTGTGTGTGTGAGCTAGGTAGATGTGCAGTCTGTTCTTGTTTTGTTGAGGGTGAGTAATTTGTTATAAAAGACGCCTAGATCTCCCTTCACAGTGTTCCACAAAGCCGAGTCAGCTGAGAGGACTGAGCTCTGAGGCAGGAGGGGGTGGGGTGGAGTGAGGTTTGGGGGCACTCAGAGTAAATTCTCTATAATATGCATAATGATCATCTAATCTCCTAAAATGTTTCTCACACACAACCAATGGCAAGCACAAATTGAGTAATTTACTAATTATACAGTGTATTGGCAACATGGCCCTAACTTGGGGTGAAGTTGGGACCCTGGAGTAGTGGAACTGGGTTAAAATAATTGTTGTTTTCATTTTACAACCACATTTCTGCTTTCCATTCATAGTTGCCCCCTTTATTACTGACTCGGTAGAGGATGCAACCATTTCTAAATATCATAGGCTATTTGAGTCTCGAAGTAAAATATTACACTTAAAATAAAGATACCAACACATGAATAATAATTTTATATGAATCCTAAATTAAAAGTGTAATCACCCAGTTCTGAGTTCAATCCATGCTTTTGTGTTTGCTGTGGTTCGTTAATGGATAATCACTCATCAAATAAGATAACTACTTAGTAGCATGTAGAGATATACACTGCTCAGAAACATAAAGGGAACACTAAAATAACACATCCTAGATCTGAATGAATGAAATAATCTTATTAAATACTTTTTTCTTTACATAGTTGAATGTGCTGACAACAAAATCACACAAAAATTATCAATGGAAATCAAATTTATCAACCCATGGAGGTCTGGATTTGGAGTCACTCTCAAAATTCAAGTGGAAAACCACACTACAGGCTGATCCAACTTTGATGTAATGTCCTTAAAACAAGTCAAAATTAGGCTCAGTAGTGTGTGTGGCCTCCACGTGCCTGTATGGCCTCCCTACAACGCCTGGGCATGCTCCTGATGAGGTGGCGGATGGTCTCCTGAGGGATCTCCTCCCAGACCTGGACTAAAGCATCCGCCAACTCCTGGACAGTCTGTGGTGCAACGTGGCGTTGGTGGATGGAGCGAGACATGATGTCCCAGATGTGCTCAATTGGATTCAGGTCTGGGGAACGGGCGGGCCAGTCCATAGCATCAATGTCTTCCTCTTGCAGGAACTGCTGACAAACTCCAGCCACATGAGGTCTACCATTGTCTTGCATTAGGAGGAACCCAGGGCCAACCGCACCAGCATATGGTCTCACAAGGGGTCTGAGGATCTCATCTCGGTACCTAATGGCAGTCAGGCTACCTCTGGCGAGCACATGGAGGGCTGTGCGGCCCCCCAAAGAAATGCCACCCCACACCATGACTGACCCACCGCCAAACCGGTCATGCTGGAGGATGTTGCATGCAGCAGAACGTTCTCCACGGCGTCTCCAGACTCTGTCACGTCTGTCACATGTGCTCAGTGTGAACCTGCTTTCATCTGTGAAGAGCACAGGGCACCAGTGGCGAATTTGCCAATCTTGGTGTTCTCTGGCAAATGCCAAACGTCCTGCACGGTGTTGGTCTGTAAGCACAACCCCCACCTGTGGACGTCGGGCCCTCATACCACCCTCATGGAGTTTGTTTCTGACCGTTTGAACAGACACATGCACATTTGTGGCCTGCTGGAGGTCATTTTGCAGGGCTCTGGCAGTGCTCCTTCTGCTCCTCCTTGCACAAAGGCGGAGGTAGCAGTCCTGCTGCTGGGTTGTTGCCCTCCTACAGCCTCCTCCACGTCTCCTGATGTACTGGCCTGTCTCCTGGTAGCGCCTCCATGCTCTGGACACTACGCTGACAGACACAGCAAACCTTCTTGCCACAGCTCGCATTGATGTGCCATCCTGGATGAGCTGCACTACCTGAGCCACTTGTGTGGGTTGTAGACTCCGTCTCATGCTACCACTAGAGTGAAAGCACCGCCAGCATTCAAAAGTGACCAAAACATCAGCCAGGAAGCATAGGAACTGAGAAGTGGTCTGTGGTCACCACCTGCAAAACCAGTCCTTTATTGGGGGTGTCTTGCTAATTGCCTATAATTTCCACCTGTTGTCTATTCCATTTGCACAACAGCATGTGAAATGTATTGTCAATCAGTGTTGCTTCCTAAGTGGACAGTTTGATTTCACAGAAGTGTGATTGACTTGGAGTTACATTGGGTTGTTTTAGTGTTCCCTTTATTTTTTTGAGCAGTGCATTTTTAGTCAGACACCAACGGAGACTGAAAGGAATAAACAGATACTTGCCATGTATGATGTGACTCTGTTGTTGTGTGCGGCCTTCTCCTTCATCTCTGTCAAAGAGGGTGAGGACTGAGATGGTCAGGGAGATACAAGAAGTTACTGTAACAAACAACACCATTCATGATCTCTCAATAATGTGTTTGTATTTCAGTCATGTCTGTATTTCAGTCATATGTCCGTCTTTATTTCAGTAATGTGAATGGGTCGTTCCACCAACTAGATGCCTTTTGAGAAGTGTACCGTGGTCAATAAAACTTTACATTTCACCTATTTTTAACATTCTGTCATAAAGAGCACATGTTCAACATCATGAAAAACACGTTTTCCCATCTGAAGATGTTATATAAAAAAAAATCACAATAGTAAGTGCCTATTAGGTGCCAAATAAAGTAACAGGGTTGACTCTAACAGGGTTGGCGATTTCATCATAAATCCATGAATCCCTTTGTAACAGGGGGAAAAGAAGCTTGTTGTGTGCAACAGGGAGTGACAACTGAATGCATGCTTAATGATTTCTAGCCTGTCTATCTATGGGTAATAGGGTAGAAGTATTATGCGCGATCCTCGGTTTTCTGCCACAAAACACCAGAAAATGGCCAAAAAGAGTATAACCAGGTCACCTACTTTTACATGATTTGACTGTTAGATGTTCATTGTTTATTTTGAAAAAAATATTTATAAAGGAAGGTTTTACCATATTAAAACGAGAGTTCAGTTCACGTCACAGGGTTGACCTTAAAATGAGGGACAGAGGTAAATGATTCACGAGGGACAGAATTTTGGCACATTAGCAAGTCTTTATTAATATAGAAAATCGGACTTACTGAATTCCCCATGTGGTCTATATTAAAGGGCACTTCATTTAATATAACAGGCTTTTAAAATTCAATATTGGTGCACAATTACTACTTAAAATATCAAAGTGACTATTTCAGTAATATGTGACTATATTTCAGTAATATGTGACTGTATTTCAGAAATATGTGACTGTATTTCAGTAATATGTGACTGTATTTCAGTAATGTGTCTGTATTTCAGCAATGTGTCTGTATTTCAGTAATGTGTCTGCATTTCAGGAATATGTCTGTATTTCAGTTATGTGTCTACATTTCAGTCATACGTATGCCTGTATTTCAGTGTGGATGTAGGGGGAAGACTATGGGGACTATGAGGAGGAACAGCCCCAGAACTGTTCCATCGCTGAGAAGATCGGAGGAGGCAACGTGTCCTACTCTCAGGTAGGTACTGGGCTGCCCTATCACTGTAAGGCAGGACACTGCCCGTACCCCGTCAGCCAACGGGTGTGCAGCACTGATGGGGAGTGGTCCGCCATGAGGCTGGCCAATGGCAGATGAGTGTAGCGAGCATCCTGTAAAAGTAGTGTTTTGGGTGGATACGGAAGGAGGCAGGTAATCAGTTAGTATTTGATAAACTACTGCTGTATTCTCCTCTATCTCTCCATCTCACTCTCTCTCAAAATGTGTTTCTCTCGCTCTCTCTCTCTCTCTCTCACAAAGATAATGTGTCCAGGCCAGCTCCAATTGGACCATGGTGAGTTCTGGCCCAGGGAACAGTGGTTGAAGCATGGGGAGAGCCAGACTTTCTCCTGCCACAGTGGCTTCACCCTGTCTGGGTCGGCTCAGAAGAACTGCACCTCTCTAGCAGACTGGACAGGCACCATTTCAGTGTGTGATAACCGATGTGAGAAGCCCTCACCATTGTACAACATCTGCCAGATAAGGTAAGCTATTGCATGTTTTTCTCCATATCGGGCACAAAGAGAGTGGACTTTACCTGTTCAGACAGGAAACGCCACATATTCGTTTAACCATTTATTAGAAGATTACAAGACATGTACTTAGTCTTGGCGTTAGGCTCTGCTCCTTCAGGGTAGCTCACTGACAGTGCATAAATAATGTAAGATATAATAACAGGCAGTGAACAAGGTACGCTATACCAATCCCCCTGACCGAAACAAAAGCAGAGCCCAAACAGGTGAAGGCTGGGGTGGGTGGTGGGAAAGCAGAAAACAGACATGCATGGCGAGTAACGCATGTTACAGGATTAGCATGTCACCAAGAATACTAGCACATAGAGAATGTGTGTGCAAACCTGGTTTACTAAATAGACCGTCATATTAAGGTAGTGAGATTAATCTAATTGGTGCAATATCAGCTGATGCTACACTCAGGTTTCCTGTATGAACCTGCTGCGCTTGATGTATTAATCACTATATACCCTGTGGCCGAATGTAAAACATTATGACTAAGCACTACTGCTCTATTTACAGTACTACTACATAAACACATCCTTTACACTGAAGACATAGGTTACGTCCCAAATGCCACCTTATTCCCTTTATAGTGCACTACTTTTGACCAGGGCCCAGTGCACTATTTAGGGAATAGGGTGCCATTTGGGACACGGTCATAGTCGTAAAGTAGTAGCTGTCATCATGGCCTCCTGAATGGGCCATTGATATTCTATGCATTCAGGCAAATACCCACTCTTACAGATGTGTGGTTGGTGTGAGAGGGCATTTATTAGTTGAGAGTTAGCAGCACCAATTGTGTTCAAGTGCATACAGGCGTGCATAGAGCCCCGCTTACTTCGGTATAATGCTTACTTTGGTATAAGAAGCTTTTTGAATCTTAGAAACACATTGATTGATAGGCACCGAGATGAATGGCGCTTTTCATATTATATTATATCCTAACCGACTTGCCAAAACTATAGTTTGTTAACAAGAAATTTGTGGAGTGGTTGAAAAACGAGTTTTAATGACTCCAACCTAAGTGTATGTAAACTTCCGACTTCAACTGTATGTACAAACAATAGTACGCAAGTATAAACACCATAGGTGTCACGTCTCCTCCCGTTGCTCCCCTCCGACGCTCTGATTCGCCAGTCTACTGAGCCACTGGTCTGAGCGCACCACCTCGGCAACACCGGAATGGGAACCCAACGCACCCTAATCACCTCCAGCGCACCTGCACCTCATCACCACCCCTATTTAGCCGTGGACTGTTGTGGATGATGTTGTGTGTGATTGTTTAGCTTCGTGTCGTGTACTTTATCTTTGTTATTGCTCTTTGTTAAGTAAACCTTGACCTTGTTAATTCCTGTGTCTGCCTCTTCGTATACTCGGTACGCGTCACAATGGGACCACGCAGCCGTCATACCGCTCAGGAAGGAGACGCGTTCTGTCTCCTAGAGATTAACGTACTTTGGTGCGAAAAGCGCAAATCAATCCCAGAACAACAGCAAAGGACCTTGTGAAGATGCTGGAGGAAACAGCTACAAAAGTATCTATATCCACAGTAAAACGAGTCCTATATCGACATAACCTGAAAGGCCGCTCAGCAAGGAAGTTGTTCCAAAACCGCCATAAAAAAGTCAGACTACGGTTTGCAACTGCACAAGGGGACAAAGATCGTACTTTTTGGAGAAATGTCCTCTGGTCTGATGAAACAAAAATAGAACGGTTTGGCCATAATGACCATCGTTATGTTTAGAGGAAAAAGGGGGTTGCTTGCAAGCCGAAGAACACCATCCCAACCATGAAGCACGGGGGTGGCAGCATCATGCTGTGGGGGTGCTTTGCTGCAGGAGGGACTGGTGCACTTCACAAAATAGATGGCATCTTGAGGAAGGAAAATTATGTGGATATATTGAAGCAACATCTCAAGATATCAGTCAGAAAGTTAAAGCTTGGTCGCAAATGGGTCTTCCAGAGGGACAATGACCCCAAGCATACTTCCAAAGTTGTGGCAAAATGGCTTAAGGACAACAAAGTCAAGGTATTGGAGTGGCCATCACAAAGCACTGACCTCAATCCTATAGAAAATGTGTGGGCAGAACTGAAAAAGCATGTGCGAGCAAGGAGGCCTACAAACCTGACTCAGTTACACCAGCTCTGTCAGGAGGAATGGGCCAAAATTCACCCAACTTACTGTGGGAAGCTTGTGGAAGGCTACACGAAACGTTTGACCCAAGTTAAACAATTTAAAGGCAATGCTACCAGATACTAATTGAGTGTATGTAAACTTCTGACTCACTGGGAATATGGTGAAATAAATAAAAGCTGAAATAAATAATTCTCTCTACTATTATTCTGACATTTCACATTCTTAAAATAAAGTGGTGATCCTAACTGACCTAAGATAGGGAATTTTTACTAGGATTAAATGTCAGGAATTGTGAAAAACTGAGTTTAAATGTATTTGGTTAAGGTGTATGTAAACCTCCGACTTCAACTGTATGTGTATGTGTATATATATATATATATATATATATATATACTTGCGAGAGAAAAAAACATATGGGGGATTGGAAGTGATGCAGACAATTACATTGATGGAAGTTACAATCTATCTGCAATATGAAAGCTGATCTACCCCTAAAAAAAAAAAAAAGTTCCATTATAGTGTGTACGTGCTTGCATGTGTGAGTATGCTGTATCGCTGTAATAATATAATAATAATAAATAATATGCCATTTAGCAGACTCTTTTATCCAAAGCGACTTACAGTCATGCGTGCATACATTTTTGTGTATGGGTGGTCCCGGGGATCGAACCCACTACCCTGGCGTTACAAGCGCCATGCTCTACCAGCTGAGCTACAGAGGACCACGCTGTACCTCTGTATACTCTGTGTGTCATATGTGTGACTCTAAGCTGAGACCATTACACTCCCTATCTTGTCCCTGCTTTATAGGAGGAACCTTTGGTAGGACCCTGCGGGTTGCTAATGGTCGTATGAATGTGTTCATCCTGATGGATACCTCAGGCAGCATCTCCAAGACCCACTTTGACCAGGCCATTGCTGATCTCACGCAAGGTCTTACTTTAATTTATGTCCCCACAAACATTGAGGACACATATTAAGCCTACTCCTAGACAGAAAAGCACTTTCAATGCAGTTTAATTTCTGTGTCTGCGAAATCAGCCCTGAGAATCCTCAGAATTTATGAACTTCTCACGAATAATAAACAACACATTATTCTATGATATGCCGCTAAAAGACGCTAACGTCTAACTAACATCCCTAAATAATGCTTACTAGTAAGTATCAAACCAATGCCAATGTCCCCCAGGTTTTGAAGGAAAGCAGGTAGCAAAGGTGTTGTCTGTAATCCCGCACCCACAGTCCAACGTTGATGGACTCAGCGACAAGAACGTGAAAGAGTTCTATGACTATGACATTGCTCTGGTTAAGGTTGAAAAAAATCAAGCTGTCATGGACGGCAAGGTGGGTTGAGCAGCAACACTAGCTCATGAAATGATTCCCTTATAAATCGCTCTTATTCCAAACCACCACGATTCCATCTACTTGGTCAAATCATTCACCAGCAATGACATTCTTAAGCATTGTTACAATATTAACATGAGTACTTTATTGCACTCTATTCTTGTCTAACTACATGACTTCTTGTACCTCCCTGTGTTGTTTATCTGGTATGTCTTCTCTACAGGCCCATCTGCTTGCCGTGTACCAAGCCCGCCAGCCTAGCCATGAAGATGAGTCCCAACTCCACCTGTGAACAACACGGTAAGGTGACTACCACTCCTCCTGAACAAGCAGACAGAGTGCAATAATTGTTTCGCTTGACATGCCCAACTCAACTAGTTAACCAAGTTGAACTTGTTCCTGATAAAGCAAAAACAATCACAGTACTGCTGGCCATGACTGGTGTCATCCACCCATGAATCATGTCTTGACTTGACTCAAGTTCTATTTCTAGTATATACACTCACCGGCCCGTTCACGAAAATGGATAGCTCAGACAGAGTCGCGTGGCCGTGGCTTGCTATATAAAGCAGGCAGACAGGCATCCAGTTACTGTTCGATTGAACGTTAGAATGGGCAAAGTGACCTAAGCGACTTTGAGCGTGGTATGATCATCAGTGCCAGGCGCGCCGGATCCAGTACCATACAAAAAACATCAAGTCAGCGGTAGTCCTGTGGGCGAAATCAACTCGTTGATGTGAGAGGTCGAATAAATAATAAACTGGTGAATGTATAATAACTGGTTAATGGAGCGCGTTAGTGTCTGCAGAGAAAGCATTGCTGCCCCTGGAGGAGACCAGGGCCTACTTCATCAACAAGGGCTTCAGTCAAGGATGCGAAACGCAACCAAACACACATTCACAAAGGTCATAGGTCAAATCCACAGGCCTTCTATAGTATAATCTCTATCGTTGGCTCTATGTTTACCACGGTTTGTGTCTGAGGAGTGAACAGTTGTACAAATGTACTTTGTGAATAAGACTGTCTTCATGTATGCCTGCAAATGATGTCTAATTGATGTGCATGTTTGTGAAGGGTGGCATGTGAAGGATGGAGTGTTAATTAGTAGCACCATTGTTTGATGTTCCTATTTGCAGAGGCCTGACTGTAATTAACAAGCAGAGAACACACTCCTAACAGCGCAACTTTGAATGAATACGTGCCAGACAGGTTTCTGTGTTCGGGCGGATCTGCCGAATATATAGATGCAGTAAGGCGCAAAGGTATGTTTGTAGGAATACACAGCATGGGAAGTCACATTACACAACTCGGAACACATACATTCATTCATATACAAATAATACGATAAACCTTTATGTTATTCTCATGTTTCCCTACTTTACAGAATAGGACCCATTGTAAAACAAATCAAATTAATAACAATTTATTAAAATATAAAATTAATAAAACATTGCTCATGTTTTTTTACTTTTTTGGCTTTCTGGAAACAAGTACTGTATATCTGACAAGAAAACATGATATGAAAATATGAAACTCAAGCCAATCAAAGAAAAATACTGATGTGTTCTGTCTGCTGTGGTTACATTTAATACATCTGTACCTTCAAATGTATGTAGTGCAATAGCAATGATTTGTTGATTAGCAGCAGGTAACTAAATAGTTTGTCTACATACAGCCACAGCATAGAAAAATGTTGGACTGGTACGACTGCTAAATTATTTTCCTGAAATGACTCTGCACCAATAACAATCTGACAAATCTTAGGTTAGAATACTGTTAGAATGCCAGCCACCCAATCAGCCTTCAGAGAACTGCCTGAAGAGAGCCTCTGATTGGCTGTCTGTAAAGGTTGGGACAAAATGAACTTGCAGGATTTCTGAAAAGCCTTCCGAGAGACTGGGCACCACAAACTTCTTCCTGTGTGTAGAGAAAAAGTCTGTTCAGAGTGGGCAAATACCTTCAGACATGCATTTATTTTACATGACATACAGTGAGGGAAAAAAGTATTTGATCCCCTGCTGATTTTGTACGTTTGTCCACTGACAAAGACATGATCAGTCTATAATTTTAATGCTAGGTTTATTTGAACAGTGAGAGACAGAATAACAACAAAAAAATCCAGAAAAACGCATGTCAAAAATGTTATAAATTGATTTGCATTTTAATGAGGGAAATAAGTATTTGACCCCTCTGCAAAACATGACTTAGTACTTGGTGGCAAAACCCTTGTTGGCAATCAGAGGTCAGACGTTTCTTGTAGTTGGCCACCAGGTTTGCACACATCTCAGGAGGGATTTTGTTCCACTCCTCTTTGCAGATCTTCTCCAAGTCATTAAGGTTTCGAGGCTGACGTTTGGCAACTCGAACCTTCAGCTCCCTCCACAGATTTTCTATGGGATTAAGGTCTGGAGACTGGCTAGGCCACTCCAGGACTTTAATGTGCTTCTTCTTGAGCCACTCCTTTGTTGCCTTGGCCGTGTGTTTTGGGTCATTGTAATGCTGGAATACCCATCCACGACCTTTCATTGCCCTGGCTGAGGGAAGGAGGTTCTCACCCAGGATTTGACGGTACATGGCCCCGTCCATCGTCCCTTTGATGCGGTGAAGTTGTCCTGTCCCCTTAGCAGAAGAACACCCCCAAAGCATAATGTTTCCACCTCCATGTTTGACGGTGGGGATGGTGTTCTTGGGGTCATAGGCAGCATTCCTCCTCCTCCAAACACGGCGAGTTGAGTTGATGCCAAAGAGCTCGATTTTGGTCTCATCTGACCACAACATTTTCACCCAGTTCTCCTCTGAATCATTCAGATGTTCATTGGCAAACTTCAGACGGGCCTGTATATGTGCTTTCTTAAGCATGGGGACCTTGCGAGCGCTGCAGGATTTCAGTCCTTCACGGCGTAGTGTGTTACCAATTGTTTTCTTGGTGACTATGGTCCCAGCTGCCTTCAGATCATTGACAAGATCATCCCATGTGGTTCTGGGCTGATTCCTCACCGTTCTCATGATCATTGCAACTCCACGAGGTGAGATCTTGCATGAAGCCCCAGGCCGAGGGAGATTGACAGTTATTTTGTGTTTCTTCCATTTGCGAATAATCGCACCAACTGTTGTCACCTTCTCACCAAGCTGCTTGGCGATGGTATTGTAGCCCATTCCAGCCTTGTGTAGGTCTACAATCTTTCTTGTCCCTGACATCCTTGGAGAGCTCTTTGGTCTTGGCCATGGTGGAGAGTTTGGAATCTGATTGATTGATTGCTTCTGTGGACAGGTGTCCTTTATACAGATAACAAACTGAGATTAGGAGCACTCCCGTTAAGAGTGTGCTCCTAATCTCAGCTCGTTACCTGTATAAAAGTCACCTGGGAGCCAGAAATCTTTCTGATTGAGAGGGGGTCAAATACTTATTTCCCTGATTAAAATGCAAATCAATTTATAACATTTTTGACATGCGTTTTTCTGGATTTTTTTGCTGTTATTCTGTCTCTCACTGTTCAAATAAACCTACCATTAAAATTATAGACTGATCATGTCTTTGTCAGTGGGCAAACGTACAAAATCAGCAGGGGATCAAATACTTTTTTCCCTCACTGTACATATATGCTGCGTTTATACAGGTAACCCAATTCTGATTTTTTTCCACTAATTGGTCTTTTGACCAATCAGATCAGCTCTTTTGCCAATTATTGGGCAATAGATCAGAATTGGGCTGACTGTGTAAACACAATATTAGTGTGCTCTGATCCTTTCAACCCAATGTAGAGGCCAGTGAATCCCTACTTTGAGAATATGATGCTTTGAAGTCCCTTGATAATATCCAATGTCACTTACTTGTAACTGTGGAAGATCATGTCATTGACTTTGAGGTGCTTAGTGGTGGAGGGGGCCATCTCACGGAACTGTAAAGCACAGGAAGAGCCCAATAATGAACAACACTCTGCATCAAGGCATCACCTCAGAGCCTATATTGAACTGGGTGTCTCCCATGGCCTGTACATTATAAGGTTTAAGAATTGAACATTGAACCAGATGTTGTAGTTTAAGTCCCAGGTTGGCCTATACTGTGTGTACGATCAGGTCCCAAGTTCACGTCACCCTCTACACTGAACTGCTGAAGAATTAATCATGTGTAGTCTGGTATACACAGTTCAGTAGAGGTAAAGAGGAGACCTACTCTGTTGTTGTGCTTGGCCTGCTCTAGGGAGGCAGAGAAGTTGAAGCAGCGACAGGACACCCCCAAACTCTGGCTGACATCAATATACCTGGAGCGGGACAATGTATAGAAGTTACATGTTATTCCCTACAAACACACTCAATCAAAGATCTCTGGTTTGGTTCATGCATGTAGTGGATTTACCACAATCTGATATGTATGTGGTTTAGGTTGTTCATGAATTGCAACCAAAAGAGCTCCACACACTAGTAGGAGCACAGAGACAGGTACCGTTTGCGAGACTCAGGGTCTGGGTTGGTGTTATCCACCACAACGCTGCGGCCCTCCTTCAGAGCCCGCTCACAGGCCGATACACAGCTCTGCCACGAGCCCAGGGTGTCCTGACAAACACAGGTCAGGTCAGGTCAGTGTGTGTATATGCGTGTGTATGTTAAGAGCCAACAGCACACTGATCCACTCACCCTGTTCACGTACACGTAACCTTTGGGGACGATGTGTGTGTGGAAAAAGGTTGATTTCCCGGCTAGATAAAAAAAGAAGGGAGATAGTCGTCAGTAAAGAGAGAGGAAGACGGGGAGGATGGGGATAAAAGAAGGAATACACGTCCACTTACAAGCAGGGAAACCCACAGCAATGATGACTTCCTGCTTGGTGGAGGTGAGGGAGGCACTGGGCGGGTCATACAGACGGGCGTTGGAGTCACATTTCCTCTGGAGAGAGACACACACAGTCAGATGAGTCCATGCACACACATACATACAGAGGCTTAAAAGCTTCACATACGTATTCTGTGCAGACAGAATACCACAGATATCCACCAGGTTACACACAGGGTCAAATGGAGGAAGACTGAAGGGGGCGCTCTTCCAGCCCAGGAAGAACTCCTCTGGAGTTTGGAACTGCAGGCCAAGGTTCAGAGCAAACTAGTCCCCAGAGAGAGAGAGAGAGATAGGGTGTATCAGTGACAGTAAGGCATTATTAAGATTTGCAATGCATGCCTGTACAACACCTGGTCATAAAGTGTACGTACACCATAGCAAGAATGACATTTCATACAGTCAGTGGACACAGAACACTTTTCTCTGCTGATTTGTCTCTACTGATATTTTATCATATTCAAATTCCTCATTTCAACCCACTATTTGGGACACTTTTCTGTTTGGTGAGTATGAAGATGCGCTGGAACTAGAAATCAAGACAGACTGGTGGACGGGTGAACAGACTGATCTAGAGGTTAGTACAGATCCTCTCACCAGTCGGTCACTGCAGGAGAAGTCCTTCTTCTTCTTGCCAGGAGCCCAGTTAACAGGGCGTCCCGCTGCATCTGTGGCAGAGGAGAGAGAAAGGTCTCAGGCTCTTAGCTGCTGGAGGGCGAGTACAAGTTAATCAAACGTGACCATAAGCAGCACATCACTTACAAGAGTCAGGATAAGAATAGGCTAAGTAAGAGGAAGACGTTATGTTGCTATGGGGTGTTATGTTGTTGTTGACTCACCTCCCACATAGAGACTCTGGCTCTTGTCTACAGCCACACCGCCATTTGCCTGAGAGAGGAAAAACATGTTGGACCATGTTTGTATGTTTGTTGTTTGGGGGGTTGGGAGCAGGGAAAAATACATTTCTAGCTGGAAGCAGATGGACAAATTAAAGTACTTTTCTATTCTATCCTAATATTTCTATTGTATTCTAAGCTGATATTTTGATTCTATTCCATTCTATTTATTTCCCACACCATGCCCTTGTTGAAGTATGAAAATGTACTCACTCACTACTGTAAGTTGCTCTGGATAAGAGTGTCTGCTAAATTACTCAAATGTAATGTAAATGTTGAAGCAGTGACTGGTCTATGTCATGACTCACCAGGGTAATGTGGTCTGAGTGGATGACAAACAACTAGACAATCCTAAAGGGAGCTGGTTTTGTGAACCTTTTGCGACACACCTGTGTTGTGGTGGTTTGTAGAAGGATACAATCGTCGTCTACCTGTAATCCCTATTCACAATGTCTGATATGATGCGTGCCTTATGGTCTCACCTTCTCACACAGGTGCACCCACATCCCCATCACTGGCTTCCTGTAGATCCCAGGACCAGACGCCACAAAGACCTGAGACACACACACACACACACACACACAGTTAGAGGTGTCAACATCTGAATTACACACAATAAAACACTGACAAACACATAGATAAAATAGTGTATCTGCTTTCAAGCTCCATCTTTGTGTGTAAATGTTTGTTGACTAACCTGTACGGGGAGCTGTAATTTCTTCAGAATGTTCTCCACTTTAGACCTGAAATCCTCAGGTTTCAGTTTCCCCCTAGAGATACCCATCTGATTGGTGAAGAACACAACCTGGGAGGGGCAACAGAGACATCATTAGCTATTCATCTAGCCACATATACCATTAAAGGGATGGATAAGAAATAGGTATCATAAAACAACTTTGCAGTGTCCATGCTTGACAATACATTTACAGTGGCTTGCGAAAGTATTCACCCCCCTTGGCATTTTTCCTATTTTGTTGCCTTACAACCTGGAATTAAAATTGATTTTTGGGGGGGTTTGTTTCATTTGATTTACACAACATGCCTACCACTTTGAAGATGCAAAATATTTTTTGTGAAACAAACAAGAAATAAGACAAAAAAACGGAAAACTTGAGCGTGCATAACTATTCACCCCCCCAAAGTCAATACTTTGTAGAGCCACCTTTTGCAGCAATTACAGCTGCAAGTCTCTTGGGGTATGTCTCTATAAGCTTGGCACATCTAGCCACTAGGATTAGAGGTCAGAGGTCAGTCGTTTCCTGTAGGTGGCCACCAGGTTTGCACACAGCTCAGGAGGGATTTTGTCCCACTCCTCTTTGCCGATCTTCTCCAAGTCATTAAGGTTTCGAGCCTGATGTTTGGCAACTCGAACCTTCAGCTCCCTCCACAGATTTTCTATGGGATTAAGGTCTGGAGACTGGCTAGGCCACTCCAGGACCTTAATGTGCTTCTTCTTGAGCCACTCCTTTGTTGCCTTGGCCGTGTGTTTTGGGTCATTGTCATGCTGGAATACCCATCCACGACCCATTTTCAATGCCCTGGCTGAGGGAAGGAGGTTCTCACCCAAAATTTGATGGTACATGGCGCCGTCCATCGTCCCTTTGATGCGGTGAAGTTGTCCTGTCCCCTTAGCAGAAAAACACCCCCAAAGCATAATGTTTCCACCTCCATGTTTGACGGTGGGGATGGTGTTCTTGGGGTCATAGGCAGCATTCCTCCTCCTCCAAACACGGCGAGTTGAGTTGATGCCAAAGAGCTCGATTTTGGTCTCATCTGACCACACATTTTCACCCAGTTCTCCTCTGAATCATTCAGATGTTCATTGGCAAACTTCAGACGGGCCTGTATATGTGCTTTCTTGAGCAGGGGGACCTTGCAGGTGCTGCAGGATTTCAGTCCTTCACGGCGTAGTGTGTTACCAATTGTTTTCTTGGTGACTATGGTCCCAGCTGCCTTGAGATCATTGACAAGATCCTCCTGTGTAGTTCTGGGCTGATTCCTCACCGTTCTCATGATCATTGCAACTCCACGAGGTGAGATCTTGCATGGAGCCCCAGGCCGAGGGAGATTGACAGGTCTTTTGTGTTTCTTCCATTTGCGAATAATCGCACCAACTGTTGTCACCTTCTCACCAAGCTGCTTGGCGATGGTCTTGTAGCCCATTCCAGCCTTGTGTAGGTCTACAATCTTGTCCCTGACATCCTTGGAGAGCTCTTTGGTCTTGGCCATGGTGGAGAGTTTGGAATCTGATTGATTGATTGCTTCTGTGGACAGGTGTCTTTTATACAGGTAACAAACTGAGATTAGGAGCACTCCCTTTAAGAGTGTGCTCCTAATCTCAGCTCATTACCTGTATAAAAGACACCTGGGAGCCAGAAATCTTTCTGATTGAGAGGGGGTCAAATACTTATTTCCCTCATTAAAATGCATATCAATTTATAACATTTGACATGCGTTTTTCTGGATTTTTTTGTTGTTATTCTGTCTCTCACTGTTCAAATAAACCTACCATTAAAATTATAGACTGATCATTTCTCTGTCAGTGGGCAAACGTACAAAATCAGCAGGGGATCAAATACTTTTTTCCCCTCACTGTAGCGCCATCCATCATTCCTTCAATTCTGACCAGTTTCCCAGTCCCTGCTGATGAAAAATGATGCTGCCACCACCGTGCTCCACTGTGGAGATGGTGTTCTCGTTTTCCTTGATGGCCAAAAAACTCAATTTTAATCTCATCTGACCAGAGTACCTTCCATATGTTTGGGGAGTCTCCCACATGCCTTTTGGCGAACACCAAACGTGTTTGCTTATTTTTTTCTTGAAGCAATGGCTTTTTTCTGGCCACTCTTCCGTAAAGCCCAGCTCTGTGGAGTGTACGGCTTAAAGTGATCCTATGGACAGATACTCCAATCTCCGCTGTGGAGCTTTGCAGCTCCTTCAGGGTTATCTTTGGTCTCTTTGTTGCCTCTCTGATTAATGCCCTCCTTGCCTGGTCCGTGAGTTTTGGTGGGCGGCCCTCTCTTGGCAGGTTTGTTATGGTGCCATATTCTTTCAATTTTTTAAATAATGGATTTAATGGAGCTCTGTGGGATGTTCAAAGTTTCATATATTTTTTTATAACCCAACCGTGATCTGTACTTCTCCACAACTTTGTCCCTGACCTGTTTGGAGAGCTCCTTGGTCTTCATGGTGCCGCTTGCTTGGTGGTGCCCCTTGCTTAGTGGTGTTGCAGACTCTGGGGCCTTTCAGAACAGGTGTATATATACTGAGATCATGTGACAGATCATGAGACTTTATTTAACTAATTATGTGACTTCTGAAGGTAATTGGCTACACCAAATCTTATTTAGGGGCTTCATAGCAAAGGGGGTGAATACATATGCAAGTACCACTTTTCCATTATTTATCTTTTTAAACAAGTTATTTTTTTCATTTCACTTCACCAATTTTGACTATTGTGTATGCATGAAATCTAAATAAAAATCAATTTAAATTACAGGTTGTAATGCAACAAAATAGGAAAAACGCCAAGGGGGATGAATACTTTTGCAAGGCACTGTATGTTTGCTTCTACCTTGTAGCCTTTCTTTAATAAGCTGGCCAGTCTGGGTTGGATCTCAGGAAAGAGAATCCTGTAAAGGAGATTAGAGATCAAATAAAGGCAAGGAAATGACTCAAGTCAAGAGATGAAGAAGAGAGCAAAGCGAGAGGAGGCCGTATGCAAAGCCAGAACTTGACAGAACAGCAGACTGACTGACCTCCAGTCATCTGGGCTGGTGGGAAACACTTTGCCAGAATTGGTGGTGATGATACAGCCGTCAATGTCGAATCCAGCAATCTGGGCCAGGAAGAAAGATGGGTCGGCTTTAAACATGATGTTACTAAAAGTAATTGTGTTTGTACTGCTTGGTAGAAAGCGAACTCGACACAATTAGATTGTTGGTGGCAACAATATGTCCAAAGTGCTCAAATGTAGGCCTAAAAAATGTTCATCCTTGGATGGACAATAAAGTTATATTCTATTCATCATCTCATTCAAACATAACACACAGACTCATTGGCTTAAATAAAATATTGAGTTTTACAGAATTACCTAGTTAGCTCTTACCTTGGTGCTTCCAGTGACGCCAGCAGCAGTGTAGAGCATGAGGTTTCCAATCTCCTGCCAGTTGCTTTGAGAACAAGCTGAGGCCTGCTGCTGGACACTGTCTCTGCTAGCCCCTGAAGCCCTCTCTGACATCTCCTGGAGCTGTCGGAGCTTCTCCTCAGCAAGCTTTTCATCCTCGTCCTCACTGTCTGAGCCCGCAGTCCTCTGACACTTCTCCTGCGGTTCCTCCTCAGAACTGTGCGGCCTCTTGGATGCCTGCGTGAAAAACAAAAATGCAATCATGGTATGGTACGGTCAAATGAAATTTCACGTAAATTGAGGTTGGCATTGAGAAAACATGGTGTATTTTGAAAGTTGAAATGATACGTTCAGTCCTTTTGGTTACTCAAAATATTGCTAGACAAATTAAAACGCATGCCATTTTCTTGGTTAAAGATGAACCTGTTCTCATACCTTCTTGGGAGAGGAAGCAAAAAAGTATTTGATGCTGCGTTTGGGACCTGTGCTCTGAATCTCCCTCCCTCTGTCATTCTTTCCGCCTTTTGTCTTATCCGGCGCTTTCAACCTTTCTACAGCCTTCCCCTTCTGGGCAGAGGATGAGGAGGTTTTGTTGGAAGCAGAGAACTGCACTCTGAAGGGGTGGCTCTGGTTGACCAGGTAGAGGGTGCTGTCATGGGTCAGTCTGCCAGACTGGCCTCTACCAAGACTCTCACTGCCCAAGGAAGAGGGGTTTGGACCAAGCTGAAGAGGAAAACTATTGTTACTTTGACAACAGTTACAGACAGGTTAAGCAGTAGTGTAAAACTAAGATAAGAGTGTTGGCCTCAACAACAGGCACAGTGTAATAATTTCATACCTGTGTTACAAGTACCTCCTTGTCTGCATAACAGGCCACCAGCTTCACTAGAAGGAATATGACACATTTTAGATAGTTGTGCAGTTTAGATAGCTGGCTGGAGTAATCCCACCAGACACCGCATTTCAAATTATGCAGACAGAAATATGCATCCCAATAATCTCTCCTTTCTCCTGAAGCCTACACTCATTCACTACTCTTCTCACATTTAAAATCATTGAATTGGTGTAAGCATGGACTAGAGGGAGTTTCCATATATCTTTCATTTATATTTAAATCCATGAAGGAAAGTGAACAAGTGCACACTTTGGGAGGAAAGAGAAATAATTAGAACATAGCCATTGATATGATTCTAACGTTAGCTAGCTAGTCCTCTTACCCTGGTGTCGGGAGCACTTCTTGTCAACAACTCCAGTCTCTGGACCACGACCTAGGATCACGGCTCGGCCATCCGCTAGTGGGACACGATCGCCGGATGCACTGACTACTGTGCACTGCTGCATCTGCAAAGACAAGAGACAGTAGGATGTTGGGAACAACAAATAACGTAAGGTGTCCATAACATATCGGTTTGCAATGGGTGTAATATTAATTAAGCATGCTAAATTTGACTGAAGTCAAGAGCTGAGCAGCTATTTTAAACGTAACTTTACGAAGTGTTGAACGATAATAGCTAGCTTTATAAGTTCAAAAGCTACTGGCTAGCCGTGTATGAGTAAGAGGATACTTCTCTTCTAAATCATGCATGGTTAAAAGCCAAAGCCAAGCTTTGCATGGTGAACACATCCACATCAGTCATTCAAAAGTGTACTCAACGTTTTCAGTTCACAACTAGACAAGATGAAGAATGGAATATTGCCGAGAAATATGGGGAATACTTTAAAGGTGGCACTTTACAACTTTCATTGGTCCGTCACAAAAACACTTTCGTTTAGAAACATCCATCTCATATGGTTCCGACCCTAGTCTGGCTTGTCTTTCCCCATTGTGTCATCATACCCTACAGTTAACTAATTGTTTTCCTCAATAGGACCCCTCACATTGGTGGAGTCAGTCTCAGAAGGGCTATTAGATTACCCTGCCTGTCGAAAAACCTGTTTGTCAAAACAGACATCTGACAAGCCGAGGTTTACCCCATTCATAGACGCTAACTGCTTTAGCACATATTGACATAGTATCTTCTGGTCAGAGGCGTTTTGTTAAGATCCCGGACGCTCGTTCTGAATGTTAAAACGCATTGGTTGCAGTACGGTTTTGGAACAAGGAAGTAATCTTAGAAATAAATCATTTCCAAAAAACAAAAGGTTAAATTACTACACTCCTTAATAGGGTTAGTGTTCCCACAAGGCCATATCTCCATGCTACATCGCTTGTTTACACAAGACATAGGCGGCCACCTGTGCTACTTCGCTAATTAGCGGGCTCAACACACCTGTGCATAAGCGGAACTGGGGAGGAGTGTAGTTCGTCAACTGCAGGCACACACAGCTTGTGGATCTGTGCAAAACTGCTACAGTACGTGTATCTTTTTTATTTGAACGACTATTTCTCGCTGATATGAAAGATAAGGGGCATATCATCATATGTTTCGAAAAGCGGTTTGAAAGCGATGATTATTTATGTTTCTAAAAGTTAAAATACAGCGTCAGAATGGAGCCAACAGTGGGCGTATGTCACTGCTGGAAATCCTACATATGGAGAAGGGTTTTCAACAGCTAGCACAGGTTAATGTAGTTAGTTAGGCAATTCCACAATAATGGAATTAAACTGAGACTCTGATTTTTCACTTTAAAATGTATGCCAAACAAAAACCATTGATTTCAAAGTGTAACAAACCATACAACTCTATGCACAATTAGTTTGAACATTTTCCACTGAAAATTGGACTAAAACTAATTTACAGGAAGAACTGTGCAGATAAAGTTTGCATCTGCATAGTTTTTCCAGTAAATGTTTTCTTTTTTTAAAACGTTGTATATTGTTCAAAGTAGTCATTGTGCAGAGTTGTATGGTTTGTTAAAGGGTACTCAACCCCAATGAGTACGGTTACATGCGATTATTGTGGATTGTCAGATTAATATAATAATTTGAATAAAACGTTTACTTGCTTTGCAAGAAGAACGAATTCCCCTGTATAGTTACCACGTTAAACAGGAAGCTGATGTGTATTGCCACTTGCGGTTTAATTTTGAATCCCCTCATGGGGTGCAAAAAAAATCTTTGAAATGTGAACTCACATTTATTGCGGTATTGTGTTAGAGAAATAGTAATGGTGTCTTTTTGTTGGCACTAACTCCGCCATGGTTAGTTAGACAAAGCCTATGGAGAAAATGTATTACATTTTTGTAGGGTTTTTGTATAAACTCCGAAAATAAGTTCTGCGGTAAACACAGGTTTAGGAGATTCTTTATTCTATGAGGTAATCATCAGCTAACGTCACTTTTTGTCAATTTTCAAGAATTGATGTTGTAAGAAAAAGCACATAAAGGCTCATAATTCATAAAGGTCATGTTAACCGACTGCTATTATCTCATAGAACCAAACGTACAAGATCTCCTAAACCTGTGTTAACCTCAGACCTTATTTTCGGCATTTATTCCAAAACCCTATTCTTTCCCCATTCATTTTCCCATAGAGATTGCTGAACGAACCTGAGGTAATTTCCAGGTTTAAGACTAAAGGTGGCGAGCTCGATTGTGTTAGGAAGAATCATCACCTTGAAAATTTAAGATTAAGGGCTCAATTCAATCCAACCCGCATTGCAGTATTATCACAGTAGCTCTTTTTCCAATGGTCAAATTCACTCACAGATTGGTCTTGGTTACTGTATAAAAACCTACAACTACTACCAGGGCGACCTTCTCACAGGTATGCTTTCACTTTTTAGAATTAGAAGTGTGTGGGTACGGGATTAATATACTAAATAAAGGATTTTTAAAAAGATATCAGCCCCATGTGGGATTAGAACTCACAACCATTGAACTAAGAGCCAATTGTTTTAGCAGACTGCACCACCAGTCATAGCAGTTGGGAAACAAATATAACTATTTATTGTTAAAATCGATGTAGCTACGACTATAGATGTATAATCCTCATCCTCCTTGAGATAGTAGAGCATATTTATAGGATACAGTGAGGGGAAAATGTATTTGATCCCCTGCTGATTTTGTACGTTTTCCCACTGACAAAGAAATGATCAGTCTATAATTTTAATGGTAGGTTTATTTGAACAGTGAGAGACAGAATAACAGCAAAAAAATCCAGAAAAACGCATGTCAAAAATGTTATAAATTGATTTGCATTTTAATGAGGGAAATAAGTATTTGACCCCCTCTCAATCAGAAAGATTTCTGGTTCCCAGGTGTCTTTTATATGGATTAAGAGTGTGCTCCTAATCTCAGCTCGTAAAGGGAGTGCTCCTAATCTCAGTTTGTTACCTGTATAAAAGACACCTGTCCACAGAAGCAATCAATCAATCAGATTCCAAACTCTCCACCATGGCCAAGACCAAAGAGCTCTCCAAGGATGTCAGGGACAAGATTGTAGACCTACACAAGGCTGTAATGGGCAACTAGACCATCGCCAAGCAGCTTGGTGAGAAGGTGACAACAGTTGGTGCGATTATTCGCAAATGGAAGAAACACAAAATATCTGTCAATCTCCCTCGTACTGGGGCTCCATGCAAGATCTCACCTCGTGGAGTTGCAATGATCATGAGAACGGTGAGGAATCAGCCCAGAACTACACGGGAGGATCTTGTCAATGATCTCAAGGCAGCTGGGACCATAGTCACCAAGAAAACAATTGGTAACACACTATGCTGTGAAGGACTGAAATCCTGCAGTGCCCGCAAGGTCCCCCTGCTCAAGAAAGCACATATACAGGCCCATCTGAAGTTTGCCAATGAACATCTGAATGATTCAGAGGAGAACTGGGTGAAAGTGTTGTGGTCAGATGAGACCAAAATCGAGCTCTTTGGCATCAACTCAACTCGCCGTGTTTGGAGGAGGAGGAATGCTTCCTATCACCCCAAGAACACCATCCCCACCGTCAAACATGGAGGTGGAAACATTATGCTTTGGGGGTGTTTTTCTGCTAAAGGGACAACTTCACGGAATCAAAGGGAGGATGGACGGGGCCATGTACCGTCAAATCTTGGGTGAGAACCTCCTTCCCTCAGCCAGGGCATTGAAAATGGGTCTTGGATGGGTATTCCAGCATGACAATGACCCAAAACACACAGCCAAGGCAACAAAGGAGTGGCTCAAGAAGAAGCACATTAAGTTCCCGGAGTGACCTAGCCAGTCTCCAGACCTTAATCCCATAGACAATCTGTGGAGGGAGCTGAAGGTTCGAGTTGCCAAACGTCAGCCTCGAAACCTTAATGACTTGGAGAAGATCTGCAAAGAGGAGTGGGACAGAACCCTCCTGAGATGTGTGCAAACCTGGTGGCCAACTACAAGAAACGTCTGACCTCTGTGATTGCCAACAAGGGTTTTGCCACTAAGTCATGTTTTGCAGAGGGGTCAAATACTTATTTCCCTCATTAAAATGCAAATCAATTTATAACATTTTTGACATGCGTTTTTCTGGATTTTTTTGTTGTTATTCTGTCTCTCACTGTTCAAATAAACCTACCATTAAAATTATAGACTGATCATGTCTTTGTCAGTGGGCAAACGTACAAAATCAGCAGGGGATCAAATAGTTTTTTCCCTCACTGTATATCTTCATTTGTAACATTGTGTGATTTCAGTTGTAGCATCACAGGTCCAAGATGGGCTAACCCAGTGGTTCTCAAACCTCTCCTTGTAGACCCCCAGCCAGTTCATGTATTTGATCTATTCCAGAACTAGCACACCTGATTCGACTTGTCAACTAACCCTTAATTAGGTGAATCAGGTGAACTAGTTCAGGGCTAAAACAAAATTATGAAATGTCTTGGGTCCCCGAGGAGAACCACTGGGCTAACCTAACCAGATAAAACTAGTTGGAGGGTATGACATAGTAATAAATCAGCTGTAAAACGGTTTTATATAGGCTATGATGGGACCAGATTTTTTTCTAATCAGGTCATATCCTCTTTTAAAATAGACAACAACTGTGATTGGACAATAGAACTGACAGGGCTGAGTTTTCTTTATGCAGGGTTGCATCATGTAGGCCTTTTGCATCTGTAATTAAAACGTTACTCACATAGTATGTCATCACTATTGTGTTGATAAGGTCTAGGTAGCCTAGCCACCCACAGTTTGAATATAAACCACATTCGATCACATTCACATTCTCTTATAACAAATACAGGTCTATTTTAGGCTATAAATACATAGCTTAGGCTATAAATACATGACGTTACCACTTCGTTTCCCCTGGCCAGAGGGGATCAGAGTGCATAGGCTTCTCTATGCTACCTGCAGCTGTGGTTGTTATCAGTAGGCTACAGTTGATCAAACTGAAGCACAGATTAATTGTGCACAAGTTGACAATGAGGCAAATCAGTCTAAACAACAGTACTTTGTCCCTCTTTTCAATGCTTTTGTGTCCATTTTTTTATTTTATTAAACCGAATCAAATATGTTGGAGCAAATGCCAGCTCGCCACACGTTGCCCTGCTGTGTTGATCTCTGGAGATTGATGGAAATTCCCACATAATGCTACAAATGAAGAAACATGTCCTATATGTATGTTCTACTATCTCGAAATGTTGAATTAGTGTCTCGAAATTACAAGTTAGTATCTCAAAATGTTGACTTAAAAATTTGGTGGGGGAATGAGGTTCCATATTATGGCTGCAAATTGACTTTCACCTCAATTACTTACAAATTGACTTTCAGCTCAAAGTGCAGGTGTAAAATGCAGTTTATTTCTGTATCTTGTGTTTTGAAAATGCATCACTGTTTATGGCTGTATGAATTCTGATTTCTATGTTAATGACAGGCTACATTTGCGCAGTGATTGTGTGCATGTGTGTGCGCAGGGGTTCGTGAGCTTCTTTTTGGGGGTCACACCTCAAAGTTTGAGAACCACTGATCTAGCGAAGAGATTGATGATTTGTTGTACAACTATGGGATTGGATGCAGCGCAAACTTCAAATTGTAATAAGTAATTTATTACATTTGTAAAGTGGTTTTCATTATACAGAACAATCTCATGCATTAATTGTAGAGAGAGGATTGCCATAAATACATATGCAGCTTCAAAATCATATTAAATCTGCAATATGCAACTTTTTTGGTGGCCTTACAAAATTCACATAGACGTGTGAGTTATCGATCTGTCATTTTAATTGAAAGCAAGTCTAAGAAGTGGTAGATCTGTTCTATGTGCACTATTTCTATGCTTCCCGTTCTTAACTTTTGTTTTTGTCTATTACTTTCAGTTTCGTACACCAGTTTCAAACATCTTAAAATATAATATTTTTGGTTATGGAAAATATATTTCACAGCGGGTTAGATGGTACAATGTTTCTCTACACTATACATGCTTGTTTTGTCACAAACTGAAATTAGGCGAAATATTAGAATTTTAGCAACCAGGAAATGGCAGTTAACTGTTTACTTTGCAAGCTCATCAGCAATGGGGCAACAATTACTAGCATAGGCCTAATTGTATTTTGGTATGTCAAAATTGCTTGACATTTATAATTTACTTATGAAGCTTGCATTTGGAATTTGTTGTTCAAATTAATTATTACATAATCAAAATGTATTGTAGACTAATGAAAAGGGCTGTCTGGTAGCCTCAATAAATAGACAAAGATTTGTAGTTGAACAACTCATTGCATGTATAGATGTTTTTTTTAAACTTCATTTGAGAACATGACTTTCCTTGCTCTTAGAATGCACGACTTGGGCTTAACTCGAGACTCGACCCGTTCTACTTGTGACTCAGACCTTGTGACTCGATTAATAGTTACTTAATTAATAGTTACCTCTGTTAAAAAATAATCATGGTTTTCGATTTTGGTGATTACTGACTTTTAGACATTAAATGCACTATGCATTATGTGGGTTGAATGCTGTAACACAGAAAAAAACTATTAATAAAAGTAATATGATGGTAGTGACTGCTCACTTATTAACCATCAGTTATTTACATTGAAATAATGTATTAAAGTAGTTGTTGTGTATATCACATTTGTTTTATTTGATGAGTCAACTCATCTCTATAGAGCTGCTGTCTGACAATCACTATTTTAGTAGTTATTCAAAGTAAATAAGGCATACTTTTACGACTGCTGAATACCAATCCCTCGCAGAGCAACTGCTCTCTGTATCCCCTCTTGATCTCGCGTTCTTCTCTCTTACATAGCTGGCGTAAAATAATCAGACCAGACAAGTAGCCACGCAATGGATTATGGTCATTGTAGTTAATTATCACGTTTTCTGCGCTATGTGGAACATTGGCCTGTTGGAAACTACCACTCCCTATTACATTGCACAGTTCGGGCATGATCTGATTGATCTCTGTAGAAACTGCAGCGCAATGTGCGCATTGAGCTCACAGAAAGGAACGAAATTGAATTCAAATAATTTAACTGACGTCAGTCAACTATGAGTTGGGTTAGGGGAAGGGTTAGCTAACATGCTATGTAGTTGTAAAGTAGCTAAAAAGTAGTTGCAAAGTTGCTAATTAGCTAAAATTGTCCGTGATGAGATTCGAACACGCAACCTTCGGATTGCTAGATGTTCGAGTTACACGTCCACCTTACCACCCTCCTTTCGTTTCTGCCTTAAGTAATCTATTTTATCTAACCATACCAAACGTAACCTATGTTAATTTGAGTGTCCCGGATTCACGTTTACTTTGTTACGTCTAGTCTATGAGCCCATCTGTGAGATGAGGTTGTTGATAACTGGATATGAGAAGGGAGAGTCGGTCAAGGATCGATTCAGACTAGGTGGTAAATTGTATGACAAGCGGCAGTTTATTCAGAGTAAAAATGTCTGGTACAAAACGTGCACGGTCTCGTTCTTTCAGCTCATAGGGAACCTCCAGAAAAAAGCGCCAAAAAACAGTTCACATATGTTTTATACTATTTGTAAAGTAGGTTGAGTCTAGCAGATCTGGTCTTCTGGTTGGTCCATGCTGCTCGGGCGTCGTCCTCTGTGATTGGGTCTAGGAGATCTACACACTGTAACTCAGGCTCTTTGTTCCGAATGTTTCAGCAGAGTAAAGATTTGGTGTGTGCGTTTAGTTATCTCTTATCTTGAGTAAGTCTGTGTGTGTGAGTGCATCTGTGGCAAGAGTGTTGTGTGTGGTCAAAACTTGTCTTGGAAAAAGGAATTAGTTATAGCAATTTAATAGCAATAAGCTGTTTATAAAAATAGCATTTATTACAAATCCCCCTCTACACGTCTCTTAAGACGTGTCATATAGGGAAAGGCGTGACATAAACTAAGTAAAAAACAAACAAAAGGGAAACTTTCTCAGAGAGAAAGTTTTGAGTCCCCCTCTTCACGTCTCCCAGACGTGATCCATTATTTATGGTACATGAAGCATAGTTGAATCAGTCTTAAAAGAAAAACAATAATGTAGAAAAGAAAAACAACACATGATAACGCATAATGCAATTTGTAAATTTTTTAACCATTCCCCCTCTAGCATACTATTTATATGGCCAGTTAATTAAACAATGTTAGTCCCCCTCTAGTGAGTGAACACAACAATCAGAGTTGGTCTTCGAAATTGCTAACCTCCAATTGTCGTTGTTCAGGTTTGTAATCATGACAGGCCCATCCACCTTTAATATTATATAAGGGAGGATAGTCACTTTCAAAATCGTCCAGTTCCAAATCATTAGTTCCCAAAAACGGATACAAGGCAACATCCACAAAGAACAAGTATACCCATAGAAGCCATAACTTCACCCAGAATTGTCACAACAATAGTTTTCCATTTACCAAATATGTTATCAAACCAACCGTTTATGGAGCTATCTATACCAGAGTTCTTAACCAGTTCGTTCGCCAGCGTGGTGATGGTCACTCAAGCGCTTTTGTCACGGGCCCGTCCGGTGCTATATTGTTGGAGATGAAAATACAGCACATATATCCAAACAGAACACAAACCCCGTCCTGCTCAGCCAAAAGCATATCTAAAGCTATTCTATTCTGCCATGCCATTAAGCTAGTTGCCGCTGTCTGCTCAGCTAATCCCTTTATTGCATCACGAGTGTGGGTTATAAATATTTTGCTAGTTATATTAAATATAATTTATCCAATCTAAGTTTTTATTAATTGTTGACCAACAAAAAATACTTGATTCAAACTCAACTGCGATCTGATTCCCAGCTTTGAATTTTTCTGGAACCTCTCGAATTACTCCTATCCCATCAAAGGATCCTTTCATCAAAGGATCCCGGGAGGAGGTCCTACTTTCTATTTGACAACTCACCAGTCTCTGACACGTTTGATTGTTTACATATGTAGTTGAGTTCACAATCAGTTATCATCACACAACCATCAGATGTCAGCACAGGCCTGGTTTTGGGTCCTACAATCCTCTGTCTGCAACAAAGAGGAGAGATTAGTCATGTTCTCTTTCAGTTGTGATATTCTCTGTGTAGGAGCAGTGCTAAGATGCCCTACTCTGTATCCTATCTTACTAGTCCTAGAAAAACGATTAGAATCCCCTGAGACTTCAAACGTAGGCAACCTAGGTCGGAATGAGTTTGTTATCGGGGGATACTGATAGTTCAAGTTACTACAAGACTCTTTCACCACATTCCCAGGTGGTTTGCATGGGGATAAACCTGTTTTTGCGTACTTCAGACTTTCAGACAGTACCTACCCTTCTATGGGTCGCACTGCCATTTCTGGTAATTCCCTACCCTCACAACACTACACCTGTCCCCAAACTGTGTATGGAGATTTACATATCCCCCACGCTCTCAATATGAGCAACTACATAGTCCCAGGATGTACACGGCGACACACATATAGTGATGTCCTCCCCTAAAGTCCCTAATCTTCCCCTTTCCCTACGTCTAGCTGTCTCCTATGCCTTCATAGACTATGCTCAGGTATCATTTTATCAACTTGTTTTAGGTTAACTACTACTTTCGGCTGATCAGAAGGGTTTGAGTGTGTTAGGAATATGGCCCCCACAATCAGACAGCTACCTACCGTCAGGAGACCTGTGAATCCCCACCCTTGCCCTGAGAACATGTCAGACGCCAACCCATTACTTCACCTTCTACCAAACTCACACAGGGATGATCAGACAGGGTAAGGGAATCTTCGTTAAGGAGCCAACCACCGAGCCCTAATGGTGATCGGATCTTTCTCCTAACTCTGTGTTTGTTCATCAGGTGTAACTGAGTTTACCTTTTTACAGTGTGTGACATGCACCCAGATTGATCTAATAGAACTTGATAGGGCCCTTCCCAACAGGCCTGCTTCCAGTTTTTCTTCTTTTAGGGACTGGTTCCACACCCAGTCTCCTGGTGTGATAGAGTGGGTCACCTTCTCCTTTAGTTCACCTGTGGGGCACAAAACCTCTGACATACAGGTGTGGTTAATAAACTATCATACATGTTTTTCTGTTTTGTTTTTTAAAAGTATTTTGTCCTCTCCTTCGTATATATTTAATATTTAATCCATCCATCCCCCTTTTTGACACATGATTTGGCCATGTGTCAATATTACCACCTACCTAAACAATCACTTTGGTAATATTGGTAATTCATTATCCAATTGCCATTCCTCCACTCTCTCTTCTGTTATTTTATGGTTCAAATCAAATATACTATTACCAAACTATAATCTTCTTCACAATTTGCACAGTATTACAAATTACCCTCAACTTAGTAAAATAAACTATCTTAAAGTCCCGTCTCATGCCTTTAGAATTTACTAGTGTGGATGATTAATTAACACCAGAATGTTAAAACAGAGTTCAGAGGCAATTGAAATCATTTAACGAACTGTTTAATCCCATAGTATACTAAACATTACCTTTATTCTAAATATTTCATAAATGTTAGTTATCCCAAGTGTTCATTAAGTCCTCATGACATTCATTCTCATAAGAAATCATATATACCCCAAACTCAGCCAAATGCTAAAAAACTCCATAAAATTCACTGTGTGCTCCTCTAAGACCTATCACCCTTGACCTGCTGAAAACCCTCCAAAATTGAAACAACAACCCTTTATAAACATCATACTAGGTGTGTTGTTCTTTATTTGAAAACCCCAATTAAAACCAACAACCAAACAGCCAGGTCATGAGGACTCCTGATTTCTCTCTTCCCCTTCTGCCTACAGTTTCTTAACTGGTGCCCTTTCCTTGCAGTAACTACACGGTTCCTCACATTCTCTAGCAAAATGTCCCGTTTTGTCACAATTGTAACACTTCCACTCACTCCTGTCTCCACTATTACTATTTCCTTATTGTCTGTCTTTGCTACCGTAACCTCTCTTCTCTCCTAGGTATTGACTAATAGTCTCACTGTCTCTAATTCAACATAAAACCCCATCATCCAATCAATTTTCATACCCATTACTGTCAATGCCAAATTAGGTTTCTCTGTTCCTGTTGAAGTGCTAAATCAATAGTAGCCAATTCAAACACCTCACAATTTGGATCAAAGGGTTCCTTAGTCTTCCCCCCACTAGAGTCTACTATTTCTCCCTCAAGGACTTGTCACGCCTTATCTTCCTCTTTCTCACACTCAAAGCTGGGGGATGGACTTCTCTCTCTCTCCTCTCTCCTTTACACACCTTATGTATCTGTTTTAAGCATGGATTCGAGTTTATCTGCGTCCAGACGTCCCTCAAAACCATACCTCTCCCTCCACCTGGTTATATGATGGAGATTTCTTCTATCCCTGGATTCCATTTTAATTACATCAAGCATTTCTTGTCCCCAGTAAATTCTGGGACCTCTTGTGAGGATTTTCCCCCCCCATGGTTGGTACTGTTAAAAATCCCTTAGCCACCTCTTCTATATTACAAGTCAATTTAACAAGTAATTCAAAATAGCTTCACACAACAACACCTCATAAGGAGTGCCCAGCAGGAGTCCAATTCCTATCAGAAAACATACATACAAACATTCAGACACTCCCAATCTCTCCCAGGGGGAAAAAGTTATCCTTCTCCCTGAGTGAGATTGTTGTTCCCATAAGGGTTTCTTCATTTTGTTGTCAGGATTGGTTCTCGCTGCTCAAATCAGCTCTTACTTCAGACAATGGTCTGGAAGGAGTGGGGGCTGGTGTGCAGTGTGTTAGATGGTGCCAGGGTGCTCCTGATTTACCTCTGACCTGGACTGAGTGTGAAGTAACCTCCTTCACTTCGTACGGTCCAGTCCACCTGGGTTCCAGCCACTTTCTTTTGTGGACTTTCACCCTCACCCAGTCTCCCATTTTTACCTTCAGTGGTGGCGTGCTACCCGTCAGCTCCCCCTCTTGGGCCTTCTACACCTGAGAAGAGAGTGCTGCAGAAAATTCCGTCAATTTCATCACATAATCAGTCATTTCTATCTGTTGTACATCAAGGGCGGGCATATGACCTCCCTCCCTTGGTGGACCTTGCATTTCTCTCCCTTACATTATCTCATGTGGAGAGAGATGGGTCCCTGCCCCTGGTGATGCTCTCATAGCCATCAAAACCAGTGGCAGGGCTTCAACCCATGTCAATTTTGTCCCTGCACAAACCTTATTCAGTTTGATAAGTCTCACTCATTTACCACTGTTCACTTTAACTACATCCTTCACCGAACGAATATTCGAGCTTTTGGATGAGGCTTATACACTTTAAGACTATCGGAATCCTATATATTTTATTTTTATTTTTTTTACTAGCAATGTTCATCATTAAACAATATCCATTAAACAATTGACATTTACACATCCGACCCTATTGGTACATGGAGCGTTTGTCATTAAGTAATACACATTAATCAGTTGACATTTACACATCCGACCCTATTGGTACATGGAGCGTTTGTCATTAAGTAATACACATTTCAGTCTCTCCTAGCCACACAGTTCCCCCCCGGTCTGACTCTCTTGGTCCGTCTCTGTGAACCAACTCTCCCAGACGGTTTAATACATATTATCACAAAGTCCCTCCCGGTCTGACTCTCTTGGCCCGTCTCTAGTGAACCAACTCTCTTAGCCGACTCTCGACTTATTAATTATTATTCCCAGACATGTATACTACACTGCCTTTCAGTTTGTCATCTATGCATAAATTTTATCAACAATTCATACTCACACTCGGTAATACTGATCAAAATTTGGATAGACTATTCGACAATATGCAAAGTTTGATTTAACAGGTTTTGCTTACCTTTTTTTATAGTCGACTTTAGGATCAGTTTCCCGAGCTGAGTTGAATTGTTGTCCTCCCTCCGAATAATTACACCAGTCTTTCCGTGAATCGTCCTTTTACCAACTCGCCCCCCCACATCCACATCAACTACTCTGGACCGTGTATCAAACCATCCTCTGCTACCATTTTGTTGATAACTGGATATGAGAAGGGAGAGTCGGTCAAGGATCGATTCAGACTAGGTGGTAAATTGTATGACAAGCGGCAGTTTATTCAGAGTAAAAATGTCTGGTACAAAACGTGCACGGTCTCGTTCTTTCAGCTCATAGGGAACCTCCAGAAAAAAGCGCCAAAAAACAGTTCACATATGTTTTATACTATTTGTAAAGTAGGTTGAGTCTAGCAGATCTGGTCTTCTGGTTGGTCCATGCTGCTCGGGCGTCGTCCTCTGTGATTGGGTCTAGGAGATCTACACACTGTAACTCAGGCTCTTTGTTCCGAATGTTTCAGCAGAGTAAAGATTTGGTGTGTGCGTTTAGTTATCTCTTATCTTGAGTAAGTCTGTGTGTGTGAGTGCATCTGTGGCAAGAGTGTTGTGTGTGGTCAAAACTTGTCTTGGAAAAAGGAATTAGTTATAGCAATTTAATAGCAATAAGCTGTTTATAAAAATAGCATTTATTACAGGTTTAGATCACGATTTCCATGGTAGAGTTGAACAGCAAGGGGCAAAAAGTGCTAGATTTACTACAAAAATTTTAGGGTGACCATACGTCCTCTTTTTCCCGGACATGTCCTCTTTTTGGACAAAAAAAAATGCGTCTGGCCGGGATTTCTAAATCCAATTGATGATGCAGAGTGCTTTGATCAGGTCACCAACCTGAAGAAATTCACAGAAGGGTGTAACAGTGATGGAGAGTTCAGTAATCTGCAAGCACACAAGAAGTGGACCAAATATTTTGAAAGGTCCAAAAGCATAGATTTTCATTCAGCGCTACTGAAGATTGCACACTTTTTCTTTGCTATTCCTTCTCACAATGCAAATGTAGAGTTTTTTTTTACTGATGCAAAGCCAGTGGACAAAGGAAAGGAATCACTTGTCTGTTGAGTCACTGAAGGGGCTTCTGTGTACACAATATAACTTTAAAAACATGTCTTGCAAAGACTTTCATGCCTACTTGATTGGTAATCAAGGACTGTTGGGAAAGATTCGATCTTCGGGAAAGTATACCAGAGAGCATCAGGAGGACTGACATTATTTTTGACTGAAATAGTGGATTTTTTTTTATGACAACTGTTTTATTTTAACCTATGGACATGAAAAGAAACAGTGTCATGTAAAAGTTGTTAAAAGCTAAACTATTTTTATTTGTTTGTTATTATTCTATTGTTGAGGGCCAACAGTTGAATGGAAAGGATGTATTACTTTATGTATTAAAGTTCAATAACATAGTTGCATCGTTGTGAACGCATTTGTATTTACCACCCACTGCGGGTGTCCGTCTGCTCCCACTGTCCTCTTTTTTTGAAAACTAAAATATGGTCACCCTAACTAAAATAAATATCACCTTTGCAACAAACTGTCAAAATGAAAACCAGAATTGATGTTTCACTATAACTAAGCCTACACATCTGGTTTTGAAAGTTACTCTTGAAACTTTTGAAATCAATGTTTTATGTTTGGCACACATTTTTGTGAGTCTTACGTATTTCCATTACAGTGAAATTGCCCAACTACATTAACCTGGATAGTCAGATGTCTGTTTTGACAAACCCATTTTTTGGCAGGCAGGGTATTCTAATAGCTTTTAGTAGTCCCTTTTATAATCCGAGAGTGGAAGACACACTCATCTCTAACATGTGGGCTCAACGTTTCCGAACAGTCCCCCATTAGTCAGGATGTTGAATAAACTTCATTTGGACTTACTTTACCTGGTGTCCGCTGATTTTGTGCTTATGTCGGAGGTAATCTGAGACAAAATACCCACAGGGAAATGTTATTAACTCGACTTTCAGTACGATGGTCTATATGGTTCTGTCGGTTTGTATTTTCAGTTTGTAGTTTCAATTACTGATGCAATTCGCACCCGATGTAAACACTTGTACAATTTGTAAACAATGGCTAAACAAACTACAGACCGAAAGTTGCCGACTTTTAATTTGCAGTAAGACTTCTAATTTACAGTAAGATGCAAGCACTTCCAGCTGATTGCAAGGAAACGTGTTTCGGTCGACGACAATGTTCGGGTACATTCGGCTATTGTTTACATAATGTGCATGACGTCAGGAGACGGCGACTTGCATTGGAGAAAAGATGGCAGAAGCGGATGATGAAGTGGATTCTGAATCCAATGGCGGTAGAATCAAGGAGAATTTGAGCATTGTCCAAACGAATGGAAAACGGAGCAAAGAATGAGAATGACCCTTCGTATCTAGTAGGAGTACGGGTTGTTAATGAGGAGCAGCTGAACAGAGTACCGATCTTGAATAAACCATTTGAGAAATCCAAACTGGTGGAGAGAGCGCTGGGTAAAGTGAAGGCTGTGAGGATCACGAGAGGCGGCCATGTTTACATTTTTGGTGCTTCAGCGAATCAGAAGGAACGTGCGTTACGTCTTAACCGATTTCATAAGTTTGAAGTGTCGTGTGTATCTCTTAGGAACAGGGAACCCCTCAAGGGGGTTATATCTGGCGTCTCGTGGGAAGTCGATTTTGAAGAGATGAAAAATATTCCTGGAGTGATTGATGCACGTCGGATGAATCGTGTAGTGAATGGTGTTAAAGTGAAGTCTATCGGTTCTTTTGTTTTTTGGATATGGAGTCTCTCCCTACTCAAGTGTTTTGGGGTATATAAACTACAGAGTTAGAGCATTTATCCCAAGACCAATGCAGTGTGACCATTTGTAAAGCTTTTGGTCATGTTCCAAGTGTTTGCAGAAGGGAGAAGCCGAGATGTCCAAGTTGTGGAAAATATCATATGTGTTATAAAAGTGATAAATGTGAAATGTTTCAATTGTGGTGGGAACCATGAAGCCACGTCTTTCGAATGCCCCACAAGATTGAAAGAGAATGATGTGGCCAAAGTCAGGGCTGTCCAGAGTATTTCATATGCAGCAGCTGTTAAAAGGGTTGAGGGTTTGAATGGTGCACCCGAAGAGTCCATGGTGGTGGATAGGCCTTCACTGCAGGCTGCAGGGGTTGACTTTTATCAGCAGGATCCTGACATTTTAAAGGTTAAGAAGGTGGCCTTAATAGCTATGGTGATAAATGGCACTGCCAAGGTGGAGAGAAAGTCCAGGAAGATATAAATCATAGTGGATGCGGCGGAGCGGTTCCTGGGGCTGAAAGACTTCTCGGCGAAGGAGTTACATGGAATATTGTCACAAGCTGTACCACCCTCTCAGGCCCTACAGCCTGAGAAGGGAGATATGCCGACTTGAAAGAAGGAAGACGTGGGAGTTTTGTTTTGTCAATGTACTATTTTTATTTGGTTGGATTAAGTTAGTTTCGCTATTATGTATGGATTTTCCTTTTACCTTGTTTTGGTTTCAACCCGTCCAGTTACGGTGGAGCATGTATTACTACAGTGTGGGCAGTATCAGAGAGAAAGTATGATATCTACTATGAGGGAGAAGGGGATACAGGAAATTAGTTTAAAGAGTATATTGAGTAGAACGTCATTAGATATAGTCTCAAATGTTTCATATTTTTTAAGCGCAACGGGGCTGGCTGGTAGGATTTGGTTTATCCGTGTCTCTGGCCCACACTCCAGTACAGTATGGCGGTAATGCACCATTACGTTGGATGCCAACCGCGGATAAACACCACTGAAGAAGAACCCGTCCAGTTGGTGGTGGCAATACACGTTTTTGTAGTACGCCATAAAATCCACAGAAACAGGAGACAGAAAATACATACCGGAAATACAAGCAGACAGCCAGACCGGTGCCCCAACAAGTCTGGTTAATAATACTTTCCTGTGGACATTTTATCTCCACTTCCTATCGCCAAAAGGACCAACAGCACGGACAACCGGTGAAGTAAGTTTAAATATAATTGTATTCAACATTCTGGCTTTTAGAGACTCATGCGTCTTTTTTAGGGCGACTTCTTTTCATTCTGATTGATGTAGTAGGCAACCCTTCTGGGGTTGGGACAAGATGGAGTGAGTGGTCGTATTAAACGGAGCTCCTGAACTTTAAATTGAATTCAAGCCCTAATTTCAGTTTGACGACGAACACAGTTAAATTTATGTTTCTTACTGTATATTTTTTTCTTTCAATTAGTTTGGTGGTTTACCAAACATCACTTTTCCACTCTTGTTATACTTCAAGCAAGTTCAGACAAGACTAGTCAGCAAGAAATCAGTGTTAGATGGAAGCTAGCAAAAATGTAGAGGGAGCTGTCGTAACCTTGGTGGATACTGTCAATAATATGGAAGATTTTCCAGAAGTAACGGTACCGAAGTCGGAAGAATTCGTCTTCGGTACAGGTGTCCAAATAACCCCTTCGAAATCCCCCAACCTGAAGAGACTACGAGAAAGTGACGCCGTGCAGACTCAACCACCACAGCCTATCACCAATGAAGCCATATTCGAGGCAATCCAGGATTTAAACAGGAAATTTGACGAACAAGCTATTCGGCTGAATGGCTTTTGAGAGGATTCATAAAAATACCCTCTCGATTGCAAACGTTTCCAAAACTACTGAGTTTAATGCAGCAGGCCAAAATTCCTTATTTTGTAGTTTTTTTCATTGAACTGTTACAATTTTATAAATCCCTCAAACTTGTGAAACTTAAAAAGTAGGAACAATTATTAGAAGTCATGTCTCTGAATGTCAGTTAATGTCTCATTGCCTTGTCACATAAATTAATTATTCTTATTTTTTGGGGGTGTGGGGGATGGGGTGTGGGGGTTCGCCTGGTGTTTTATTATTTTATTTTTTCATTGTATTCACAGGAATGTCCCTATATTGATGTGTATTATTGTTGCAATAAATAAAATAAAAACATTAGGCAACCCTTCTGGTATCTGACTGACTCCACCCATGTGAACATACTGTAAGCTATTCATACAGACTCCCTGTTGACAGATGCCTCCCTTTTCCCTGCCCTCCCTGTCGGCTCAGGTCACAGTGGCCAGTCATTGGCCAGACACACACCCCTCCCTCCTCCTTTTACTTGTTTGGCTGATGTGATGATCTCTTTCTTCCCTTCTTTCAGACTGTTCCAGGTGTGCTTAGTGGAATGTAACACAGCTTGCTGCTCTGCTTTCTCTGAACTCTGAATTTTCGTCTTGATACTGATCTTCAGCTGTTGCTTTTCCTTTTGTATCTAGGTAGGTTTTCCATTCACATTTCCATTTTAGTCATTTAGCAGACGCTCTTATCCAGAGTGACTTACAGTTAGTGAGTGCATACATTTTTCATACTGGCCCCCCGTGGGAAACGAACCCACAACCCTGGCGTTGCAAGCGCCATGCTCTACCAACTGAGCTACAGGGGACTACAGATGCCTTTTGTTTGTTCTGAACTATTTATGATACTTTTGTAGAGATTACCACAAAGTGAAATTCAGAAACTTGTTTTTATGTCATGGCAACAGTTTCAAGAGTTAAATGCATGTACATGGACTGTCAACCTCCAGTACTTATTCTGTTTTATACATATCTGTCATTTAAAATCATTTTTTTCTCCACCACCTAAAGGATCGGCAGCCTACAGACTAAGCCATGACCCAAAGCAGCATGTCCCGTGAGGAGGCCTACACTGCCCTGATGAGGGGGGTCAAGGAGCTGGACATCAGCGAGCCAAACGTACCAAGCGACTTAGTTCTGATCGGCGACCAAGCCTTCCCACTGGCCATGAACGCCCGTGGCCAGGTCCTGATGGCTGCTTCATTCTACGGCCGAGGCCGAGTGGTGGTGCTGGGCCACGAGGGCTACCTCACCGCCTTTCCTGCCCTGGTGGAGAATGCCCTGACCTGGTTGACAGACTCCTCCTGTGACAGCACTACCGTGGGCGTCCACCAGAGCTGTAAGGCCGTGGCCGACAACCTGAGCTACTCCAGCCTCAAACCCAAGGTGGGGGGCTTCTGCGAGGGCCTGGGAGTGTATGTGACTGATGCATACTGCGTGGGCCCAGAGGTGAATGAGCTGGTGGGCTTCCTGAAGGCAGGGGGCGGGCTGCTGATGGCTGGCCAGGCGTGGAGCTGGGCGGAGGAACACCCCAAACAGAACACCCTGCTTGGTTTCCCTGGGAACAAGGTGTCCAGCGTGGCTGGCATCTACTTCTCGGAGCACCTTGGGGAGCTGGGTACCCTCCCTGTGCCTCCACAGATCCCTTCCAGCTGGCTGACTGTGGCGTAAGTATTGGACACTTCATAGAGAGAAGAGGAGGCGACGGTGGCATATTTAAGCAATAAGGCCAGAGGAGGTGTGGTATATGGCCAATTTACCATGGCTAAGGGCTGTTCTTAAGCATGACGCAACGCGTATATCGCCATATATCACAAACCCCCGAGGTGCCTTATTGCTATTATAAACTGGTTACCAATGTAAATAGAGCAGTAAAAATAAATGTTTTGTCATACCGGGATATACAGTCTGATATACCACAGCTGTCAGCCAACACAGCTACTGTAGTAAAACGGAAATGTATACATGGTGGTATTTTGTGCCTAATATCACCTCCTATAACCAGGTAAAAAAAAAAGAGTCTTTATTTAACTCTAGAAATCACATGGTTAAATAAATGTTTATTTGAGCTATTTTTATGTGTCTAAGTTCTCTTGTCA
>NC_140017.1:14833394-15007612 GCF_964263955.1 Coregonus lavaretus
TTTTCTATAACAAAGTAATTCATAAATACCATCATAGCTAAATATATTTATACGAGCAGCCCTGTATGCCTCCTACTCGGCTTTCCCTGAAACGGCCCGGAGAGTCTTCCAGAAAAGTCTGTAGTTTACCACCAGGCATGCACTCTTCTCTCACTCTCCTCTTGGATCTTGGATCGGATCGATGATAGGGAGGGAGGCCATGGCCATCTCCTCTCCCTGGAGGCAGCATGGCTGAATATTAGATAGAGACAGAATGCATTAGATAAGCGCCCGGGACCCAGATAGAAGCAGGGCCAGGCAGAACAGAGTAGTATGACTCAGGGAAGATCACACACCACCATGGAGAGGGAGGAATGGAGGACGCTCGAACACAACAACACAACCACAGACACACCTACACAGCACAGACACAACAGGCATGTCTGTGTCCGACTCCTAGCTGCTCAGGCTTGTTAAGTTGAGACTGTCCAGAGAATGAGACAGAGGTGGCGACATACAGTGTGTTCTCCTTACAACTGTATGTCGATCAGATCACACATTCCTGTAAAAATGCACAACGCTTCTGAGAGAGATCCTGTTGAGGAATGGGAAAACAACCGACATTGCATACATTCCAAGTTCCATTTCCACATGATGGAATGGAAGAGAGTGGCTCTTAAGTGCCTCATGGTATGCAGCGATTGTGTTATTTTATTAGTGAATAACATTATCGGGCCCACACAGCCAAATTAATCACTGAGCGATGGAAATTAAGCCTCCTACAGAGTCGTAATGCATTACTTTAATTCACCAGTTCAAGGAGGAGCCTCGGGCACCATTTTACTACTTATATATTTGGATATGTTTGGAAATGTGAGACTCCCCTCCGTTGGATTGCGATACCCAAAAAGCAGCAGCTCGTAGTAAATGGAAAAAGCAAAACAAAAAGATCAGTGACCGTATTCATAAAGCATAAAGCTCAGAGCAGGACTGCTGATCCAGGATCAGGTCCCCCCTGTCCATATAGCCTAATTGTATTCAAAACTGATCCTAGATCAGCACTCCTATTCCGTAGCGCTTTATGAATACGGGCACAGGGTGTCTAGCCTACTAGCTACAGCCTTGGGATCTGCGTTGTTCTGTGAGATTCCTCTGCTTTTTGAAAAGTGTGTGTAACTATATTTCCCCTACTTGTCATGAAGGTCACATTGTGACCGAACCACCTTGTTATCTATGTAGCTGCATTGTAAATGGGAAGCCAGACAGGAGGAGTACACAAGATTTGTCTGAGGGAGGAGAACACTCTGCTGCCATGAATCACAAGCAGGGATTTTCCTCAGAATCAGTTGGATTCATCAGCTGAGCTGGAACTGCAACAATCTCCTGCCAATACTAACCACAGAGGAGTTCAGTAAGGGCAGACACACAGAAACGTGTACGTGTGCACGTGCACGCACACACACACACATACACAGTGTAGTAGTGGGCTAAAAAAACGACAAGGAGTCATGATAGGCATATCTCACAACTGCCGGCTACATTCATGCCACCGGCACCATGTGTGTTTATGCGGCTGCTGCTGCTGCTGGGGGATTGGAACTGTGCTGCGCTGTCTGTCAAACCCTGTCTCTATGGAAATGGACACAGGCGGTGGATGGGAAGAAAACAGCATGTTAAGCAGCTCCTCCACCCACCATATCTCATACAGAGTCATAGAGAGAGACAGAACAGCTAGCTAGCTAACCACACCCAGACGAATGTCCAGTCCAGCGACCGCAGCACAGACACACAGAGACATGGACCAGAGACAGGGATCACAGACATGGACCAAAGACATGGACCACAGACATGGACCAGAGACATGGACCACAGACATGGACCAGAGACATGGACCACAGACATGGACCAGAGACATGGACCAGAGACATGGACCACAGATATGGACCAGAGACATGGACCACAGACATGGACCAGAGACATGGACCAGAGACATGGACCAGAGACATGGACCAGAGACATGGACCAGAGATATGGACCAGAGACATGGACCACAGACATGGACCAGAGACATGGACCAGAGACATGGACCAGAGACATGTACCAGAGACATGGACCAGAGACATGGACCAGAGACATGGACCAGAGACATGGACCAGAGATATGGACCAGAGACATGGACCACAGACATGGACCAGAGACATGGACCAGAGACATGGACCAGAGACATGGACCAGGCAGGCCTGAACAGCTTCCTCTGTGACTGTGGAGAGAAGCATTGTGCGAGGCTGTTGTGAGGATGTCAACAGAGCCCATATGAAAGGAGCAGTGTGGCTGTGTCTTTGAGGGTTCAAAGACATGCAGTCGGGGGGAGGAGCGGGAGGAGGGAGGGTGCTGTTTGGGGTTAGGATTTTCCTCTGGGTTTCTTGAAATGCCAAGCCGCGAAGCTGGAGCAACAACAAATTCCCCATGAGGAGCAGCCGGAACTGTAACCCACAAGCCCATCCATGTCAACAACAGCACAGGATCGGAAACATGAACTGAGCGACATACAGTATGCTATTCCTATTCACTTAGCCACTTAGCCTCAATTCCAGGCTTCCTGCACGAGAATTGGGACTGGGAGTCAAGTAACACGAGACTGCTATTCACATTGCTTAGCTGGTGGAAGTCATTGTTAGACAGTGTACTACTACTATAGGCTACAGGCAGGTGGAAGGAGATTGTATGGATATGGAGGGATAGTCATGGGGGCTGGCTTTATGAGCGAGACAATAACTCCCACCCCCTCCGCAGTGCAATTTGCCTGCAGCCGGGTCCTCATTTGACACCAAAACCTTTCATTACCTGCTCAGTTTCCAATCGGCTCTTCATGTGGCTCCTTCCTGGAATGTAATACCATCACACTTAAGCCCCTTTGAAGGCTGATGAGAAAGTGAAAGTGAGAAAGAGAGAGTGAAAGAGAGCAAGAGCAAGAGAGAAAGAGACAGAAAGAGAATGCTAAATCCACATATGGCATGCTCAGCAGACATATTGATTTTGCACCAGGAGGTAAACAGAGAGAGAATGATGGGTAGACATATGTGATGATGTAGTATGTAGAGGAGGAATGGGAAGAATGGCTTTCATTACTCAGGATAGATGCTGAAGATATCAGCAGATACAATCTAATGATCCTCCAGCCTTCTCTCTCCTCTCCTCTCTTCCTCTTCAATTCCCCACAGCTCAACCTTCTGTATCAGCACTTCCTCAGCCTATGGGTAGAGCGAGTGCACTGGTCTGGTGTTTGAGCAGAGGACACTTCTCTGCTGCTGCTGCTAGTGTTAATTGATCCCCAGTGATGGATGCAATGCAGCCCTGGAGCCTTGCCTGGCCAGAGCTCTCTCCCTGGCTCTCTCTCAGGCGGGAGAGACTGTGGTGTGGACTGGCCTACTGGCTGAAGACTCTGAATGGCCCCAGCGCTCATCATGCAGGCACGACAGACAATGGCAGGCCTGTTTGTCTGTGGGCGCAGACTCCCTGTCTAGGGACGACCACTTCCCCCGTTCGATAACGGTAGAAGCTGAGGCATTAGGTCTATGTGAGTGACAGACAGGGTAGGCCAGAGGGGGGCTTTGAGAGGCAGACAGGCAGGCATGTTAGCTGTAGTCAATGTCCTGAAAAGGCCACTTTCTCCATTCAAATCCCTGAGGTTTCTCAGGGATACAGCAGGTCCTCAGTTTAAAGTGCAACTATCTTCAGAATCGGCAGAATAATGTGTTTTTATGACTTCTTTATGACTAAGTAGTAGGTTATCTCATGTAAACTGAAAGCACAATCTTCAATGAGCAACAATGATTGTTCCTGTAAGACACCAATAATGGGACCTGACCATGTAAGCCTGTAGGCCTACATCTTCATACGGGGAATGTATGCAGTTCCCAGGCAATGTGACCAGGTTTCTGTATGATTCTGCCTCACACAGCAAGGACCTTCCACTATAACTTGGTTCCCATGCAGTTCCCACTCCCTCTGTGGAGGACATCATGGTCGGACATCTTAAAAAGGAAACCACCAAGTAACACATTCTAGACCCTCTATGAGCAAACAACTAGGATCTGGCCTCTTCTGCAGCTGAAAGATTGGTGTCGGTTATGAAATAAGATCCATCTCTCTCTCCCTCCCTCCTCCATCCCTCCTCCCTCCATCCTTCTCTCCCAACCCCCATCCTTCTCCTTCCCGTAACAGCTGGGTGACTCGGCCACATCTGGAGAGAAGCTGGGGGGTTGCAGACAGGCACACTGGGAGGCAGGGCTAAGAGGGGCATGGGAGGGCATAGAGGGGCAGAGTGTACAAGGTAAAGTGGGAGCGAAAGCATGCCGAATATCTCGTGTCGAAACAGATGCGCCAAATTGGCCGTGATACCACCATGGCTACGGTGAGTAATGGCCATAAAAAGAGAAAGGAGCATGTCTCGTTAGCAAATTTACAACGAGTAGTCATCCAAAGCCAGCAGACTCTCCCAACAAAAAGATTTAAGCAAGCCTAAAATGGATGGAAACTGGATAGGAGATGTTGTACAGAGATGATGTGCAGCCAGAGTGCATCTCAGATGTAACTTTGATGTTGTAACCTTTTCTCAGGGCATGAGTCATTGTCTGTGACTTTCTACACAGCTGGAGGGATCACGCGTATCTGCTTTGGATCTCAATTAACTGTCTCTTCTAAAGCAGTTTCTTCTATTTCTGCACTCTGCCTGGCTTGAAAGGTAGAAAGCATTGCTTCTAAAGCACTGTTTTCAAAGGCAAAATACAGAGGCAGATACTAAACAAAAGAGAGTTACTTTCAGTCAAGTATCTTCAGTCAAGTATCTCGGTCAAGTATCTTCAGATGAGGCAAAGAAGTTTGAAGTGTGCCATCAAAACAACTTCTGAGTAGGCGCTGGTGCCGTCAGATCTGTGGCCTGAACTGTGATGTTCCAAATGAAGAAAGATTGAAACCTCAATGAAGATGACTCATGTCTTGAGCTTGATTGCTAAGGTTATAGCTAGAGTCATTTTCTCTGTAATATCAAATGAGGAACTGTGATAATGTCCTCTGCTCGTCCCAGGTGAGGGAGGACATGACGAAGCAGGGGTCAATCTTCAGTTCCGTCTCAGATGTGATTAGAGTGACAGGCCCTGATGGAGAATTGAATCTCACAAATATTTTAACCACCAACCGTGTTCCAAAATTAGACAATTGACAGAGCAGAGATGTGCTCTGAGACACAGACACACACACACAGAGATATGCACACCAAGACACACACACACACACACAAAACCTGCCAGGGACTACTGTTTACCCCAGAAAAAGTCCTTCCCTTCTGGCTGCTACCGTCCCCTCCTCTCTGTTCAGAGTTGCTTGCCTGGATGAGTTGGGATAATTCAGCCTGTGAAGTCATCCAATCCAACACCCACCCCCGCGAAAACCCCCAAAAGCACCCAGCCTCACCAACCCTACCCACCCCCCGCTCTGTCTCCCTTCTCTCCACTCTTGACGGAGCGAGATGAATAGCGTGCTCTGTGCTGGGCAGATTGTGCTTCAGAAAGTCCCGGTAGGCTGCACTTCTCTCCTGTCAGAAGACAGAGAGCTCTACCTCAAACTAAGCCCACCATGCAGAACAGAGTCAGACCTGTTCAACCGTGAACCTGTGTATCACACAAGATCATGATCCCAATCATCTCTTGGTGATTGCACTTGTTTGTCACACCGATGGCATGGCATTCATAAACACACTGACCACATCCAACTTGGACCTGCTAAGAAACAGCGATTCACTTTCTTGTTATCTGCAGCCAAAATGCCCCACTGAAGCAGAGGAATCACTGATTACCAGGGGAAATCGGCAGACGCAAACACACATGCATGATTGCTCTCACGCACCATTTCCTTCGCTCATTCACACACAAACACACACAAACACATACTCATACATTTCTTATATGCCTGTTGGAAATACACAGCCATTGAGTGCTCTAATGAAAATGACAATAGGCTGAATGCAATTAACCAGGTATAAACCCAATCACTTAGCATATAGGCACAGAGAAGATCAGAAAGTCCTGATGTACGAATGTCTGTGTACAGAATTGTGGGCAACAGCAGCTGACAGAAATACAAATTGAGGAAGACAAGAGAATCTTCTGGCTCAAAGCTATGCACACGTTGATGTAATCATTTCCAATGACCTGAGGATTTTTCTGTTGGGCTGAGAGAGAACAGGAGAAAAATAGCTTTTTTGTCCCTGTTGGCTAATTCCCATCTCTCTCTCACTCTCTCTCCCTCTCTCTCCCTCTTTCTTCTGTGATTAATTCAGCCACCTAAAATAGACTGCTATAATTAATGCTAGTGGAGCGTAGTCCCTTTCACACAGACTCAGAGCGCAAACATGAGAATTGTCAAGAGGCTAACAAAAATAGCACATCCCAAAGTCACTTCCTTTAGTAACCTATATATCACTGGGCTGACAAAAAAGCCACCTCCCATGTTCTCGACTGGAAGAAACACTGCCGGTCAGAGTGGGGTGGAAGTTCAGCCCGTTGTATAGCAGTCACACCCTGATTATCACAAAGGGAGCAACGCCCTCCTCTGCCGGCTGCCGCTCAGCTCGCCGCTGATTGGATGACCTTTGACCCCCTCCCATTGTGGGACCAGCTGGTCTGTCCCTCCGTGTGTCCGTCTGGCTAACAAAAGGGTGCCAACTTTAAACGCTGCAATCTAACTAAAAGGAAGGAGAAACAGTTTGGGGAGATGAGAGGTTGCAAGGCAATCAGTTGCTCTTTTAACTGTACATGCTCCTCACCCAAATCCTCAACCATTTCCTACTGGATACCAGCCAAGACAACAGGCCTAAGTTTAAAGTCATTGTATTACTGTGCTGCACCCAGGTCAGACCCAGCCCAGCCCTGGAGAGTCCTGCCCATGCAGCTGTCTAGCTACCCAGGCAGGTGGTCCTGGGTCCTGGGCTGAGCCACACTATCCCCATGTTAATGCTCGGCATGTGACACCAAGAAGGGGAAACCATAACACTCAGAGGCCAACAGACTGATAGACCCCCCGAAATAACATGACTCGCTGTGCTCAAGAATGTAAGGTATGCAATCAAGACACATGTAAAGAATGTTTTAATGCACTGTTGTTTATCGATACATTATATGCATACCTTTATGTCAACTGAAGCATTTAAACAGCTTTTTATTTAAAATTACAAATACATAGGGTACTCAAGAGATCATTCCTAGTGTTGCTTTGCACATTGGATGGTGGGGGTATTTCACGGGTGGGTGGCTTTGATGTAAAACTTGTCTTGAGTTGTCAACACTTTGGCCTCAAATAGTCCTTGGGAAGATCTCAATTGCATACTCCTCGAGAGGGGAGGAACTCTGGCTTTCTCATCCAATGGGTTTTGAGAAGGAGACGAGTAGAGAGGAGAGAGGATGCGAGGACTATGCAATTGAGATCTACCCCTGTTCTCTGTCTCAGGGCGGAGTAACAGATCAATACAGCACATAAGCACCACCTGTCAATTTATTACATTCATTGATTCCTTTCAGACGGGCTGCTGAGTCACATATTTTGCCTAATGGTGACAACACGGCCCCAATGGCAGGGCCTATAAGTATGGCCATGATGGGATGACAAGAAACTTGAGCGCCTGCTACAGTATGATGCATCCTCATCATCATCCCCAGCCTCAATCATCATTGGTTTCTAACAAGAGGATGAGTGTATAGTGTGGGGGACATCTGGGGTCAATTTCTGGACGCTGGTCTGGACCCATATCTCAGCCATCCTACCAGAGTATCAGAACCCGCAAGTCATTGTGTCATAGTATTACCATAGTGTTGGGTTTACAATTCAGTGAAACCAGTCATATATTCTGTATAATGTTAGTGTTGATCCCTCCATACCGGCCCTGGCCTGAAGTCTTTCTTCACCCATTCCCACATGGCAGGAAGGAAGGTCCACAGAACTGATGTGCTTTATAGCCTTCCATTTCAATTAGGATATAGCCAAACTACACTTCCTTTCAGCTGCACCTATACTATTCCAGTTGACTGTTCCCTTCGCCATATCAAAGGATGCGGACAGGTAACCTACATGAGAGTACAAGGTGGTTCATTGCAGGCATGCGTCGTATAAAAATGCAGGGCGCGTTTTTGAAATGTTTTACTGGAGAGATGGATAGGCAAAAACTACTGCCGCACAGAACACTATAGAATATGTGTATATGGCTTTATTACACCGGACACAGATATTTCATACTTTACTTTTCAATAAAACCCAGATCATGTTTCCACACCACAAGCAGAATACAATGGTATACATCTGATTCGACAATGCACAGGGGCTTGTAAGGGTGGTCTTGATTGAACCATAGGCTACTGCAGACACTGCAATTAGCATATTACATGCATATAAATAGCCTATTTCAAAATATTGGCTGCAGTTATTTTTTAATAGCTCTGAATTGTTTCGTATGTTGTTCCTACTAAGTGATCCCATTTCTTGGATTTGAAAACGAGGAAGACTTCCGAGACATCCACGCGCGGAGAATAATCCATTATTAACCATAAAAAATCAACAAAACATCAAGTCCCCATAAATAACGGTATGGGGTATAGGGAATATAGAGTGAACTCACCAATGAGAAGACTGAATAATTGTGTGAGTCCGTGCCGCCTTTTGTGTAATCCAATCCCAACGAAATATGAAAGAACATGTAATTTCAGAATGTCTTCATGAACATTGGATGGAGCGATGATGCGATGCGGGCAAGTGATCTTCTTGATGCAAATACTTGTACGAGTCAATCCGGTTATAATAAAATACAACAAAAAAACAAGACGAGCAGTAAATAACGATTTCGATAAATTTTTTGTAATCTTTATGCTTTAGTTGACTGTGCAGTTACTGTCGCACAGATTGGGTTCCTCTCCCAACTCCACTCGCTGGCCCTGCCTTCTGAGCGAGCCTATTTGCACGGACGCCCGGACATGCAAATGTACTCTACCCATTGATGTTTTACAAAAACACCACGGATCCATGTTTCAGACACTCTACAGCGCCACCGTGTGGTTGTATAATTCCAAAAAGTGACTACACTATTGCCACTTAAGCGACAGCTCTTTTCTTTCAAATTGGATTATAGTAAACCTAAATTCGTATTGAAGACAAAAATAAATGGGCTTTAAATTGACACATCTGTTCTTGTCAGGCAGAAGATGCCATGCTGTCCTGCCTTCAAGATTGTGGATGAGAATCTACTGAATGGCTGATGTGTGGGCTAAAAAGCTTCAGAGATAAGTTCTGACTGAACATCCTAAAAAGTATCCAGATTTAGCTTCTATAAGAAATGTTTCATTTTTCCCCAAATGACTGTGGTTTCAGTAGACATCATCAGCATTTAGCAAGACACAGTGAAATGTGGTGCCTAATAAAATGTGTGATTAAAGGCCAAAATTTTCATGCCAATATAAACTAAAACCATCTGGTCATTATTAGCACCGTTGCAATCCAACTTTCCATTACCCAAAACTAAAACATCCCTGAGCCTTTCCTTTCCCAGAGTATGTAGTCATTACATCTTATTTGATAAATGTCTTGAGAAGTGGCAGTTAATACTAACACTCGTACTCGTTTGGCCCTACATGCGTACCTTAAAGCTTGTGACTACAGGACTGCAGCACAGCACTCCTATTCTCAAAGACAATACTTAATGTTTTCTAAACAAATACACTGATGTCTTATCATACTGTACTAGGGTTGAATAGGGTTCAGGTGCAAACTCAACTGTGGTAGAACATTATTGATAGCTTCAGGTTCAGACAGTAATAGCCTAGTTAGTCAATATTCTACCTTGACAATCAGAGGTATGTCTGGTACAAGGACAAGGTAGATGGGCCAGAGATGACTAAACATAATGGCTTTTTACAGTTGGTGTCATCTAGCAGGGTTATTTTATCACACTGTTTTCAAGGACATCTTCTAGTGTTTCCATCAAACAGTCCTTTAAAATACATATAACACTGCTCTTCTGACATGCCATGGAAATACATTCACAAGACGGCTTAATAATGCAACAAAACAAGGCAGTGAAATAAGATTGCAACAATATCTGAAAGAGTAATCTTTGTAGTGTGTACAACAATGTCCAAATAACTTTTCAGTGTCAAAATGCCTTTTAGGACAAACACTTCCATTTTCAGAAACAAATGCGATGTTTGTGGCATTAACATGTGTGAGCACATATAATAATCAATCTGCATTAAATTGACAGTTCAATGGAAACCATTGGACCATGGCACATCATAAACACAACCCAACACTCAAAACATTATATTACCTTTTCCCTCAACAGACACAGCTCAAATCAGTTATATGTCCTTCATACCTTTACATCAAACAAATATTATTAACACCAATCTCAAGTGATTCAAACACACAAATGCCATAGAGTTTCTTTCTGTGTTTTTATACAAACAGAAGCTCCGCCTCCCACTCCTTACTGTCAGACCACCTCATTGAGTGGTCTTACAGTAACTGACAGAGTCAAAGTGCTGGGAGTCTGGATCACCCATGTAGTACAGTTAAACTATCTTAAATAAACATAGTCCACAGCCATGGGAGTTGGACAGTCAGTTAGACAGTCAGTTCTGCCCACTAGGGTGCTGTCTGAGAGGGTGACCACTAGCAATGACCTTTGACCATATCTAGGCCTGAACTTGGGCAGCCTGCTCCTTCTCCAGCCGCCGCTGTTGGTAGGAGTTGTAGATGTCCAGGAACATGTCCTTGCAGGCGATTTTGGCGCCAAGCTTGGAACAGATGAGGAAGGAGCCGGCCATCTTGCGGTGCAGGGAGTAGGTCTCCTCGGGGGGCGGGGTGAGGCGGTGACGCAGCATGACGGGGATCAGGCTCTGGATCCGCTGCGTGGTGCTCTGGGTGCCAAAGTCAAAGGGTTCAGAGTTAGCGAAAGCCTCGCCCAGGATCATCACCGCCTCCACGTGGGCATTCTGGAATGCCTGGGGAGAGAGGGCATTTTCAACACAACAACTCGGTAACACTCTGCATGTATAACGCTTTATTACTTGTTATAAGCATGTATGAACCTTCATTATGTCTTATTAGAAGGCTTATAATATTATGTTATGTCCCTCTGTTTTTTTAGTGACTCAAAAGTGTAGAACCCCATCCCAGTAGAAACAGGAGAAAGTGAACAGAGAGGGAAGGGTGATGTCATAAACCACACATTAAAAAAATGTATGTGCTTCATGACACCATGGTTTTCACTGCACAAAAATAACCTCTTACCTTGGCCTCAAACCCTGTGAGGAACTTGAGGTCCTTGGATTTCTCCAGCACTGTCTCCCTATCTCCGATGGAGGCTGCATGCACCACCTTAACACATACAGACCAACGTACTTCATCAAAAGATTTCAGAGAACAAAATCAAAGCCATTTGATATGCTGTGCTCCTGGGTCTAAAATATTAATGGGATCTGTCATTCATCAGGTATTTGTTAGTGCACACTGTAGCAAAACGTTGTCCAGGTAGTCCGTCCCTGCTTCGGTCCATTTTCTTCTGTTTGGTGTTTAATGCACACGACTCAGGTTAACTTACCTGTACATAATCATCTGTGAAGGCCTCAGGGTAATCCCGGCATGCACCAAAATCCAACAGAATAATCTGGAGACACAAAGTGGGCAGAGGTTTAACTACGTCACATCCCCACCAAAACAACAATCGCCATCATACATGTTCATAAATGCAGGGAATAAAGTGGTATGTTCTTATGACATTTCTTTTGTACATTTATTCAGTTATAAATCCATTATAAAGCTATTTAATACAAAAACAACATGCTTGAAGGTCAGAGTCATGTTATTAATGAATGACACAGGGGTTGAGTCCCCTGTAGCTCAGTTGGTAGAGCATGGCGCTTGCAACGCAAGGGTTGTGGGTTCGTTTCCCATGGGGAGCCAGTATGAAAATGTATGCACTCACTAACTGTAAGTCGCTCTGGATAAGAGCGTCTGCTAAATGACAAAAATGTAAATGTAAATGATGAGTCCCAAATGGCACCCTATTCCCTACATAATCAGTGGTCAAAAGTAGTGCACTATATAGGGAATAGGGTGCCATATGGGACAACCCCAGCATCTTGTCACAGGCTCACTCGCCCTCTCACCTTGTTCTGCTCAGCGTTGTAAAAGAAGTTGGCCCAGTTGGGGTCCGTCTGCATGAAGCGGAACTCAAAGAGCTCTCTCAGACACAGCTGTAGGATGTTGAAGCAGATCTGTGGGGAGAAGAAATGACGGACCACAGGGGTCAGTTTACCACTCCTAGGTAGCATCCCAAATGGCACCCTATTGCACCAAATAGGGAATAGGGTGACATTTGAGACGCAGCCCTACATAGTGAGAGGTATCAATGTCACCACTGAACTCGGGTTACTGCCCTCTGCTGGTCAAAAGAGCCATGTGTGTAGTGTTGCATCAGAAACGTGGTTTGAGCGTCCTTTTAAGTTTTAATAATGCTCTCAGTTTTAATTTCATCCCAATGCCGCAGGTGCTGAATCATGAGTGAACAGTTGTCTGCTAACAAAGTAAGAACCCTGGAGTCATTTAAAAACCAGATTCTACCATCAGATTCTACAATCACTTGAGCCATCTAATAAATATGAATGATTCCTCTACTACTGGGTGTAGAGACAATAGCATATGTGATTCATTGCTTCAGAATTTGGGGTAAACACCTAATTTCTTCATATCAATGACAACTGAGAAGAGCACACTATACTATACAGGTGGTCTGCAGAGTCATAGATTAACAACCTATCTAACGGTTAAGACAGGGTTTCCCAAACTCGGTCCTCGGGACCCCAAGGGGCGCACGTTTTGGTTTTTGCCCTAGCACTACACAGCTAATTCAAATAATCAACAAGCTTTGATCATTTGAATCAGCTCTGTAGTGTTAGGGCAAAAACCAAAACGTGCACCCCTTAGGGTACGGAGGACCGAGTTTGGGAAAAGCTGGGTTAAGGCTAGTCATAGCTACAAAAAAGGTATCCAGTCAGTCAACCAGTCACTGAGTTAGACTAAGGGTAGGCAATGATGTGGCCACAACCTCACCCCACAGCGCTACCAGGAAAAAGGCCATTCACCCAATGTTTATTCTCCTGGGTGGAGGTCAGAGGTCAGCTCTAACCTGATTCCTTGTCTCCTGATCCAGATCCACACAGCTGTCCAGCGGTACCCCTGACACCAGCTCCATGGCCAGAACCCTCCTTCCTGAGAGCTCGTCCACCACAAATGGCACGTGGAAAAATGGGTCATCCGCCAAAAGTGACCTGAGGCAGACAGAAATCATTAATCTGCTAAACAGGACTGAGCTGGTACATTGCTACGCATCAATACACAACAGGCCCACAAATTGTACTACCATCAGATTTACAGTGCATTAGAGAGCGTATCATCCTGATAGGAACTGAACTAAATAAAGATAGAAATCACATAAATGAGGGCCAGCGTCCAATAAATACTGTGGAAAGTGGTATTTAATTTATACTCACTGTTTAGTAACATTTGGATACACTAAGAGGACTACTAGCGGCTATTCAAGTTCATGATCAGTCCATCTGAAGACACTTCATGCTTTATGACAGACACAGTGGTGTAGGGCCTACTTAAAATGCTTGGCACTCTCCGCCTCCCTCTTGTAGTCGCACTCCCACGCCAGCTCTCTTTGAAGGACCTCTAGACTACTGTCTGCAAACAAGCCTGCGAGAAAATAAATGTCAATATAAGTTGGCCATTTTCCCAAGTACTTGGATATCTTTCTCACTACAAAGCATTCAATGCAGAGAACCAATTATTATTTAAGAGTTTTGAGATTATTTTTGTAATGAAAAGCGCTATATAAATTTAATAAATTATTAGCATCATCGTCATTATAATACGTTTGGATTTCTTAACCCTTACCCTCTGGTAGAACAACACTCATCTTCAGCACAGACATCAGGTTGTTGATGTCACTGTGGATGCTCTCAGCTACTCCTGGGTACTGCAATGGAGAGAGAGAACAGACATCCAGAATTACATGAGAAAATATCAAAGACTGTCTGAGAATATCAATAATCTAATCTTAGAGCTCCCATGACTAAACACAGCGAGAATCTCTTTACCAGAACAATAACCTTTTTTACAAGTTAGTGTTAAAAAAAGGCACCCAACCATTAACTAGGGATTGGGATGTTAGGTAGATCGTTTTTTTCAGCCAAAGAGTAATAATCTACATTTTATAATGACAAATAGAACCTCCTCTATTCATGGGTCAGTGACTGATAACATTACTATTGCTACCATTACATACTATTGAACCTGGCATTGAAGCCTGGTTCTCTTTGGATGTCAAAGGATATGTATGGAATCCCTAACCTGGATCTTCATGGCGACCTCCCTCCCGTCCTGCAGCATCCCGTGATGCACCTGGCCAATGGAGGCGGCGGCGAAGGGCTTGTCCTCAAACGACGACAGCTTCTCCCTCCAGCCCGCACCTAGCTCCTCCTCCAGAACTTTCTGCAGTCACACAGCAGAGCTGAAATCAGTCTAAAAGTCCAATTCAATTCCAAAATGACTTACTAACAGTCATTGTAGTGGAACGTCAAATATTACAGTATGTCTATCTGTACTATACAATATCTGACGTTCAAGAAGACATTTCAGTGTATGCATGACTCACATTCATCTGCCAGGCGGGCATGAAGTCTGCGCTCTGTCGGACCCGCTCAAAGATCTTCTGTAGCTGGGGGTTTATGAAGGAGTTATCTACAGAGAAGAACACAACACCTGTTAAATTTACCTAGTATACATAATGTGTTCAATTGGTAATACTTTCCATAGGATATAATGTAGCATCTAGAATACCTTTATAGATGCAGCATACCATACAACAAGTATTCCAATTGAATTCATCAAAGATAAATGTGGTGGGTGACAGAGGGGAGGGTAGATCATTATACCTTGTATACTGAGCATCTGTCCTATTTTGAGGGCTGCCCCTCTGACTTTGCACAAGGTGTCCACTATCCTCTCAGCATTGGCCTCGGACAGGAGAGGGGAGTCCAACAGGGCACCCTCTGAGAGAGACATGGATGAGTTGATTACGGAATCAGAATGAAGGAGAGAAGCAAACAGAGTGAAACAAACTAAGGTCTGAATTCATGAGCAAGGCCGGAGTAACTACACTCTTACATGAGAAATACTGTATATCATAACATACAATGGTGAACCAAGCCATATTGAGAGGAACTTCAATTAGTCCAGATTCAACACAATGCCAGCCTGGCAGACAATAAAATCAGGTGACCGTCTATCGTGCCACCTATCATGCAGCTTCTTCATCTCAGGGTCTGTTTCAGAGATGCATGGAGGAACCTACCTGCACGCTTGGCTCCCATAGACTGCTTCGCCATCTCTGCAATGGCACCTAGTCCCAACCCGACTGCCAGACCTGCCAACGAGACAGACATAAGGAACTATTGTAAGTGTGCCTACCACTATATGGATTCACTTCTGAGACACACACCGATCTCTCCTTCATCTGGCCATCATACACACTAACATGTACCATTTAAGATGAGTCACAGAGAGCTTGATGTAAGTGATCATTTAGAGGTAGACTTGACTCAAGGTCATAGGGACTGGGCTGTGCAATGATGTAATGACTATATTAGTTTATTTAAGAATGTACTAGAAATATTGATTAATTGTAATATAGCTGCATGCTGGCTGGGTCATGTTTCCTTAGGCATTGTTAATGTTATTTTACTGCTGCTCTTTAATTATTTGTTATTTGTACTTTTTACTTATCTATTTTTTACTTTAAAATGTATTTTTCTTAAAACTGCATTGTTGGTTAAGGGCTTGTAAGTAAGCATTTCACTGTAAGGTGAACCTGTTGTATTCGGCGCATGTAACAAATAACATTTGATTTGATCTGTTGTATGGCATTCTATCAATATAATCCTATAGGTGTACCTAATAAAACTTCTATATCTGGGGGTGATTTCCATTCATTGCAGTGAAACTCTCTTACCCCCGAAGTTGACCAGCCTGCTGATTCTCGTGGCAGGGACCTTCCTCTCTCTTGCACGATCACTAAGCTGTAAAAATGAGACCTCCATTAAAACAATATCTAACACCAAACATAATCAAATTAGCAAATTTGAGCTACAACATCTACATTATTTTAGGCTAAAAGACCCCAGTCTCGGGCCAAAGGACAACACTGCACAGTAAGACATGTTACATAACATAACAAGGGCCTGAGAGACTACATGCCACCATGTTTCAGCTACAGCACATGCCTGGAACAATACAGTACCACATGGGTAGGCCTATATATAATTGGTTCATCCCTGAGGATATGTTTAGATTTACAATATTAATTAGAAGCACAATACAGTAGGCCTATGTATAAAGACAGCCATTCCATACCTCTTCAGAAATGGGGAAATAATTTCCTAATATAGCAGACCAACTTAACTTAACCCCCTAAGTCCCCATCATGATTTACAACTACAACGCCCGCCCAAAACCCAGTCAGTGGAACAGCCCAGACAATCAGGAGGTAAGCCTACGTCACTGACCTTCTGCTTAAGAATAGGCCTGGAGAGTGCCTGCTTGGACTCCCTGGCCTTCTTGATGTCCTCTGGGGTGAGTCTGGCCACTACCGAGTCATGGACAAACCTGGTGTGGCGTTGCGTCAAAGCGATGTGCAGGAACCGGGCACTTTGGCCGGGCCAGCCTGCTCTCCCTGGACCCCTGGCTGGGCTGAGAGGCACTCCGCTGGGCATCTCTGTGTCCCCTGGGCCTGGGGGGAATTCGGAACCCACCGCCCATTTAGCAGCCTCGTCCGGGTCCATTTCCTCCCATCCCTCAGCATCAGGGAACACATCCTCCTTGATAGACTGTTGCTGAATATGGAAAAAGTCACATTCAGTGCCTCATTCAATGTCACTGCAGACAATAGACACCATGGTGCATGTAATTGTATTTGGCAGAGTACTATAACATTTTATGTAGCCTAAAAGCTGAAAAGGGCATTGAACTGTGATCGTGTCTCCAAAGTACATCTATCTATTTGATGTGTTCAGAAAGGCTCCCTTCTCTCCCCTGTTTGAACATACCATGGCAGCACCACCCATGACTGTGCCCATGGCGCCCTCGACCACCTCCTGGGCAGCTTTGACCCCAGTGCCCAGCGTGGAGTTACAGGCCATTAGCCTCAGCATCTCCCCCTGGGTGTTGGCAAACGCTTGGCCAACCTTCCCTGCTCCTCGCAGCACCTGAAACACCTCAGCTAGCATCTCTGCAAAGACACACACACACTTTAAACAATCTAGCTACCTATACATTTAGTCTAAGCTTAGCTTATCATTTTAAATGATTCAGTGTGCATGACATGTATTACACACGTGTGACTGCGACCTGCACTCCTCACGAGTAAGGCATTAGCTAGCTAAGGAACTTACATCCTTTCCCAAAGACGTTGCCGTTTGATTACCAAGTGAAGATATTGGTGCAGTTACAACACAATCGAATACAAGAGGCAAAATTACATTTTAAATTTGGGTATCGTTGAATGCATAGATTTAACCTAAACCTGTTGTTCACACTAGCTACTAAGTTAGCTAGCTAGGCTTCACACCCCAACATCAGAGCTTATGAATCACTTAGTTAACTTTAGCTAGCATGTTTAAAATATACCGAGGAATTGTCAAAGTCACTTACTATGGATGAAGGGATGCTTTCTATAGAATTTGGAATAGCTGACGTCTGTCCTCTTGCCCGTGAAGTGAATGGAAGCTGTTTTGCAACACCTTTCAGACCCGGAAATAGAGGTTTGACTAAATTGACAGACCTGCCTGTGGTCCAACTGCGCCCCACGAAATAGGAGAAGGCGGGCGTAAAATCCCTAAACCAATCATACGCCACGTTTCAACGATTTAACGTGTGATTGACGGATGAAAGTCTGTCCACTAAACAAATCAGAGAAGTGAAAGGTGTGGCTACGGCAACCCAATGGCCAATAACGTTTTAAAGGGCGCATCATGTTGGAGCAGCACTAAAATGCACGGGTTTGGAATGTAGTTACAAAATCATAAGGATGGTGCTGATGCTCAGTGGCGTGTATTTATGGATGCCAACGGAAGCCAGGCTTCTCCAAAAAAATTGACCAAGGAAAAAAAGATTTACAAATAAATAATGATTTATCTTTCGTCTCTTTGTGTTTCATAATTGTCATTCAATTTGCAAGACGCTGAATGTATCTCACCGGCGAGCGAAACAGCGCACTTCTGTCTCTGTATGTACATCTATCTGATCCTATGTTGCAGCAGCCAGCCGTCGGGTGAAAAAGAGTATGATCTTGTTGCCGTCCGTAGCATTGAATGCAAGCGAAGCCAGCGACCATTAGCTTCCCTTGATATTCTTTTTTTTTTTTTTTACAATAATAACCAATCAGCATTTAACTAAACTGAGCGAACTCAATTGGTAGTGGTCCTGGAGCACCAAAACAAGGTGTCAAGGGAAGACAGTTTGGATTAGCCTTCACACCAATCACATCACATTAAGCCATACATCATTGACAAGGAAAAAACTTGAATTGTTGCGTCTTGTTGTGTTGTTGTCCTCAGGTGGCTGGCTAGCTAAAATTGGCCGTTTCCTAAATTAGCCATGGTCGGAGATAGCGATTGGATTTGTGGTTTTACTTAATTCTCCATACTGGCCAATAAAGGCGATTCTGATCCAATCATAAATTCATACAGTGTGCCTCTGGCTGAGAGGATAGAAATTCAATATGTAGCTAGATGTAGTAGGCTAGCTAATGTTAACTATCTGGCTAAACGTTGTCCATGAAAGGAAGTTAGGCTAGGGAACAAGCATTTTAAGACAGGTAGCCTAGGAAAACAAAAACTAAAGCGTGTACTGTATGACAGAGTCATAGACGGTTTCAGCAACATGAAAGAGAAGGTGGCATTGGAGTTTCTCTTCAAGGAGGGTGAGTCAACATGTTTTTCTACTTAGGCACACACACACACATAATTCAGTAACATGGATAGCCATATGATATTTCGCTTATGTTGATTGGACTAAATAGTTTTTGGAATCTTTTAGTTTTCTTTGCTACTTGCAGTAACTCTCCAGTGTTCTAAATCAATAGTTGTTTAGTAGTCCGAAAATCTCGGAAACATTAACTTGATTGACCATGATGTAGGTAATGTAAATGTTTTGTGATGAAACAAAGGTGTGGTTGAATTTATTCTGCCGCTGTGCCTTCTTACTGTCTCGGCCTTAGGCCTATATATTACAGTGTCAAGGCATATAAACTAAGGGGTTATAGAGCAAACAACGCGATAGAGCCCCACAGTGAAGGTCTCATAATACCCATAAAACCTAGCGGTCAAACATGAAAATGGTTCCAATCGTTTTTCCAACAATCATTTTTCCCATAGGGGATTGTAGAAACAGTTAAACTAAAGGCTGTGTTTTGTGTAGGCTTACCCTGGCGTGACGTTTTGATAACCATGTAAATCTCTCTCAGACAATGTGACTTTTATTAATATATTTGCCTCTATTTACTCTCAGATAAATAAAAAAATGCTAATTAACATCAAACACATGGTTTCCAGGTGTTTGATGCCATTCCATTTGCTCCGTTCCGTCCATTATTATGAGCCCCTCAGCAGCTTCCTCTTATTCTTACCTTTGCCTCTTAGATCATCATGGCATTTGTAGTTCTTTATGATAGCCACATTAGCAGCTAATCAGCATTTCATTTTTGGAGGGTACAGGCAAATATATTGATATATTCTACAAACATAGCCGCGGGAAGTAGGGGTGCTGAGGGTGATGCAGCGCCCCATTAAAAAATGTAAACATTTTACATAATTCCACAACAAGATAATAATATAATAATAATATGCCATTTAGCAGACGCTTTTATCCAAAGCGACTTACAGTCATGCGTGCATACATTTTTGTGTATGGGTTAGTGAAGATTAGTGAACTAGGCCTTTATTACTCCTGTAATCCTTCACACTATTCTAATGAGCCCCTGAAACAAGGCCAATAATAATAACAAGTGTGCTTTGCCAAATTTTCTTTTTACATTTACATTTTGGTCATTTAGCAGACACTCTTATCCAGAGTGACTTACAGTCAGCACATTTAACTAAGGTAGATAAACAACTACATATCACAGTCATAGCAAGTAAAACATTTTTTGTTACTGAGAATGTTGTTATAGTGAAGGCGTGTAGTTGCAAATGTATTTTGTGTCGAAATTACAAAATACCTCAATATACCTGTATTTGATGTAAATACCGGAATGGAATATTTAGCTGGAATGGAATGTTCGTATCCTGTATAAAATGATCTGCTAAATGACTAAAATGTCAAATGTAAATGTTTTACATACAGATATCATATTACTGTATTTAATTATATTTGTTAAACATTTTTGTAAATATTGTGGTCACATGTATCATTTGTACAGTTCTTTATAAAAAATGTAGTTATTTGTTACATTTGACTGTGTAAAACCCAAAATCTAGCAGTACTACTTCCCTGAGAGTGAGGCAGATATATAGCATTTTGTACCAAAAAAAACATGATTATTTGTCTCTCTGAAATGGAAACCATCAAGTGATAGATTTTAAACAAATACATGGCTGTCATTGAACAACCCAATGCCATGATTACATAGCTTAGCTTTTGACTGCCTGCTACAAACCTGGCATGCTCCAACAGCTGTGCTCCTTTGTTGCCTACATTGGGCCATGTTTGTGCAATGAAAAAACATGACAATAATGTTACAAAATCATAGATAGTTAAAAAAATATATATGTGAGGAAATTAAGTATTTGATCCCATGCTGATTTTGTACGTTTGCCCACTGACAAAGACATGATCAGTCTATAATTTTAATGGTAGGTTTATTTGAACAGTGACAGACAGAATAACAACAAAAAAATCCAGAAAAACGCATGTCAAAAATGTTATAAATTGATTTGCATTTTAATGAGGGAAATAAGTATTTGACCCCTCTGTAAAACATGACTTAGTACTTGGTGGCAAAACCCTTGTTGGCAATCACAGAGGTCAGACGTTTCTTGTAGTTGGCCACCAGGTTTACACACATCTCAGGAGGGATTTTGTCCCACTCCTCTTTGCAGATCTTCTCCAAGTCATTAAGGTTTCGAGGCTGACGTTTGGCAACTCAAACCTTCAGCTCCCTCCACAGATTCTCTATGGGATTAAGGTCTGGAGACTGGCTAGACCACTCCAGGACCTTAATGTGCTTCTTCTTGAGCCACTCCTTTGTTGCCTTGGCCGTGTATTTTGGGTCATTTTCATGCTGGAATACCCATCCACGACCCATTTTCAATGCCCTGGCTGAGGGAAGGAGGTTCTCACCCAATATTTAATGGGACATGGCCCTGTCCATCGTCCCTTTGATGCTGTGAAGTTGTCCTGTCCCCTTAGCAGAAAAACACCCCCAAAGCATGTTTCCACCTCCATGTTTGACGGTGGGGATGGTGTTCTTGGGGTCATAGGCAGCATTCCTCCTCCTCCAAACACGGCGAGTTGAGTTGATGCCAAAGAGCTCGATATTGGTCTCATCTGACACTTTCATCCAGTTCTCATCTGAATCATTCAGATGTTCATTGGCAAACTTCAGACAGGCCTGTATATGTGCTTTCTTGAGCAGGGGGACCTTGCGGGCACTGCAGGATTTCAGTCCTTCATGGCGTAGTGTGTTACCAACTGTTTTCTTGGTGACTATGGTCCCAGCTGCCTTGAGATCATTGACAAGATCCTCCCGTGTAGTTCTGGGCTGATTCCTCACCGTTCTCATGATCATTGCAACTCCACGAGGTGAGATCTTGCATGGAGCCCCAGGCCGAGGGAGATTGACAGTTATTTTGTGTTTCTTCCATTTGCGAATAATCGCACCAACTGTTGTCACCTTCTTGCCAAGCTGCTTGGCGATGGTCTTGTAGCCCATTCCAGCCTTGTGTAGGTCTACAATCTTGTCCCTGACATCCTTGAAGAGCTCTTTGGTATTGGCCATGGTGGAGAGTTTGGAATCTGATTGATTGATTGCTTCTGTGGACAGGTGTCTTTTATACAGGTAACAAGCTGAGATTAGGAGCACTCCACTTTAAGAGTGTGCTCCTAATCTCAGCTCGTTACCTGTACAAAAGACACCTGGGAGCCAGCAATCTTTCTGATTGAGAGGGGGTCAAATACTTATTTCCCTCATTAAAATGCAAATCAATTTATAACATTTTGGACATGCGTTTTTCTGGATTTTTTTGTTGTTATTCTGTCTCTCACTGTTCAAATAAACCTACCATTAAAATTATAGACTGATCATTTCTTTGTCAGTGGGCAAACGTATAAAATCAGCAGGGGATCAAATACTTTTTTCCCACACTGTATGCAAACTTTGTACACTGTGGTGTGGTGGTGACCATAAAGCCATTTGAAAAGTATTAGATGCAGTATGCAGAAATCACTCCGCCATTTCCTGGTTACTCAAATTCTAATAGTTTGCTTAATTTTAGTTTATGTGACAAAACAAGCAGTTATTGTGTAGAGAATTATTGTACCATCTAAATCGCTGTGAAATATATTTTCCATAACCAAAAATATTGTATTTTCAGCTGTTTGAAGCTGGTGTACAAAACAGAACGTAAAATAAGCAAAAACGAAAGAAGCATTGAAAGAGCGCACATAGAACAGATCTACCGCTTCTTAGACTTGCTTTCAATGAGAATGACAGATCTATAACAAAAATTTCTATGTGAATTTGGTCAGGTCGCCCAAAAAGGTACATATTGCAGCTTTAATGAGAATAATTTATATTTTGACATTACTGTGTGCAACTGTAACTATATGTGTAAGGGGGTCTGGGAGCACTTATTTTAAATGTACACAATTGTCCAGGCATTTATAAAGAAATTACATGGTAAGATGGTAATTACACAATAATAATAACTAGCCATAACAACAATACATTTACTACAAATAAGATAAATAAAAGGTTTAATGTTCAGTTTATGTGTATTTACATGCATGGTTCCGAGTGTGTGTGTTTGTGTGTGTGTGTGTGTGTGCATGATTGTGTGAGTGCACACTCATGCACGGAGCCCAACACTCGGAAGTTCCGTCTGGCCCTCTGCTGGACTGTATTAGCTGCTCTAAGCCAATAAAGCTCTTTTAATTGAATTGAGAGAGAGAGAGAGTTTTGTTTACTATCTACTTCACTTGCTTTGGCAATGTTAACACACAGTACGTTGGTGGTAGATTATCAGACACTCAAGAAGAAGGTCTGATTTCATTATTACATGAAACAGGATACAAGTGGAAAATATAAAGATCCAGTCCATTTTAAAAATTGGCGGCCCCTTACACTTCAGTGTTGTGATGCATAAATTCTAGCAAAATGTATAGCGCGTAGAATTAAAAAGGTATTGTCGGACATTATTCATTCTAATCAGACAGGTTTTTTACATGGGCGATACATTGGAGATAATATAAGGCAAGTACTGGAAACAATAGAACACTATGAAAAATCTGGGAAACCAGGCCTACTATTCATAGCAGACTTCGAAAAGGCATTTGATAAAGTACAACTGGGGTTTATATATAAATGCCTGGAGCATTTCAATTTTGGACAATCATTTATAAATTGGGTTGCTACCATGGAAAGGTAAATACCTGTAAATTTGTGGAAAAATCACCCTGATTAACTCTTTAGTATTATCCCAGTTTACCTATTTGCTTATGGTCTTGCCTACGCCTAGCGAACAGTTTTTAAAATTATATGAGAAAAAAATATTCCATTTTATTTGGAACAGCAAGCCAGACAAAATTAAACGGCCCTATTTATATAATTAATATGAATTAGGAGGACAGAAATTATTAAATATTAAAGTATTAGACCAATCACTAAAAGCTTCAGTCATACAAAAATTATACTTAAATCCGAACTGGTTCTCTAGCAAACTAGTAAGATTGGGTGAGACAATGTTCAAGAAGGGACTTTTTCCCTTTATTCAGATTACAACCCCTCACTTTCAGGTATTTGAAAAGGAAATCATCTCCCAAATATCACTATTTCTAAAACAAGCCATAGGAAGTTGGTTACAATTTCAATGTCATCCTCCAGAAATGACAGAACAAATATTGCAACAAATATTGTGGTTAAACTGAAATATACTAATTGATAAAAAAACGTTCTTTTTTGAGAAAATGTTTTAAAAAGTTATAATCTTCGTAAAAAAAATATTATAGGTAGGAATGGTGGAGTTATGTCGCACATGCAGCTAACAAAAACATATGGAAATGTCTGCTCTACCCAAAATTACAACCAAATGCAGCATTACCGCAAAAGTGGAAGAGGAAAGTGGAAGGGGGAGAAAGTAAGGAACTTGTCTGTCGGCCTTGCATTAAAGAACATAATTGGTTAAAGAAAATTGTGATAAATAAAAAAGTTTACCAGTTAAGGACCAAAAGATTGACAGCCATCCCATATAGATTGCAAAATAGTTGGGAAGAGATTTTTGACGTACCGATTCCATGGCATAGTGTTTATGAACTGATACGCAAAACGACGCCGGATTCAAAACTTAGAATTTTTCAATTTAAATTATTATATAAAATTCTTGCTACCAATAGAATGTTATTTGTATGGGGGATACAATCTTCCCAGCTCTGCAGATTTGGCTGTCAAGAGACAGAATCATTAGATCATTTGTTTTGGTACTGTCCATTTGTAGCTTGTATTCTGGACACCGGTCCAGGAATGGTTGAAGGATTGCAATATTTGCATGGAGCTGACCCTGCAGATAGCACTACTGGGTGATCTGAAAAGTCATAGTCAATCGATCAATAATATAATAATACTTTTAGCAAAAATGTTTATTTTCAATTCATTTTTTTAAATGTTAACATACGTTTCCCATGCCAATAAAGCCCTTAAATTGAAATTGAATTGAGAGAGAGAGAGATGGGGAGGGGAGGAGTGAGAGCTGGGAGGGGTGGAGAGCTAAGAGGGGGGGGTGAGTGGGGCCATATATGCCATATATGGACACACCATCGACTCTGCCTTGCTATTGGCTGTGGGCCTTGTGCAGCTGCCTATCAACAAGATGGCCTTCCTCTCCACCGATGTTCTGACTCTGATTATTTTGGTTGGTCAGAGAACAGACCGTAAAGGCCAGCCTGTGTCAGTTCTAAAAAGATAGCCAGATGAACGAGGAAGCGTATGAAACAGGCTTAGGATCAGTACAGATAGTTTGTGTATAATCGAAAAACTGAAAGTATGCTTCAATGTTAACGTTAGGTTTATATTAGAAAGTACTATGCAGCCAGTTATATAGCCGTTACGTCCGTGGACACGTAAAAAAAAAAAAAAGATAACCCGAGTCACCTGCACCTCCATCATTGCTCAATCTGATTCCTCGGTCGGTTGTTGAGAGGAAAACGGTCCTACGACGGGGGGAACTTACTAGTGCTGTCATTGGCACTGTTGCAGGTCAAGAGCTTGCGGATCTACAGGTAAAATGACGAAAACATGAACAATTGCACTTTACGTTAGCAAAGCTTAGCTGCATTTCAACGTCGTTAGCCAGCAACACACTATGGGTTCCATTGCAATTTTGTTTGGCTAACTAACGCGTTAGCCTAGCCAGCACACGTTACACGATAAGCCTTAACGTAGTTGGCTAACTCGTTTTAATTTTTACTTCGAAGACCGATATGTGGTACCTATCAGTTAGCCGCGCCTTAGCGAGTGTTTGTAACAATGTATCAACGAGATTGTTGTTGGCGTCTTGGGCTATAACGCGCTAACTAACCTAACGTTAGCTGGCTAGCTAATTTAGATAACTTGGTAACGTTAAGCTAACTAGCAGCTAGGAAATGAAGTTGGTTAGCTAACGTTACTGTACCTAATTAGCTAGTTTTGATAGCTACCTAGCTAACGTTAGTGTTTACTTCTTTGGGGCCTGCACATCAGATAGTTGCTAGTTAGCATAAGTGATTAGCAGATAATTAACCTAATGTAAGCTAACATTAGTTAGCTAGTTAACCAATTTGGCTTATTAAGGTCCTAGGGGGTTAACGTTATAACGTTAGTTATAAGAATAACTAAACCATCTGGTTAAACCACAGGCTGGATTTCTAAATCTTTCGTCCTAGCTAGCTAGATTGCGCAATTATTGTTACATTTTTATGATATTTTTGGTCATTTCAACTGACTGTTTGGTTGATCAGTGTTAGACGACTGAATAAACACCAGGGGCATGTCAATAATTAGTCCTTGGCTAATCATGATTACCCATGTTGACCACCTGTAAGTTACAACCTAATGGAAATGTTCCCCTCAATTCTGATGGTGCTTTGTTTATAGCTAGCTAGAGTACTTCCTCAGTGCAGTAACGTTTCTCTGTTTTGTTTGTTTGATTTTCAGCTTCTTGATTTAGCATTGGCTAGGTGACCACGTTTTCCAAACACTCTGGTAAATATCTTCTCTGAATTAAGATTCGAAGATATCTGCAGAAACAATGGGGTGTCAGCTATGACACCTTGACTTTGAAAAATCTATATTGGTTATTGAACTACAAATATGTGAAGTGGATTTACAGCTGGTAACAGAATTGCGGTAAAATTATTGAATCATGGGTCCCTGATCTGTACTACACTGAAATAAATGCATCATTATGGATATTAAGGTGTTTTATCCTAAATAGGCACACAAATGTAGAAATGTGCAGTATAGACCTCTGCATATTTGGGTATTATTCTACACACTGGCTATTTTAATGAGCTCCGCCTCCCGAGTGGCGCAGTGGTCTAAGGCACTGCATCGCAGTGCTAGCTGTGCCACTAGAGATCCTGGTTCGAATCCAGGCTCTGTCGTAGCCGGCCGTGACCGGGAGACCCATGGGGCGGCGCACAATTGGCCCAGTGTCGTCCAGGGTAGGGGAGGGAATGGCCGGTAGGGATGTAGCTCAGTTGGTAGAGCATGGCGTTTGCAACGCCAGGGTTGTGGGTTCGTTTCCCACGGGGGGCCAGTATGAAAAAATATATATATTATAATAATAATAATAATGTATGCACTCACTAACTGTAAGTCGCTCTGGATAAGAGCGTTTGCTAAATGACAAAAAAAAAAAAAGACCAATTTAGTTTGGACTGGACCAAATTTGAACCAGTCATAGACGTCTGTTTCCCCTTTTCCCCTCAGAACAGCCTCAATTCGTCGGGACATGGACTCTTCAAGGTGTCAAAAGCGTTCCACAGGGATGCTGGCCCATGTTGATACCAATGTTTCCCACAGTTGTGTCAAGTTGGCTGTATGTCCTTTGGGTGGTGGACCATTCCTGATACACACGAGAAACTGTTTAACGTGAAAAACCCAGCAGCGTTGTAGTTCTTGACACAAACCGGTGCTCCTGGCACCTACTTCATACCCCGTTCAAAGACAATATTTTGTCTTGCCCATTCATCCTCTGAATGGCACACACACAATCCATGTCTCAATTGTCTCAAAGCTTAAAAATCCTTCTTTAACCTATCTCCTCCCCTTAATCTACACTGATTGGTGGATTTAACAAGTGACATCAATAAGGGATCATAGCTTTCACCTGGTCGAGTCTGTCATGGAAAGAGCAGGTATTCTTAATGTTTTGTATACTCAGTGTAGTTCAATAGAGTACAGTACATTAGTGTACGCAACTCTAGTGTGCTTTACTGTGTACTGTACTGAAGTCTATTCTACTGTGCTGTACTGAACTATACTTTAATCCTTTTTTTTTTACTGTACTGTACTGTGCTCTCCAGACTTGTGAAACAGTCTGTACTGAACCAAATCTGAACCAATCATGGACGACTGTTTGGGCCAAATCAAGGCCGGTCTGGACCGGACAAAAAATCAACATCTGTAGATGTTGAAATCAAGGCCAGGGGGGACTGACCAAATGTCTAATACTTTTCGATGTCCGGTGTCGGTCGGTGCTCAGTGGGTAAGGAAGCTGATTACAGTAAATGAAAAGAGCAGGGGCTCATGGATAGTTGTCAGTAAGTAGCCGGGAGAGGTGACGTTAACTGGAGGAAGAGAGGGAGAGGTGACATTAACTGGAGGAAGAGAGGGAGAGGTGACGTTAACTGGAGGAAGAGAGGGAGAGGTGTTGTCCAGGTTGTTTTCACACTTGCTTTGACCATCAGATGACAGAAAGAGAAAGAAAACCATTATGAGTTGTGGAAGGGAGGACTAGCAGGTGACCCAACAGTGGTTTGTGACTACTATAATTTCCCATTGTAGCAAATTCAATTGCAGTAATTCCCTTAGAGATGTTTTGGGAAATTATGTTACCAATTTGGTAAAATAATTTTGTGTTTTAATCACTTAATAATTCATAACCAAATAGATATTAGTAAAATCACTAACTAATATGTAGGTATACCTTTACTTGTTACTTTTGTGAGCTTTCATTATCCTCCCTCATGAGGGAGAGATTTTGGAAAATATCTTAAAGATATGTGGGTTTTTGGTAACGGAATTAAGGCACAGTGCAATGTTTCTTAAACGTACACAAGGCAAATAATTCCTCCAAAACTAAATATAAATGTTGATATTAGCTGGCAGGGGTCTTCACATCAACATTATTGTGTTTTGATGTATTTCTAATACCTTTTTAAGACGTTTTCTGGTAGATGTTTTCTAAATCCCCTTTTCCATATGTTTGAATAGAAATCGAAGCCTTAGGATAGAACATTTATATATGGCTTAATTTCTTAAATATAGACTCCTAGCTTTCATTAGACACCAGATTTAACGTGATCCTATGAACTTGTTGATGCTCAAGGGTCCTTTTACATTGAAATGCTCTCTTTTCTCAAAGACGAAAGAAGTAATCGAACTACAGGAAAAGCACATGTTGTTGGTGAGCTGGTATCTGTTATTCAGCTGAGAACTAGGCCTATACATTTTGATCTTTGGTACTAGAATCAGAAGTATGGGAATAGTGGAGCAACGGGGCATTGAAACATAAAGCTTTGGGCTTCTTCATGATTAATCTTCACATGTAGGTCTATATTCAATCGTTAAATTCCAGGGCTCATCCATTGATGTGCCTGCTTGGGTCAGCCTAATATCCTCTCAGAATAGCCTGTATCAGTTTTGTATTGATAGGGTTTGCAATGTTTACAGATAAACAACAATTCACCATTTTGGCGACCACTGTCCTGGCCCTTACAACCAAGACTATTTGAGTAAGGGGGTTGATGTGGAACTCTTTTGGTTGAAGCCAAATGGTGGAAAGAAACAACCTGATGAAGAGCTATAGTTTAAAAGGAGTGCATAGACATCCATTGCAGTTCAGCGCAGTGCTGTTCACTGCCAGAGAAGCACAGCTGACAGACCAAACACTTCTATAGCCAGCTTGTTTGCCTGACCCTCTCATGACAAAGACAATCTGGGTTCATTTTATCGGGGATGTGTGGGGTCCATTATTCTTGTAGAAGAGCATCATCAGCCTCACCTGCTGCCCGGGCTACTGCTGTATTGTCCCTGCAGGCGCAGCCAAGGCGAGGGCCAGTGGCTGGAGTAATTTATCACCTCCCTGCATAGTCCACCATTCTCAAAGCCTCTGAAAGGGAGAGGGGAGTATATCGCTAGAGGTGAACGAGGGGCCTGTCTGAATTATCTGAGGAGAGCCTGGAATTAGGATTTTTGTTTAACCGTTTTTTAGTATGAAAGGTCCTTCCCTGCTTAGTATGCATCAGCTGTTTCTTCTCAATATTATATTTTCTCTGTGATAGAATAGGAATGGTGTAGTGCTAAACATTCCTTCAATGCCTGAGACTATTCTAATGTTGATATTTTAGTGGCCGCAATGTTTCGGAATGTTCCAGATAGAAACGCAAGTTTTAGAATTGAAATTTATTCTGTGGCTGTCATGTGGCAAATAGACAACCGCGTTTTGTTTCTATACATTCCCTGTTAAATCTGGAGCCTTCTGTTACGACGTTGAGCCTGCTGAATATGCTCCAACAGAAAGCCTCTGGATTGTTTGAGCGAGGTCATATGATGGAGGAATGAATCCTCCTGCATTGGTGTGTGTAGTTCAGTGGTCGGACAACTTGGGGAGCCAGTGAGAGACGAGCCTCTGGCACGGCACTCAGCGACTTCTGTACTGCTGCTTGGCATGGACAGGATTTGGAGGATTATGCAAAAAGCTTAAAACCAGCCTTAATTTGCAGGAATTGTTTCAAATGAGAAAAAACTGCATTATCATTGCAGAGGTTTTATCAGCTGTCAGGGAATGAAGATACAGATTTTCGGCGACGTCCGGGCCATGTTTTGGTCCATGAATATCACTCTGATACAATAAAGGGTCTACTAGTCTCATGTCCTCATATTTCGTTCACCGCTATTACTCATTACCTGTATTACTTGTTATTAAGCCAGTATAGATGTCTTTAAACATACTGTTTGTATTTGATGGTGTCTCCCTGCAGAGTTCAACTTTGTTTCAGCTGGTATGGAGACAAGTGTAGAATAGCTAGCCTATAGGCCACTCATAAGAACCTAGAACTGCATACTGCAGGCCGTTTATTACCATTGTAGCATTTTTACATTTACAGCTGCCTTACTTACTAATTACATTGCAGGGGATGCCGTGGGATAGCCTATTTATTGACAGCGATGACTACAGGATTGATTATAGCCACTGACTGCAGCCTCTGGGTGACTGGTAGCGCGACTGCTGCCCCCCTCCATCTCTCCATCTTCTGAAGCACTGTTGGTGGCTCTGAATAATAGATACTGGTCAATAGAGAGGGAATCTGACTGGAGCCAAATGAATCATTCACTGGCTGCCACTCACTGCCTCTATCTCACTCTGCTTCAGGAAGTGCCAGTGTTTGTCACAACGATGGACAAACGGACTGACACTCACTGTTCCTGTTACGCCATCCAATCTTTTTATGGGGGGGGATAAAAACAAAGTGGGGTGGTGGCCCTGGGATGTACTTCATACAGGGAGTAATCTGCAGGCTCTTAGCTGGAGCTGTGTGATTATAAAGCCCTTAACCAACCCAGGAGTAGTTCTGGCCTCTGACGCACGCACACAAACAGCCTGGGTAGCAGACTAGTCAGTGGAGACATTCCTCTTCAGCCGAAGATAGACATTTCACATTGTCATGCTTTCAACTGGCTACAAGCAGATATAGGCCTAAGTTTGGCTGGTAAGAGTCACCTCAGGGTAGTGCTGTCTGGCTCAACTTGTTTGGTATCACGGGATGGAAAGAGTGGGGCTTGTTCAGTCTTTTTTACGAGATGTTAAATATATATGTGTGTGTGTGTGTGTGTGTGTGTATATATATATATATGTGTATATGTACTTGTTTTTTGACAGGGAAGTCGTACTGAGACTAGGGTCTCTTTACAGATGAGCCCTGCATAAATACATCAAAAACATAATATGAAAAACTGACACATTTATAAACATAGAGGTCTAAAGGTCTTGTTGAAACAGTCTTGTGCCACTTGTTCCTCTTAAGCACCCAGTGCCACATTTTTGGCAGGGTAACATGAAATGGCACGGGCACCCTGGGTAAACGGTTTTCCTGCAGGCCGCAGCCAAGGTCCTTTAGACTCTGCCTGGCAGGCAACATCCATTCCACTACTCTCCCCTTCTAAAAATAGGCTAGGCATATGCCTTCCTTGTTCTTCCTCGACTCCTATTAGGCAGGTCCTCTTTGAAGCGTCGGGATGGGAATCCATTTGCCGTTTTATACCTCCCTTAATCCTCTCCTTTATTCCTCCCTTCATCTGCCCCAGACACAAGGCCCTGAAATGGAAGCCTTTAATTAGATTGAAAGCCTTCAAGGTGAGAGACTTGACTAATTGAGTTTAGGTGTTGAGGCTGTCTGAAAGCATGAGTCCACTTCCTTGGGCACTGCGACTTGGTTTCTGAACTGCCAAGAAGCTAGAAGCTGATTTTCCTTTAATTTGCTGTGCTTTTGCTGTAAAGAACGGCTAGAAGGTGAAATATTTGATCCAGTGAATCTCTCACACCCTTCCATAGTGGTTGCTTCTGAATCAGCATGTCACAGAATTAGACTAGGTGACTTAGGTACATGTAGAATGCATGGGAAGAAATTGTCCCTAACATTTTTAGGAGATTTGTAATGTAATTACATTTGATGAAATGACATTACTCATGTTTTGTCTCCCCCAGCTAGATGACCTATAATGATGTTGAATGTTGAAATACTGCTTTCTAACTCCTCTCTTTCTCCCTACAGATTGTATGCCCTCTTCCCGTGGCGGTGCCTGCTGGTTGGCACAAAGAGAATGAGTGGCGTGGTGCACAGCAGATGCCCAGCCTAGACTCCGCCGATATGCTTCCCTTCGGCCCGTGATGGACAGAGACACCTTCTCCCACATCCGACTGTGGTGCCCACGCCCCTTTGGCACCTACTCCCAGAACAAGCCCCGAAGCACGGGTACGGGGGGATGTGGGGCAACCCCCTCCCTCTGCAAGGCTGACACTGCAGGGTGCACGTTGCTGGAGGCCGGAGGAGGCGTGGATGGCCAGGAGGAGGAGGAGGAGGATGCCGGTTCCGAGAACACTCCTCCAGACACCGACCCAGCCTCAGCACCACATGCCCCTTCCACCCCTCCCGGCGCCACTCAGATGGAGGATGGAAGGGTGCTGCTGGACACCTGGTACGTCATCAAGCCGGGCAACACCAAGGAGAAGATTGCCTTCTTCGTGGCCCACCAGTTCAGTGGGGTGGGCCTGTCTCGACCCAGTGCCATAAAGGTGAAAGGGAACTGGGCCACGGACTGCACTAAGGCCAAGCGTAGGCGCCGCTGCTCCTCCTATGACCCCCCCGCCCGGGCCCAGACCAACGTTATCCCCGCCCCCCCGCCCCCAGAGGCCTCCACCCCAGAGGACGTCCCCGGCGTGAGTGAGACTGACCTGCTGTCCGTGGCTGAGATGGTGGCCCTGGTGGAGCAGCGTACAGCCATGGCCCTGCAGGGCATGGTGGCCCAGGGACAGACGGCCCCAGAACACCCCGAGCACACACTCCTGCGGGGCACAGTCTCCGACCCCAGCCCCATGGTATTCCTGTCAGAGAGCCCTGACCCCCCGCACCCCTCAAATGATGCCCTGGAGGAGGAGGAGGAGGAGGAGGAGGAGCAGGAGTCGCGGCGTGTGGCTCAGGCTGTAGCCCACTTTGAGTCCCAGCATCAGCTCCTGGAGAACACACTGAGGCCCGCTTCGGGCCTGGACTCCCCCAGGGAGAGGGAGCGGAGCGGGGACTCTGGCAGCGCTGGGCCCACCCACGGCCGAGGTGAAGTGAGGATTGCCTTCCGGGTGTCCAGCCTGGATCCTCGCTCGCAGTCGGAGCCCGCAGGCCGGCCCCGCTGCATGTTCATGAGCTGTGGGGGAGGAGGGGGGCAGGCGGGGGCCCGGGCCAAAGAGAAGATCACCTGTGATCTCTACCAGCTGGTCAGCCCCTCGTCACGGGACCCCAGCCTCCTGCTGGCCGGCTCTCCAAAAGCTGACCCCCATGGGGAGGGCCATACGGACCGGCCAGCCTCCAGCAGCCCCGACCCCAGCCAGGAGCTTGGCTCTGGGGAGAAGAAGCCTGTTGCCCGGGAGAGGGTGACTGGCTTCCATGTGGAGGTGGTGGTCACGGGTGCTGTGGACCAGTGTGTGTTCTATGGCAAGGACAGCACAGAGAATGTGCAAGAGGAGACTGTGTGTTTCGCCATACCCAGTGGGGCCAGCCCTGCCGACGGCTCAGAGGACCCCCCTCCAGGCCAGCTGTTCTTCCTGCAGCCCCAGAGAGGGTCTGACGAGGACAGTGGCACCGGCAGCAGCAGTGGAATGTGCTCTTTGGACTGCGCCAATAACAACGGTCCTGCTGGGGATGCTGCTGACCGGCCGGACTCCCCCCTGGCCGGCGTGGAGGACTGCTCTGACCCCTCCCTGTGCCGTCTCTACCGCCATGTCTCTCACGACTTCCTGGAGATCCGCTTCCAGATCCAGCGGCTGCTGGAGCCTCGTCAATACATGCTGCTGCTGCCCGACCACATCATGGTCAACATCTTCAGCTACCTGCCCACCCGCTCGCTGGCCGCCCTCAAGTGCACCTGCTACGACTTCAAGGTTCTGATTGAGACGTACGGTGTGCCCGCCACCGACTCGCGCTGGAACCAGGACCCGCTGTACCGCGACGACCCCTGCAAGCAGTGCAAGCGGCAGTACGAACGGGGCGACGTGTCGCTCTGCCGCTGGCACCCCAAACCTTACCACCACGACCTGCCTTATGGACGCTCCTATTGGATGTGCTGCCGGCGCACGGACAAGGACACACCGGGCTGCCGCGTGGGGCTGCATGACAACAACTGGGTACTGCAGCCCTGTGAGCTGGTGCAGACCCGCGCTAAGAGGGAGGACGGGAGGTAAAGGGGCCCGCCCTGGGTCCCAGCACCCCTCTTACTCCCTCTAGACCCCATTGCCCCTTGGTGGCACACTAAAGACCAGGGTTGGGGTCCTCTCCTGTGTTGTCAGCTCTCTCTCTCTCTGCTCGCTATCACCTTGTTCTGAGTTCTTAGCAGTCGACTAGCTTCCTGCTCGGTTGTTAGTACATGTGAAAACTGGACTCCTGATGAGTGGGCTCATGCTGGTGGTATGGTATGGTGCTGCATGGGGCCTGATGCTCAACATTTCTGCCTATTGGTCAAGTGACAGTCAAGTCCTAGCTATGCTGTCAGTACTGGAGCTGACCCCAACCTTACTGCCCAGAGGGCCAGCCACTGAGGACTAACTGGCTGGCTCACAGAGGGAGTCTGTGAAAGTTTAAAGGTCGAATGCAGCTGTTTTTATGTCAATATCAAATCATTTCTGGGTAACAATTAAGTACCTTACTGTGATTGTGATCAAAAAGAAAAACAAATAACATCTTAGCAAAGAGCAATTTCTCAAGCATGAATTTTTGCTAGGACTGGTCTGATTGGGGAGGGGAATACTGAAAACTAGCTGTTGTTGGCAGAGAGGTTTTGAACTCTTTGTTTCTTATTGGTCTATTAACTAATTTACTGCCTGGTGATGACACCAGGCAGGCCAAAAATCCATCCCACCAAAACAGGCTGAAATTTCAGGCTGTGTTTTCAAACAGCTCTTACACTAAAAGGACATTATCTTGCATTTTCACAATTGCACAGTATAATTCCAACCTCAGTGCGAAAATGTATATAAAACACAGGAAAATCACGTTTTTGACTGCACTGGGACTTTAATGAATGAGACTCTTAACAGTGTGGGGGCAAGAGAAGGCAATTTGATGTCACTTTGTACAAAGGTTTTGACTGCTTGTTTAGCAATTTTTGTTTTTTGGTGTGTAAGTGAATGTTTGCTGTTCTTTCCTGTTTTTTGAGGACTATGTTCTACCTCCCTTCACTTCCTCTCTATTTTTTTAGCCCCTCCCCACTACCACTAACCCCCAGTCCCAACTCCCTGCTAGTCGGCAGAGGGCAGTCTTTGCCAAAGCCGTTGTTTGCTTCAATGCGGGTGAAAAGAAACACGGACCATAGAACTCTCTACACCAGCTTCCAGCCTTAACCCCACTGGTCCCGCTCACACTCCCCAAATCTGCAAAACCTTGACAAATACAGTATAGAAAACTTTGTTCACTTGACCCCTCTGACTGGGTATGGGAGACCACTGTAGGTTTCAGATGTACAATGCTAATGGGAATATGTGCTTCTCAAATAAACAGAAATGATTAAAACTGGAATATATGACACCTGACACGTTTCTTTCTGCATGATGACTTGTGTTGGTAACTTGATTTATATTTTGATAGAGAAGATGCTACAGTGTAGGCCTAATTGAAAATCTATTGATAACATTGAAATATTGGTTATATTGATTTAATTTTGCTTATTTATAGATTAGAAATGATTTGTCTTCCACATGACTCAAGTTGAAGCAAGACAGTGACACTTGATATATGCAATGGCATCATATGGCCACTAGAGGGGAGAGATGTATATGCTAATGTACAGATTTAGCAAAGTAGTGTAGTTTATTGGTTGTCAAACCCAATTTCATAACTTGAATTGCATTTTTATAATGATCGTATTACAAGAAAGGGACAAGAAAGTGCTACACAGGACTATATTTTTCATGAATAGATGTGTGCGTGTTTGTACATTGAGTAATGTGTTCACTAACAAAAGGTATGTGAAAGTTATGACATGCACTTTTGGTTTAATTCAGAATTTAGTGAGCATGACCAAAAGTGCAATTATCAATGGTCACATTCCCGTTTTACTAGCCCCCTCATGCATAGTAACCCCACAGGAAGACTGCCACGGCCATCATAACCAGGGCATTAGCATCAACAACATGCTTCCAGAAGGGCTCCTCACTGATGTCGGGCAGCTCTTTGGACGCCTCAGTAACCTCCTCCTCTATGAGCTCTGGGGCTTGAGTGGCGCTGACGCCACAGAACCAGCCAATGATACGACAGATACCAGATTTGGGTTCTTCAGCATCCACTAACAAAGGAAAGAAATCAAAAACAATATTATGGGCTTGTTAGACATTGCAGCTGACTTTGCAGGTGAGTCAAGACTGACTGATCTACAAAACACCTTGCATAATAAATAACTAATCAGTCAGTCACTTTACCCACAATGCATCATGGATTTGATCCGCTCGACTGCGTGGTGGGGGGAGTACGTTTCTGTCATACCTGGGCTGTCCTCAGACTTGTGTCTGCTTTTCTCCTCTGCCTCCCTGCGTGCGATCCTCCCCTTCACTTCCTGCTTCCAGTCAAGGTCATCCCTCTCTTCCTTGGAGTGGCGGAGGCTGAACACGAGACGGTGGAGCTAGGAGAAGAGAAGTTCAGTTCTATCAGACGTCACTCACAGAGCATTAGATGGGGAGATGCATACCACCATAGGTTTATTCATCTGAGTTTATAGTAAGTTCTCATTATAGTGGGTAAGATTCCCCTGCATTAATGATATCTAATGGATATGGATGCAGGCATTTGATAAAACAGACTATGTTGAGGCAAGCACTCACATGTTTGTCGTCTATGGCCGGTGTACAGTAGCTGACAAGCAGCACCAGGATGGAGGTGCAGAAGAAGAGGAGCACAGCGAAGTAGAGGTAATGAACCCCACACACCAGAGTGGGGCAGTCTGAGGGGAACAGGCAGCTGCCTGAGCCAAACCAAAACTCTGGCCCCATACGGCACAGCCCCATAGCTAGGCCCCCCATCAGGCCCCAAAACGCCCCCTGAAAGAAAGAAATGTCAATTTAGTACCAACGTAATCAAAGAAGGAAAAGTTGTTCTGGGCCTGTATTCATAAAGAGTCTCAGAGTAGGAGTGCTGATCTAGGATCAGTTTTGCATTTTAGATCATATTGAATAAGGTTATATGAACGGGGGGGGGGCTGATTCGAGATCGGCAGTCCTGCCTTGTGAATACGGGCCCAGATGTCTCTCTCACCTTCATAGGCTGCATCGCCAATGCTTTCCATATGTCCTCTCTCTCAACTATGCCCTCTCACAACAATTTGTCCGGTAACTACAGTCGTGGTCAAAGGTTTTGAGAATTACACAAATACTACTTTTCACAAAGTCTGCTGCATCAGTTTTGATGATGGCAATTTGCATATACTCCAGAATGTCATGAGTGATCAGATGAATTGCAATTAATTGCAAAGTCCCTCTTTGCCATGAAAATGAACTTAATCCCCAAAAAAACATTTCCACTGCATTTCAGCCCTGCCACAAAAGGACCAGCTGCCATCATGTCAGTGATTCTCTCATTAACATAGGTGAGAGTGTTGACGAGGACAAGGCTGGAGATCACTCTGTCATGCTGATTGAGTTAGAATAACAGACTGGACGCTTTAAAAGGAGGGTGGTGCTTGAAATCATTGTTCTTCCTCTGTTAACCATGGTTACCTGCAAGAAAACACGTGCTTCACAGGCAAGGGCTTCACAGGCAAGGATATTGCTGCTAGTAAGATTGCACCTAAATCAACCATTTATCGGATCATGAAGAACTTCAAGGAGAGAGGTTCAATTGTTGTGAAGAAGGCGTCAGGGCACCCAAGAAAGTCCAGCAAGCGCCAGGACCGTCTCCTAAAGTTGATTCAGCTGCGGGATCGGGGCACCACCAGTGCAGAGCTTGCTCAGGAATGGCAGCAGGCAGGTGTGAGTGCATTTGCACGCACAGTGAGGCAAAGACTTTTGGAGGATGGCCTTGTGTCAAGAAGGGCAGCAAAGAAGCCACTTCACTCCAGGAAAAACATCAGGGACAGACTGATATTCTGTAAAAGGTACAGGGATTGGACTGCTGAGGACTGGGGTAAAGTCATTTTCTCTGATGAATCCCCTTTCCGATTGTTTGGGGCATCCGGAAAACAACTTGTGACAAGGTGAGCGCTACCATCAGTCCTGTGCCATGCCAACAGTAAAGCATCCTGAGACCATTCATGTGTGGGGCTGCTTCTCAGCCAAGGGAGTGGGCTCACTCACAATTTTGCCTAAGAACACAGCCATGAATAAAGAATGGTCCCAACACATCCTCCGAGAGCAACTTCTCCCAACCATCCAAGAACAGTTTGGTGACGACCAATGCCTTTTCCAGCATGATGGAGCACCTTGCCATAAGGCAAAAGTGATAATTAAGTGGCTCGGGGAACAAAACATCAACATTTTGGGTCCATGGCCAGGAAACTCCCCAGACCTTAATCCCATTGAGAACTTGTGGTCGATCCTCAAGAGGCGGGTGGACAAACAAAAACCCACAAATTCTGACAAACTCCAAACATTGATTATGCAAGAATGTGCTGCCATCAGTCAGGATGTGGCCCAGAAGTTAATTGACAGCATGCCAGGGTGGATTGCAGAGGTCTTGAGAAAAGAAGGGTCAACACTGCAAATATTGACTCTTTGCATAAACTTAATGTAATTGTCAATAAAAGCCTTTGACACTTATGGAATGCTTATAATTATACTTCAGTATACCATAGTAACATCTGACAAAAATATCTCATAACACTGAAGCAGCGAACTTTGTGAAGACCAATACTTGTGTCATTCTCAAAACTTTTGACCACGACTGTAGAACACAACACACCCTCTGACCTCACCTGCTCATTGACCCTCTTCACAAACACAGCCAGGAAGAAGACTGAGGCGATGGGCGGGGCCAGATAGCTGGTCACTGATTGGATGTAGTCAAACAGCTGACCGCTCTGGGCCGCCTGGACCACAGGGATCCAACAGATACTGACGGCTACGATGACGAGGACCCACACTCTGAGAGGGAGAGACAGAGTAAGTGAGGCAGCCATTTTATTGGAACATACATTATATTGACCTACTCCAGCAAATGGTCTGGGACAGCTGAACTTGTCTACCTAAACCAAGTTTTTCCTATGTAAACCAAGGGAAAAAAGGCCCAGACCTGCCAACGACCATGAGCTCGCTCTCTCTGGCCTGTGGTCTGAAGCGGGTCCAGATGTCCATGGTGAACAGGGTGCTGCTGCTGTTGAAGATGGAAGCCAGGGAGCTCATCAGGGCCGCCAGCATGACCGCCAGCATCAGGCCCCTCAGACCTGGGAGAGAGGAGATGGAGGGGGAGGGGGGAGGAAGATTAAGGTAAGATGATGGGAGAGATAACCATGGTAGCCATCGACACACAACTGCACGCAGTAAATTGTGTGTAAAAATATATATATACAGTAAAAGTGCCACTCAGATCTGAGCAACTAGTTCAGCAGAGGAGAGAGACTTCTCACCATCGGGCATCACAGAGACCACCAGTTTGGGGTAGGCGATGTTGGAGCAGCCCACCTCCGTCCCACACACCTGCTTACACACTTCTGGCACCACACAACCCACCTCATCTGTCAGAGAGAAGACAGGCTCTGTAACCATAATGACAGGAGGAATAGAGAGGGAACACCACACACACACTCTCATACATCTTCAGGGTAAAAGAGAGAGGCATCAAAAGTGTAACAAGCTGTCTTTTATTTAGTTTTTTGCTCTGTGCTTGTTTCCCTGTTGATGAACCTAAAAGATCAAACTCTCCATTCAACTCTTTGTCAATCCTATGATGGCTTATTTTGGGAACTCACCTGGGAAGAGCACGCGGCTGATCATTCCGGGGAACACCATAAGGAACATGGGGAGCAGTTTCAGGTATCCACACATGATGCAACCCGCCTTCACATGGGTCAGACTGCGGGCCGCCAGGCAGCGCTGCACGATCACCTATACACACAGACATGGGGGAAGATTCCAGATCAACTCAACCAACGATTCAATCTTCCAATCTGATCCATGTTGTTTCACATCCAGCGAATTTAAGTATCTCACACCATAGCAACAGAATGAGCAGACCAGACATCAACATTATGTAACCCATTCAAATTAGATTCAGTCAGCAATGTGCCAACTTAAATCTAATCACCGTTTTGAATGGGTCATCTACAGTAAATGCACTATAAAATAAACGCACATATGAATTCCATCCACTGTGTTCCAATGAGCTTATTTACCTGGTCGGTGCACCAATACCAGCCGCCCACGATGGCGATGCCAAAGATGACCCCCGGCCAGGGCAGGTCCCCGGTCACAGGGTCCCTGAGCAGCTGAAAGGCGTCGTCTCGGGGGGTGAAGCACTGGGGGGTGATGTTGTAGCGCTGGGGCTCCAGGGACTGATTCTTGGAGGGCAGTGCTAACCTGTACTTCTCCAGCAGAGCATTGTAGCCCCCCACCTCAAAGAAGGCTGAGGACAGGAAGAGAAAGGAGGAGGGACACACGCACAATGTCACATAGGGAGCAGAGGTCAGGAGGAGTGGACTGGGGGATCTATAGTGGGTCTACAGTGAAGCTGGATCAAGGAAGTGGTAGATGAGGAGGGAGGGAGGTTGGATGAAGGGAGTGAGCGAGTGAGGAAGGGCTGCACTAACACATCCACTGGACACAGCAGCTAATTCATCATGACCAGTTGAGTCATGAGTTAGAAATATTTATTAAAGTGTCACTCCACAATGATAGAATAGTTTACAATACAAAATACACATTTTAAAAGTCACATTGTGGACCACTCAAATAGAGTTTTGAGACACTAAATGCAGTCAGTCAAAACATCGTACAGTATTTCATTTGGAGGTACACTATCTTTAATACATGACAATCTATACAGCATTGGTATCAGTTATTATACATTACGTCATATATACACGTGTGCATAAACAAAAAGTACAGTGGTCTTGGGGGCTCCCGAGTGGCGCAGCGGTCTAAGGCACTGTATCTCAGTGCTTGAGGCGTCACTACTGACCCCCTGGTTTGATTCCAGGCTGTATCACAACCGGCTGTGAATGGGCGTCCCATAGGGCAGCGCACAATTGGCCCAGCGTCGTCCGGGTTTGGCCGCGGTAGGCCGTCATTGTAAATAAGAATTTGTTCTTAACTGACTTGCCTAGTTAAATAAAGGTAAAATAATAAATAAAAAAAGATAAAACGACATTTAAGCACTGATAAAGAAACGTCTCCATTTATTGTTACTCCGTCATGCGTTGAGTAACAAGTGGAGTCAACAAGGTGGAATGTGTGGCACTCTGGACACAGGACTCTGAATTTACCGAAACCTGTGAGGCTGAAGGCGCCAGCGATGATGACGAATGTCTGGACGGTGTCCGTGTACATCAGAGCAGCTAGGCCCCCTAGTGAGCAAAACAGATCATTACAGATTAATACGTTTCAAGTTTAAATGTCACATGCACAAGTACATTGAAACGCCTTTCTTGCAAACTCAAAACCCAACAATGCAATAATCAATAACAATATATTACTAGAAAAAAGCACACTAGAAATAAGAAATATAAAATACACAATAAAGTAAGTAAGCATACTATATACAGGAAATATTTTAAAAAGTCAGTTCCAATACGATATTTACATGTGCAGGGATACTGGAGTGATGGAGGTAGATATGTATAGGGGTAAGGTGACTAGGCAACAATAACCCAGTTGATGAACAAACTACTGAGGTCATATAGGACAGGGTTTCCCAAACTCGGTCCTGGGGCCCCCCCTGTGTGCACGTTTTGGTTTTTGTCCTAGCACTACACAGCTGATTCAAATAATCAAAGCTTGATGATAAGTTGGTTATTTGAAACAGCTGTGTAGTGCTGGGACAAAAAACAAAAGGTGCACCCAGGGGGGGGCCCAGGACCGAGTTTGGGAAACCCTGATCTAGGACAGTGTTTCCCAACTCCAGTACCCCCAACAGCACACATTTGTGTTGTAGCCCTGGACAAAAACACCTGATTCCACTTGTCAAGGGTTTGATGATAAGTTGACAAGTAGAATCAGCTGTGCTTGTCCGGGGCCACAACAATATGTACTGACTGTTGGGGGTACTGGAGGATACACACACAAAATAGAATGAGTCTATATTCACCTCTAGATGATCCTACACCCTACATTTGGGTCGTGGGTAACAGACTAAATGCCCAAGGCCCTGTTTTTTCCTATGGGTCATCTTTTCCAAACATGACCTCTCTTTAATCGTGGACAGCCTTTTCTACAACAAGTAATGAAAGCATTTTGTGTATAATTTGATCAAACAGATGTTACCTGTGACTGTGTACAGAGCTGTGATGGAGAGGAGGGCTATCACAGCCACATAGATGTTCCAGCCTAGAGCCTGTTGTATGAACACAGCCCCAGAGAACATGTCCACCTGGAGAGAGAGATGAGGACAGTCAGATTGGTTCATGGGTATGTTTATACCTCAATACCTTTTATACCTCAATCCAAATGACATAACTGAGGAGACTTAGAAATACCACAGATACTATCAATATTGAAGAAAATGTAATGATAAAGGACTGTGGGGGAAGTTTATAGCATGTTACAAACAATACCCCATAGTTTTGTCCTAGACCAGGGCTCTACAACCCTGTTCCTGGAGAGCCACCCTCCTGTGGGATTTCGCTGTAACTCCAGTTGTAAATAACCTGATTCATCTTATCAACCAGCTAATAATTAGAATCAGGTGCGCTAGATTAGGGTTGGAGCAAAAACCTACAGGACGGTAGCTCTCCAGGAACAGGGTTGGGGAGCCCTGGTCTAGACTCACAGAGATCTTGGTGAAGATGTAGAGAAACAGAGAAATGACGGAGAGGTACAGACTGATCCTGGTTCCCCCAAACCTCTTCTTCAGGTACTGAGGCATTGTAATTACCTAAGCAACGGAAATGCAGAAATTACAGACAAATGGACACAAATCTCCCCAGTATGCCATGTTAGCTGGCATATAATGGTCTTGTGTAACTTACCCCCGCTGTGAGGTAGACGGGGACAAACAGCCAGCCCAATAGGAGCACGATAAACAAAGCCTGGGTAGAGAAAGAGGGCTCCAATGTCAGAAGAATCTCAATTTCCTGATCAGCACATATTACAAAGTATTGTCACACGTGTACTCAAAACCCTGTAATAACATATTTTAAGGGGGCAAATTATACTTACATTCCACTCAAACCCCCCCACAGCAATTCCACTGGCCGCGCCAGTACCAGCAAGGCCCACAAAGTGACCACTACCAATATTACTGGCAAACAGGGACGCTCCAACCTAGAGAGAGAGACGGGGGAGAACTGATAAAGGAAAAACACATAATCATGATGATGTGGCATGTGACACTTTGCTTCTTGAAAATCCTGTATCTTGAGAACTTGACTGCTGACATGCAAAACATTTTGGGACTGTATCAACAGTGTACTAATTAAACAAATACCAAAAAATCATTTTGGAGTGGTATTGTCCTTTAACACACATACAGGCTGTAATGTAAAGTGCCTTGCAAAAGTATTCATCCCCCTTGGCGTTTTTCTTATTTTGTTGCATTACAACCTGTAATTTAAATTGATTTTTATTTGGATTTCATGTAATGGACATACACAAAATAGACCAAATTGGTGAAGTGAAATGAAAAAAATAACTTGGTTCAAAAAATTCGAAAAAATAAATAACGGAAAAGTGGTGCGTGCATATGTATTCACCCCCTTTGTTATGAAGCCCCTAAATAAGACCTGGTGCAACCAATTACCTTCAGAAGTCACATAATTAGTTAAATAAAGTCCACCTGTGTGCAATTTAAGTGTCACATGATCTCAGTATATACACCTGTTCTGAAAGGCCCCAGAGTCTGCAACACCACTAAGCAAGGGGCACCACCAAGCAAGCAGCACCATGAAGACCAAGGAGCTCTCCAAACAGGTCAGGGACAAAGTTGTGGAGAAGTACAGATCAGGGTTGGGTTATAAAAATATCAGAAACTTTGAACATCCCACGGAGCACCATTAAATCCATTATTAAAAAATGGAAAGAATATGCCACCACAACAAACCTGCCAAGAGAGGGCCGCCCACCAAAACTCACAGACCAGGCAAGGAGGGCATTAATCAGAGAGGCAACAAAGAGACCAAAGATAACCCTGAAGGAGCTGCAAAGCTCCACAGCGGAGATTGGAGGATCTGTCCATAGGACTACTTTAAGCCATACACTCCACAGAGCTGGGCTTTACGGAAGAATGGCCAGAAAAAAGCCATTGCTTAAATAAGAAAATAAGAAAACACGTTTGGTGTTCGCCAAAAGGCATGTGGGAGACTCCCCAAACATATGGAAGAAGGTACTCTGGTCAGATGAGACAGAAATTGAGCTTTTTGGCCATCAAGGAAAACCCTATGTCTGGCGCAAACCCAACACCTCTCATCACCCCGAGAACACCATCCCCACAGTGAAGCATGATGGTGGCAGCATCATGCTGTGGGGATAATTTTCACTGGCAGGGACTGGGAAACTGGTCAGAATTGAAGGAATGATGGATGGCGCTAAATACAGGGAAATTCTTGAGGGAAATCTGTTTCAGTCTTCCAGAGATTTGAGACTGGGACGGAGGTTCACCTTCCAGCAGGACAATGACCCTAAGCATACTGCTAAAGCAACACTCGAGTGGTTTAAGGGGAAACATTTAAATGTCTTGGAATGGCCTAGTCAAAGCCCAGACCTCAATCAAATTGAGAATCTGTGGTATGACTTAAAGATTGCTGTAAACCAGCGGAACCCATCCAACTTGAAGGAGCTGGAGCAGTTTTGCCTTGAAGAATGGGCAAAAATCCCAGTGGCGACACACCCCAAGAGACTTGCAGCTGTCATTCCTGCAAAAGGTGGCTCTACAAAATATTGACTTTGGGGGGGTGAATAGTTATGGGCGCTCAATTTTTCAGTTTTTTTGTCTTATTTCTTGTTTGTTTCACAATAAAACATATTTTGCATCTTCAAAGTGGTAGGCATGTTGTGTAAATCAAATGATACAAACCCCCCCCCCCCAAAAAAAATAAAATAAAAATCAATTTTAATTCCAGGTTGTAAGGCAACAAAAAATGCCAAGAGGGGTGAATACTTTCGCAAACCACTGTATACAATGGGACTGGGCAAGACAGGAAAGGTGACTGCAAAAACTAGTGGAAGCAGTCCCAAAGGGTTAGTTAAAATACAGGTTAATAAGGGTTAAAATACAAGAGTTGTCAAAGAGGTTAAAGATCAAGTTGAACTCACTGGCCACCATGTCATGGTCCGTCCTGCCAAAAAGTAGCCTCCCACAGTGCCACGGTTGGTCCGAAACATAGACTGGAAGACAGGACATTTACTGGATGTAAGCCCTAAGCAGTGGTTTACCTCATGACATATGCCTACTCTACTGTATTGTACATGTCAATAAGTGTTATGAGCTATACAAATACCCAGTTTGAAATGACATCATTATGATAAATTATACATGTATAATTTAAAACTATGTAGATTCAAAACTATGGCTACAGACCTGTAGACAGGTATACAGATAGGTGTACTACTAACCCAGACGCCCACTCCAATGACCAGAATGAAGTAGCCGATGATGACAAAGATATCAGATAGATTATTAATGGTCGCCTTCTCCGATGTGGTTTCAGACGAGGGATTCTCCATTTCTCAACAAAAAGGAAGAAAGGCGTCAACAGCCGTGATACTGTCAAACCAAAGGATATCAGTCCAAGACTTGGAACAAAAGATAACGATAATACAAGTGTCTATTAAATAGAGGGCTCACATTCTAATGGCCGATAAGGCATAAGTGAAAGGCCAAGTGAAGGAGAAGAGAGAATGGTCAGAGTGGTTGGCCAGTAAGACCTTTGGTCGCCAGAAAAGAGGCTGATTCAGGAGTTTATTAATGACAGTAATAATTAACACCTAGCCTCTTCAATGTTCACTTACACACATGGTTTAGTTCTAGTAAAAAAAAAACTCCATTAGTTCAGTCCAACTTTCTATCGTAACATGTCAAACAAACTTGATTTTCTCTTCCACGTGCAAATTATATGTTATATCGGTAACTTAATTAATTCAATCAATGTTACAGGTGTTTTAACATTTGGTTTACCGTGACCCAAAATGTGCCTAAAGCACAAACAAAGACCACATCCGCTGTCCTATCGGTCTCTGTCCAATGGTTTCACCCCCACCACTACAAAGACCCTGCTGGAAATGTGTTGAGGGAGACTACGAGATTTGTGCATGAGTGACTACAACACCGTCCATTCTAATGTGAATCTGGTTAATGATTTCTTCTCTTTTAGTAACATACATAAAATGACAGAAGGACAAACGGACACAAGGACAGATGGACCGGTTGTCGTAGCCCAGAGGAAAATTGGAAAACAGGAGAATAATCCCAAAAATTTTAAACAAATATTCCTTTAATCATTTGACAGCATAACTGTCATCAAATTATCAATTTGATGACAGTTCAAAAACATAAATCAGATTACATCAGAGAGGTGATGTTTCTCTTAAGGGGTGTGAGGTATGGGGGGGGGGGTCCCCTGTTGTTACATACCATAATCCAACGTTCACGCCCCAACACACATACACATTTGCACTCAGAATATCTTCACACAGCTCTATTGAGCAAAGGGGCGTTCAACTAAAATCCTAAATAAAACTTGTTAGTCTAAAAACCAAATAGTCAGGTGTCAGGTATTCTGTGGGATCTGCCTGCTCTTGGTCTTATAAGTAATTAACCCATGCATCTGGAAATTCAATCGATAGCATAACACTATATCTGATTGGAGGAGGATAAGGGTGAATAGCGATGAAGAGAAACTTACCAAAAATAACAAGTGACTGAAATCTAGGTCATGTTTATTAGAGCATTAAAAAAACTTTACAAAACATGTTGCAACGGAAAATGAAAATGAATGTTTAGGTTATTGGACAAGGTAGGTAGTCCTTCCCGGTTTTAGTTAATTTTCTTCCGTTCGGTGCCTAATGAACATGGCCTGGAATCACTGAAGCGTGAAAGACTAAAGTTACATAAAAGTGGGATCCTTTGGTGAATTTCAGAAAGTCTGGAATAGAAAAGGCAGAAATAAAAAATGTAACAAAAACACTTCATCAAATTTCAATAAACACATTTTAACCCTGCCAAACATTCACAGCCAGTCATTCACAACATAGGCCTATGCAGGCGTTAAAATCCTATAGAAGGTGGCAAAGGCTGAGGATGTGTTCAACAGGCAGACAAGTTTCAAACCATTTAAATGCATTCAAACTTGAGTGTTGTTGTGGCATACGGTGGTTACATTCAGATGCAAGTCCCCTTCCCCCCCACTGTCTCAAGGGTTAAAAGTTGATAACATTTCATTTCATTATTGAAACCCCATGAATGCTGGTCTTAGTCACAGCTCATTAGTCCTAATGTGGCTAGTCGTCATCATCAGGCTTGCAGTCCTCCCGAGCCAGTCTCAGCCGGGACAGGATGTGTTTCTTGGGGAACTTGAGGGTGGTACAGCCGAACTGGCTGACTCCCCCTGTGTCTCCAGGTAGTTTCTCCCGTCTCTGGACCCAGCTGCGCCAGCCAGGCTTCCAACAGTACACACTGTCATAGAAACGGGAGCCGTTCTCCCCGCCCAGCACGTATATCCTGCGTTTCCACCTGGCCACGCCCCCGGCAGCGATCCTTCTGGGCAGCCCCGGGAAAACCACAGGACTGGGGGCTCGGTCACTCCCCCCGCCCCCGCCCCTCTCCGCCACCACCGCCCCTGTCACCTCCCGCTCCACCCCTGAGCCCCGGCCCTCCCTGAAGAACAGCACTCGCCCCGTGGCGTCCAGAGGTTCCAGATGGGTGTAGTTCCCATCTATGAACTTCGTGGCGTCCCTCATGTAACCTCCAATGGCACAGACCCCTCCCCGCACTGCCACCCCTCCGGCCAGGCAGGTGGCGCCAGAGTCCAGTCCCACGCGGGTCCACGAGTCAGTCAGGGTGTGGTAGATGAGCACGCCAGCGTGCACCACCGCCCGGTTCTGCTCCAGCGTGGTGCCACCCAGCAGGTAGATGCGGCCGCGCAGGGCGGCACAGGCAAATGAGCGCAGCGGCAGGGGCAGACGGGGCCCGGGGCCCCACTGGAGAGAGGCCAGGTCCAGGATCTCACAGGAGTCCAGCATGGCTCCTCTGTTGCAGCCCCCCAGGGCATAGAGTGACTCCCCACAGCCCAGCAGACCCAGCATGGCCCGGGGCGACACCATGGGCGACCGCTCCAGCCAGCGATCCAACACAGAGTCATACTCATGGACCTCCGTGGACACCGTGCCCCCCCGCAGGATGCCCCCCGCTACGAACAGCCGCCCCCCAATTGCCGTGCAACCTGGGCACAGCAGAGAGCCCAGGGCAGCCAGCTTCTCCCATTTTCCTGTGCGTGGGTCGAAGCAGTCCACCGTGAAGTCCCTCTCGTTCAGCGACTCGTCCTCCCGTGGCTTCAGGTCCACACACACTATCTTCTTCTCGAACATGCCTTCCCGGGGCCTCAGCGGGCCCCCCAGGCCCTCCCCGGCCGACGCAGGGCCCAGCTCCTGGCTCAGCCGCCGGCTCTCCTCCAGGGATAGCAGGCCGGGGCGGAGGTGGTGGAGCAGGGCCGGCATGTGGCTGTAGCGGTCCAGGGGCTGGTGCTCGGCCCAGCGGCGCGCCGCGTCATACACCTCTGCCTCAGAGTCTACGCCCAGGCGGTCGGAGCCCAGAAGGCTGCCCAGGGTGCCTGGGTCCAGCAGCAGGAAGTCCTTCTGGCGGGCCACGCGGGGGAAGTGCTGGGCCACCAGCCTCAGAGAGGCCCTCAGGAGCAGCTGGTCATGGTGGGAGCGGGCCAGAGAGTACATGCCCAGGCAGTTGTCCACAGACAGGTGTTCAAACAGGAACCTATGGACACACACAGATGTTTGAGGATAGAAAACCAGACAGTAAAAGAAAGCTGGCTTTTTAAAATGCTATCAAAACTCTGTGGCAGTTACTGAACTGCATAGGCTTAGGAGTATGAGCAGCATTCTGGACCGGGGAAAATACAACGTATCTGTGTCAGGCAGCACTGACTATATAGTTACCTGGAGCACAGATCCTGCAGGGGCATCACTTGAAGCCGATTGGCCGCCACAAACAGGTCCTCGGCCGTGTCCAGGCAGAGCCCTGCCTCCCCAGTGTAGACGAACTGGATGACAGTCTCCATGACTGACGGCGTCACCTCCTCCAATCGGATCTCAGTGAGGCGGGACTCCACCAACGGGCTAGTGAACATGGCACGGAAATACGGGCTGACCGCTGCCAAGAGGACTCTGAAGAGAGGCAGAAGCATGACGTCATTCACATAAGGGTGAGATAGGGTGTGACTACAACGAACTGCAGGAGACTGGAGTACTGAAACTGCAGTAGGCATTCGAGTATGTGTAACATATTCCTTTGTGTGTAACAACATGCACTGTTTGGATGTCTGTAGTACAATAGAATTGAGAGAAGGTCATTGACCCCACCTGTGACACATAAACCTCTTCCCCTCCACTAACAAAGTGACGTCACACAGCTGCTGAGCGTCCAGTAGCTGCTTCAACCCTGAGGGAGAGAAAAAGTAAAGAGTGAGGAGATAGACACTTATATGATATAGGCAGCACATGATGAGCTCTCTGTGTAACATCACTGATGCATTCATTTGGACGTTCCCATTCCACCATACCATGTGTGATGTAGTCTCCTAAAGGAGTGGTGCTGTCGTCGGGAAAGTCCTCTTCTTCGGAGTCGCTGTCCGAGAGAGGCTCCCCGCCCCCACCGTCGCCGTCCTGCCAGGGCTGTGGCCGCCAAGTGATTGTTCCTCCACGGACTGCACTCATCTGAAGATAGTCAAGAGTTGACATAGATACACAGGAATATCAGGAACCTTTAACAACAAAAAACATTATTTCTGTCAAGGAGCAAGATACACAAGATGGAGGCCAGTTATAATTACGATTTGATGTAGATAGATCTTTGGAATCTATCTAAGAGTAATTAGAGGGTCATGGTCAAGCACAACTTCAAAGCCCTTTATGAATCGCATTCAACTCTAAGCTACAGGCTGAATGAATGAATGTCTTGCAAAGCTCTCAAAGGCACCATTCCCTAGTCCTCTCGCTTATTGAGAAAATCAACGGGGTACATTCAGGAATAGTGACACAAAATGACAACAATATTGTTGACGTTACCTTTATTAAAGGGAGACTACCCTACTTGGTGGTCCTGTCCTGGGCTCTGATTGTGTGGATGAAACCAGGGGCCAGACAGTTAGTAGCTTCACCTTTGGGCCCGATTGTCTGTAGTCAGTCAATAAGGGAAGCCGACAGTTGCCATCCGTGTGTCCCACCCTCCGATCCGCCTTGCCTGTCCTGGTCTGAGTGAGTACGGCCTCCAGTGTGGGGTGCAGCACGGCTCATGGTTCTCAGAACCACCATGCAAGCTATAACAACAGACCACCCTGCGGCGGCTAGCTAACGTTAGTTAGCAACTGCTGAACGCAGCTCTCTAAAAAAGCATCCGCCAAAGCACCCCTTTCTGTCTTATCCGGGGAATTAGTCAATCATGGCATAAAATACAAACATCTCAAACGCATTACGGATGTTAAAAATATAAAATACTGGTTTTATTGCCCCAGAGACCTGCCCGACTGTTTTCGGCCGCACAATTCACTTGTTCCCCTGTCTGAACCGCATTACCGCAATGCAATGGTTCCTTTAGTCTCATTGGCTAGCCTTTGAACCGGTGCACGGATGTGACGTTTTTTTAGGGACTCACTCGTGCTCTTATTTTATAACTAAAGCAAATTTAGGCGATATTTTATGTTTTCTACTTTCTAAACACACAGTCAGTACATTACATTTGTTACAAATTTTGTTCAGAACATTTTCAGGTCCAGTAATTTAATTGGTTGTCTTATTCGGTTCCGCCTCTATTTACAGACCTACTTCCGCTTTGAAACATGGCGACTTGCATTGGCATGGTTGTCCGGCTTGGTGCATTGAATGTCTTAAAACCGGTTTCAAGGCACTTTGCAAGGCAGGGAACGAAAGTATTTACCCCGAGCCGCGCCACACATGAGGTGCGAAGTAGTCTGTACGAACATGTCCGCGAGGGCTACAGTGACAAGCCAGACTTGGACATGAGACTTGTGTGCGAGGACACTGACAAAGTCATTGCCAATGTGGAGACTCGGAAAGGGGATCTACGGGGAGCAGATGTCAGGGAGATTGTAAGCTTTTCTGTATATCCCATCTCACCACACCATGTTGAATATTGTAGATGTAACTTTAGTTACATGCACTTTGCGTGCTCTCTTGACCATCGAGTCATTGAAGTGTATTTGATGTGCAAGAGAGATTGCCTCTGTGCTTTCATGTGCTGTATCTGTCATTTGCCTTGAAGTACATGCAGATGAATACAGCCTCCCTGGATGTGGCAGTGTAGCCTACTGTATTTGTATGAAGCACATTGCCTGGCCTTATATATATATTGTGTAGGCTTACGTCAGGAGTGTGTTTCTGATGTAAGTGTGTGTTGCAGGTGTGTGTTTGGCAGCAACTTGAGGTGGTGCGCAAGGAAATCTCACAGCTGGAGGAGCAAAAGAAAGTGATCAGTCACAGAGTTCGGACTCTTGTGGTCAGTTAATATATTGACAATGATAATACATGTGCTTCGAAACATTGTTTTCATGTTATGATGAGATATTATTTTGTGGGATTATTGTGATCAACATTTCCCTTCTCTTCACAGGATCAGAATGACAAGAAAGCCCTAGCTAATGTAAGTTCGGCCTTGCCTGCTGTGGCCTTATGGTATTTTCACTTAACATCAAGGCTGAACAGAAAGAATACCCTTGTGGAGTAAGTAGTCCCTTATCTTCTTCAGATTCCTGAGTTCAAGGAGGCTACGAAGGAGGGTCGAGAGATCCGCCACCGGCTGAGCCGGCTTTACCCCCGAGAGAGTGAGCTGGAGGAGGAGCACTACGGCCGAGCCCTGAGGCTACCCAACACCACACACCCCGATGTGGTGAGAATACACACACACACAGGTGTGAGGCAAAAATCTGTTAGAGAATCATTCTGAGAGCGACCTATGCATAGAGACCTTCAACTATAGGAAGACATTTTTTGCATACCTGAAAAAATCTATAGTTTGGAACTACAGTTTGATTTTCAAACTTACCATCTCCCTCTTTCAGCCAATTGGAGATGAGAGCCAAGCGAGAGTGGTGGAGCTGGTTGGACAGAAACCAGGTGAGGAGGCGGAACAATACAATTACATGTCCTCATGATCTCATAGACGTACACAGTAGGGCAGTATTTGATATGCAGTTGTCTCTGACCTTTTTCATCAGAGTTTGACTTCAAACCCAGGGGACACCTAGAGATCGGGGAGGAGCTTGGTCTTATCAGACAGAGGTTAGACACACTGGTCTGGTATCCTGTCTGGCTTTCGTTCTCTCTTCCTCCTCTCTCTCTCCATTTCCCTCTCTCTTCATGTCACTCTGCTTACTCTTTCATACGTTTCTCTTTATATCTCATTTTCTTCTTTCTCTCTCTCTCTCATTGTTCCTCTCAATACCCCCTCACTCTGTTCATTCTGATCAGTTGATCCTCCAGTCCCAAAGGCCAACACATAAATAAACTTCATCAACAGTGCAGCCAAACAACAGGGGCTCACCAGCGTTATCCTCTGGTGTTGTTAACAATATGTAGCCTTGGGCTTGTCATTAGTAAATGGGTGCTTAATATTGCATGAGTTCTTTCTTCGTCTAGAATAAAAAAAATGTATACAGCAGGTGGCCAGGGTCTTTGTTAGGTTTTCAGATTAACAATCTTTTCTATTTTTTTCTTTTTTTACTTAATTTCCAGGTGAACAAAAAGGAGAGCAGTCGTTGGTAAAGTCAATAAAAAAATCTATCCGGTTTATTACAAGTTGCAGGAGGTAGACATCTCCAGCACAGAAGCAGACAAAATGTCTAACTGGCCTGCTCTGAGAAGGTCCTTATATCCTAATCAGCAGACAACTGTTCTGTAAACACCAGCCTGAGAGGCTTGTAGGAAGTCAAAACAAAAGGCTGAGACTTTGTCAGGTGCTACAGAATCACACTGTTTCACAGAATACAATAATAATCAGTGTCCTTGTACCTCCAGTCTAACGTCATCAATCAGTATCAAGTAATTCATAACATTCAGCTGCAAGCTTAGTGACCATCAACCCGCACCTTGAGTGTAACAAATAGAACACTGTATATCATGTGTATTACAGAAACTCAAAATATGCTAAACATTGTCTAAATTAATTATGAACTTTAGTCATCTTAAATATTCCCATTACACCCTCTCTTGTGATTTACTCTGATCTTCTCTCTGCAGGCGTCTTGCCCATGTCTCAGGTCATAGGTCATACTATCTAAGGGGAGCAGGGGCCAGACTCCAGTCTGCTCTACAGAACTTCGCCCTGGAAACACTGCAGCAGCGGGTGTGTAAAGATACCCTCTGTTTGACTGTGTTATTAGGGAGAATGGCTGAATATATCTGCAAAATGTGTGATTATCATTTTAGATTCAGATTCTGAGTGTTTAATAGTAACATATACAGGGTTGCAGGTGTGAATGCAGGGTACAGTGAACATCTTAGGCTCTGAGCTCCAACATGCAGGACTAAGTGAAATAAAATAATAAAAATTGTAATAAATAAAAAAACTATAGAAATAGCACTATATACATCATAAAAACTGTAGCCGTGATGAAGATATGTCTCCCTACTTTGAAAGCAAATCCATTTTTTTCCTTATCTCTCAGGGGTTTATACCCATGGTTGTGCCAGACATGCTGAAGGGGGCTGTATTTGTGAGTATCTGATTCTATCCTTCATTTACACTACAGTATGCACTGCAGACATGCATGCATAACAATATTCAAACTGGAAAAAGAGAGTGAAGCATTCAGAGATGAAGGTGTGATGTGTGTACCTAGTAGTGAGCCAGTTTTCACAAGTAACATTTCTCCAAACTGACATGTTTTCTCTCTTTCTTTCTCTGGACTCTCTCTCACTCTATCTCCGTCTTCCTCGCTCATACATACAGGAGGGTTGTGGAATGCAGCCCCATGCCCACAGGTCTCAGGTGTACTCTCTGGACCCCACCTGCTTCCCTGACCTCAACCTGGCTGGCACGGGGGAGGTGGGCGTAGCAGGTGAGGCCATGTATGAGTTAGGCTGTGATGGGGAGGTCGTGGGGTAAGGTCACCTGTGTGGTTGGGAATGGACAGGCCATGGAAAAACCTTCATGATTAGTAGTGATATACTAGTGTGCCGTTGTCGCTGTAACAAGAAAGTGTCTTTTTAACTTCTAGGTTATTTTATGGACCATGCTGTTAACTGGAAGGACCTTCCTGTCAGGTGAGGCACTTTATTTCTTATACTGTAGGTTTGGTTTGCAGACAACCCAGTGTAACATATATACAAGTGCCCTCTAAATGTGTTTTTATTAGAGATAAATTGACAGATTTTTCCATTGTAGGTCTGTGTGCAGTAGCACATGTTACAGGGCTGAGACGGACACAGGCAGAGAGACTTGGGGCCTTTACAGAGTACATCACTTCAGCAAGGTAACGGGAAACAAAGCCAAATCTTTTAGAATCAACCAAGGACCAAGTCGTCCGCCATATTTGATGCATGGTGTTAAAGTACCCTTGTGTTCTCATCCTCTGCTGGTGTGTCTGTCCAGGTGGAGATGTTTGGTGTGACTGCAGATGAGACAGGGGAGGAGAGCTCTCAGATGCTGGAGGAGTTCCTGTCCCTGCAGAAGGAGATCTTCTCCTCCCTGGAGCTCCACTATAGGTCAGTGCTCCTCTCTGGCTCTCTGCATACACTCAATGTGGCTGGATAGATGCATAACTTATGCTTTGAGTCAAACTGTACAGTGTATTTTGCCATTTGTACACACCATAGCCATATATTTACATATAAATATATTGTTTGTGCAAATACTCCCACACAGTATTGATTTTATTCGTTAAACCCTAGCAAGAGTGTTCCTCCAACCGCTGCGCTCTCTGTACCTGTAGAGTACTGGACATGCCCACCCAGGAGCTAGGTCGCCCAGCACACAGGAAGTACGATATTGAGGCCTGGATGCCAGGGAGGGACAGCTATGGCGAGGTAGGCATGATGGTACTACTATGATTGGTTAATCATATCCTGGATGGATGATTTTTTTGTTTGAAAATAATTTCCCATTATTGCTCTCAAAGTCAGAGCACTGGTGTCGGTTTTGTTATCCAGGCTTGATGTTTTTGTTTCGTCATTGGCTTGCATTAGATCTCCAGCGGATCTAACTGTACAGACTACCAAAGCAGACGCCTCAATATCCTATATGAGGGGGAGGATGGTAGCCTACACTATGCTCATACGGTGAGACCAGGAAGGGTACATTCTTTATGTTGTGAGATTCAGTATTTCAGTATACAAAAACAGATGAACCATTTTCTAAGTGTTTGAAGGTTATAATAACCACCATTATTTGCGTCCTGCTCTAGGTGAATGCCACAGCATGTGCTATTCCCCGTACTATCATTGCTATACTGGAGACTCATCAGACCAAGGTAAGAGAGAACACCTACTGTATTCCCAATACTTTGATGAATATATTCACCCATCATGAAAATAAGTGTCTCTGATAACATGAAATGTATCTTTGTTACTCTATATCTCACTCACATGTTCATTTTCAGGAAGGGACAGTGTTAGTGCCGCGAGCCTTGCAGCCCTTCCTGGGGTTGGAGGTGATTGAAAAGCCTAAATACATTCCTTTGAAATACATCGGACCAAACCAGCCCAATCGCATGCCCCGCCCTGTCCCAAAGCTCAGATGACATCATGCACCAACACACTTACATCAAGAGAACAACTGAAGCCTTTTCCATCTAGCTGTTTACTTATTTTGTGTAGCTCTGCCATGTAAATATATTAATGTCATACTGTTTGTGAATGTGTGTCATGATGACACTGTATCATAAACTGTCCTGTTTTTGTCTGCAAAAGAATGAAACAGTATTAAATTAAACAAAAAGGTCATTTTCTCACCACTCATGTTGATCGTTAAAGAATTCCGGATCTGCAATCACACAGTAGGCTACTTTCAGAGAACACAGTTCCGCTCTAACAAATCTAGACTCTTTTATATATAAATATACTCAGAAACAACATATTACGGCAAATAAGTATTTCAGATCTGGTGGTTTTATTCATTGGGCCCCTGTTTATGCCCCACATAGTTGCAGTGCTGAGCCTGTGGCTGAACAGATTGCTCTGTCAGAGGCTTATCATTCAGGAGAGAGCACAGGGTCCTTCACAACCACTGCCTCGAAGTACTAGCTAGCACACTGGAATTACTGAGTGAAGAGGCACCAAATAGTGCTGCATTGCTGTAATGACTGCGTTCCTATCCTTAATGCTGGGAAATTGATTAGAATAGAATTATAGAATTGGTAATGAAGCCCAGAGGTATAATGTGCCCCATCCAAAAGTCGGAAAACACAGGCAAAGATGTGGACAAAATGCTATGCCCAATAGGCTGAGCATTACATGGACATTACATGTCATCAACTCTAAATGTGTTAATTGTGCTAGACACTCCTATAATAACACATCATTGAAATGAACACTCCTTGTCAAAATAAAAACGAATGTATCTCCCTTCCCCCTCTTCACGTAAAGCATGCATGCCTATAGCATGGCGGGTTATGTGTTGTAATACAAATCTGCTGATGAGCCATGAGATTGAACACCAGAGAATTGGCGTTACCTCCGGTCAGATGTGGTCAACTCAGCTTGGAGCGAGCAATCCTCTCGTTATCACCGCGTTAGTTGTTACGCCTTGACGGGGCATCATCCTCCCGACCTGTCCTCCTGCATCGACTGGCCCAAGCACACGCGCCTCTCAGCTCCTCCTTAGCGAGTCCTCGCTCGCTCGACTTGAGAATAAGGTCGCAGCATTATTATTTCAAGATGATTTCCTTTTCTTTAAGGCCTTTATATTCAGATCCTATGGGAGTTTTTATTTTCACGGCGTTGCTTTGGACCTTCTGTGGAGGTAAGGAAAATCAGGGATTCATTTGTGAGGCTGCTGATCAATCAATGTATGAGCGTATCCAGTGTTAGATAACGCTTGCGTTAGCCGAGTCCATAGCCTGCCTGTTCTAACAGCCGATAGGCATTTTAGTTATAGCTTTGCTTGGGACATTAGCCAAAATGTGTGATTGTAGGCTATTGATTGCGGTTATGCAGAATGTTTATGTTATTTAGAGCATGTTTAGATTTTGATAATATAGCCTATAAATAAACCGGAGGGGATAATGGATTGTGCGACAATTCAACCAAAAGGACAAAAGTACAAAAAGGTAAATTGGTAGGATATATCTTCGTGTTTAAGATTTAGGATCAAGATCTACTTATTACAGAATTTGTTTAGAGCGCACCTTGTCCGGTCGTCACTAAATCTGTCGGTAGCCTATCCAGAAAGCGCGTTAGGTAGGCTATGCATTTTCCCCTGTGATTGTGTCTACATATTGATTGTTATCGCATGTGTGTGTGTATTGGAAATAGCCTTATGTAAGAATGAGGTAATAAATCAAGTGTATTTCTACATCACCCAACCTAAATAGGAATTATGTTGTCGCGCACGACAGGTGACGAAAACAGTGCACGTGCGCTCATGTAACTGTTAAACCTATTAATAATGAGCGCGCTTTTACAACCATGTCCTGTTTGAATATGTAAATATTGACCCAATGACCATGGTTTGATGTGAGCAGTTTTGTATCAGTGTCAGGGCCTGTCAGGGAGTGTTATGAGAGTAAAGATGTACATTTTTACATTTTACATTTTAGTCATTTAGCAGACGCTCTTATCCAGAGCGACTTACAGGAGCAATGTACGAATGTCATGTTGTGAGAAAGGGAGGGTAGGCTATACAAGTATTATATAACAGTGTTGTATGAAAATATAACTGAGCTTAAGGGTAATGCTCTGTGTATAGTGCACGGTGTAGAGGTGTTACAATCACCTATGTGCATGTGTGTGTGTGAACATACAGATCCCAATCTCCTTGCGAATTGCCTTGTGAATACAGAGGGTGAGGGCAGGCCTGCCAAGCCAATTAACATGTGATTGCAGCTTTAAAGGACCTATGTCACAGTTTAGGAAGAGGCACTCTCCCCCACACAACCGCTGCTAGCACGTGCCTTTGAATTAATGCCTAACATTGACCTCCATTATCAATAACCAATTGATCCATGCACCACAGGACTGGCTTTATTGATACAGAGAAGAAGGCAGTGCCCTTAATGAGATATGTCAGGGGTTCAGTGACTCAGAGTCGTTTAGCACTTGTGTAAAATTCATTGGACACCCTGTGAGGCTGTGAACTAATAACATGGAGATTTCCACTTCCTTGTTGAGGGAGGATTATAAGATCCTTTCCTGTCCTGTTAGCTGCTTGGCATGTGACTGTCAAGGCCTTAAAAATAGATACTGCTACTTTTAGGCCCAACAATTCAAATACTTTCTTTTTATTTCCTGGCAATGTTCAATCACCTCACTGTGTATGGGTTTTTGATTTGATTTGATTTATTAGGATCCCCATTAGCCGACGCCAATGGCAACAGTTAGTCTTACTGCGGACACATGACGAAAAAAGACAAAACACTTTACAATTTACATACATTTAAAAACATAAACATGTAGTGTGTGTGCATATATCAGTTACACATACATGTCAGTACATACACACAACAAGTAGGTCACATGGGGGAGAGGTGTTGTGCCATGAGGTGTTGCTTTATTTGTTTTTTACATTTACATATTAGTCATTTAGCAGACGCTCTTATCCAGAGCAACTTACAGTTAGTGAGTGCATACAGGTTTGCTGTTCACTTGCGCTATTTGAGATGGAAGGGAGTTCCATGCACTCAGTATAATACTGTACATTTCCTTGAATTTGTTCTGGACCTGGGGACTGTGAAAAGACCCCTGGTGGCATGTCTGGTGGGGTAAGTGTGTGTGTCAGTTCTTTGTGGAAGTTCACTATGCAAACAATTTTGTATTTCCAACACATTAATTTTTCTTTTAAAAACAAGAAGTGATGCAGTTAGTCTTTCCTCAACTCTTAGACAAGAGAGACTGGCATGCATAGTATTAATATTAGCCCTCTGATTACAATGAATAGCAAGATGTGCAGCTCTGTTCTGGGCCAGCTGCAGCTTAACTAGGTCTTTCTTTACAGCACTTGACCATATGACTTGACAACAATCAAGATAAGATCAAACTAGAGCCTGCAGGACTTGCTTTGTGGAGTGTGGTGTCAAAAAAGCAGAGCATTTCTTTATTATGGACAGACCTCTCATTATCTTTACAACCATTGAATCTATATGTTTTGACTATGATAGTTTACAATCTAAGGTAACACCAAGTAATTTAGTCTCCTCAACTTGTTCAACAGCCACACCATTTATTACCAGATTCAGCTGAGGTCTATAACATAGATTTGTACCAAATACAATGCTTTTAGTTTTAGAGATGTTCAGGACCAGTTTATTACTGGCCACCAGGTGTGAAAGTAGATTTAATTTCTTACCGGTATGGGACACCCAAGTCCGCGCGCACATTTTTTTTAATGGCACAAAAATTACGAAAAGGGGAGACACAAATACAATATGACGTCCATCTAACCTGGAGGAGGAAATTATTGTCCAAAAACAAACAAAAGTGGCAGTGACCCAATGATAAAGACAGTGAATATGCACCTTCACCGGGGATATGGCCGATGTTCTTCGCTGGTGCCAATAAGATAGGCTACCGTTCGCTCAATTAAGTTATTAATTTTGATAACTAAAAGACAGATTGGAGTCTTTTCATTGTCATCTCTTTACAGCAATAGCCATTTGGTTTCCAAACAGTTTTTCCACGATTGTATTTCTAAATATTGCGATATGCCTGGCTGGGTCTCTGCTTTTCACTGACAGTCGCAACTGTCATATATTTGGTATTTGCGCGCGGCCCAAATTGCGGGCCCTTCAGACTGTAGGCTATGCAATTTAAAACAATCCACAGCTTTTTTTTAAAGAAGCTAATGGCCAAATCATGCTTTCTGATGTAGTAGCCTATTTTGAGTGATAAAAAAAAAATCTGTATAGACTAATTAGGATATATAATTTTGGCAATGTAACTACATTTACTTTAGGGAAAGCTTAGCTCCCCAAGCCTTATGGACACAACTAGTCATGATGTTTTCATCTGATTGTCAAACAATCACTTAACAAAGGCGCTCCTGTAGGCAAACCCAAACAGTGCGCTATGCAACCGCAATTTGATGAATGGAAAGAGACATCAGTTACAAAACACCTGCGTGTAGTGTAATGAAATTCTGTGATTGTAATTAGGCCTACACATGTAGCCTGAATTGATGCATCCACTGTTGTCCACGCGCACCTCGGTCTCAGCCACTCATCTGCGCCTTGACAAAACTTAAGTGTTCTGCTCAAACCCACAGCACAATTTGGAGAGTACACCACCCGGTTTCCATTTAATTCGCTAATCTTTCATGCGGGCTGACATGCAATAATGTTAAATAATGTGTAATAGCCTATAGTTTTTTAGTCATGTTGTATTAATTGTGATAGGCTCACGTTTTACCGGTAGGCGTACCCTCACTATTTATTTTACCTGGATGCAGTACCGGACCGTTTCGCCTTACTTTCACCACAGCCGGCCACCCATTCCAAAACTGACTGCAAGTCTTTGTTAAGGGTTTCAGTGACTTCATTAGCTGTGGTTGCTGATGCTTATATGGTTGAATCATCAGCATACATGGACACAAATGCTTTGTTTAATGCCGGTGGCAGGTCATTGGTAAAAATAGAAAAGAGTAGAGGGCCTACACCACACTTTACATGTTTGACATTAGAGAAGGTTCCATGAAAGAAAACCCTATGAATTCTATTAGATAGATAGCTCTGAATCCAAGATATGGCAGAGGTGGAAAAGCCATAACACATACGTTTTTTCAGCAACCGGTTACGGTCAATAATACACTATATATACAAAAGGATGTGGACACCCCTTCAAATGAGTGGATTCAGCTATTTCAGCCAATATTTCAGTGTGTAAAATCGAGGTGGCAGTAGAATGGCCTTACTGAAGAGCTCAGTGACTTTCAACTTTGTAACCATACCAAACGTAACATATCATACTAATTTGAGTGTCCCGGATTTACATTTATTATGTTATGTCTAGTATATGAGACAGGGCTGGGCAGCAAGCTGATAGGTCTGCTGTTGGAACCAGTAAAGGCAGGTTTACCACTCTTGTGGCTTCCCTCCGGGCCTGAGGACAAACACTTTCCTCTAGGCTCAGATTAAAGATATGACGGATAGGAGTCGCTATAGAGTCAGCTACCATCCTCAGTAGCTTTCCATCTATATAAGTTGTCAATGCCAGGAGGATTGTCATTATTGCTTGATAACAATCATTTTTCCACCTTTCCCACACTAACTTTACAAAATTCAAACTAGCAATGCTTTTCTTTCATTATTAGTTTTTTTTATGCATGAATACGATGGCTCACTGTTGCTTTGTTGGCATTTCCTGCCTAAGTTTGCCCACTTTGCCAATGAAATAACCATTAAAATAATTGGCAACATCAAATGGTTTTGTGATGAATAAGCAATCTGATTCGATGAAAGATTGAGTTGGATTTGTCTTTCTGCCCATAATTTCATTTAAAGTACTCCAAAGTTTTTTTCCAACATTCTTTATATAATTTATCTTGTCTTCATAATACAGTTTCTTCTTCTTTTTGTTGAGTTTAGTCAGATAATTTCTCAATTTGCAGTAAGTCAGCCAGTCAGATGTGAAGCCAGACGTATTTGCCACTCATTTTGCACCAACTCTTTCAACCATACAGTTTTTCAATTCCTCATCAAACCATGGAGCCTTAACAGTTCTAACAGTCAATTTCTTAACAGGTTCACATTTATCAATAATTGGAAGAATCGATTTCATAAATTCATAAAGTACAGCGTCTGAATGCTCCTTATTAATCACATCAGACCAACAAATATGTTTAACATTATCCACATAAGAGTCACAGCAAAATCTTTTGTATGATCTCTTACAGTTTTTTACAATCACTTTGGCACTAATTTCAGAACCTTGACGTCATTTTTCAAAACTCTAGACACAAAACTCACAACCAATGATCAAAATGCAAATTTTTCAAAACTCTAACACTTTTTTCAATTGCTTGGATACAATACACATAAAACTAAGATCATTTGTTCATTTAACAAAAATCACCTGTTCAATATGACACAACTTAAAATCAAAGTACTACTATTTCAAAAGGCAATTCACACATTACATTTCAGATGAGTGTCTATTCATTTCATTACAATTATCCAACTATCAATTGATACAACTGCTCAAAATGATAAGTAACTGTTGCATTGCTCTTAATGCATAGTTGTATGGAAACAGACAAACAATATTCCATGTTTAGATCATGAAAGTTTCAAAGTAACGAGATTCATTGTCACCAATTAGCGTGGAGCATGAACCAATTAGACTACATTATCTATGGATGTAATATTTCATCATCATTCTTTATCAGACACCGTTTCTATGGTCTCCTTGTAACCTTCCTTGATGAGCTCGATCAGGTCTGTAGAGCTGATGGCGTGACCTATGTCATTGTGTGGGATAATGTCAGGTTCCACCATGCTCATATGGTGCAAGCATGGTTTCAGGCCCATGCACAATTTACCACCCTGTATTTACCCCCATACTCTCCTTTCCTTAACCCGATTGAGGAATTTTTCTCCACATGGAGATGGAAGGTTTATGATAGGCGCCCTCATGAACAAGTCACTCTTCTCCAGGCCATGGATGACGCATGCAATGACATCACGGCAGACCAGTGTCAGGCCTGGATTCACCATGGCCAAAGGTTTTTTCCAAGATGTTTGGCTAATGAAAACATCCATTGTGATGTAGATGAGAACCTGTGGCCAAATCCACAAGACAGAGTTGATGAAAATGTAGAAGTACAGTAATCACTCCTATGCTTTGCTTTTTACAGTACAAGCAAGCAAGTTGAGGAACACTGCACTTGATGTTTTACAGTACTGTATTGTTTTTCATCAATATATTTCAGATTTTGTTCAATGATTCCACTGTGTCTGTAGTATTCTCTCTACTACTGCAGTACTTTTACAGGGATGTATTTACATGTAGTACCATAATGAAACATGTATCACCTATTTTGTACTACAATATTTAATGATTGTACGTACAATGACACAGTGAAACTATCGGTTGCTTGTGTGTGGGTGATCTAAATTAACGTTTCATTGGTATTTCACAATAAATTAGTTTTTTGAACCAGTGCAAGATTTCTTTAAAGAAATGAATGCACAATGCAATGTTTTGAACATTGGACAGCCTGTGTTACAAGTGATGACCGTTTTGAGTTTTGTGTCTAGAGTTTTGAAAAATGACGTCAAGGTTCTGAAATTAGTGCCAAAGTGATTGTAAAAAACTGTATACACAATTTTAGGCCCAGCTGTTGGAACTTTGGCTTTCCTGGATATAGCCACTACAGTGGGGAAAAAAAGTATTTAGTCAGCCACCAATTGTGCATGTTCTCCCACTTAAAAAGATGAGAGAGGCCTGTAATTTTCATCATAGGTACACGTCAACTATGACAGACAAAATTAGAAAAAAAATCCAGAAAATCAAATTGTAGGATTTTTTATGAATTTATTTGCAAATTATGGTGGAAAATAAGTATTTGGTCAATAACAAAAGTTTCTCAATACTTTGTTATACACCCTTTGTTGGCAATGACACAGGTCAAACGTTTTCTGTAAGTCTTCACAAGGTTTTCACACACTGTTGCTGGTATTTTGGCCCATTCCTCCATGCAGATCTCCTCTAGAGCAGTGATGTTTTGGGGCTGTCGCTGGGCAACACAGACTTTCAACTCCCTCCAAAGATTTTCTATGGGGTTGAGATCTGGAGACTGGCTAGGCCACTCCAGGACCTTGAAATGCTTCTTACGAAGCCACTCCTTCGTTGCCCGGGCGGTGTGTTTGGGATTATTGTCATGCTGAAAGACCCAGCCACGTTTCATCTTCAATGCCCTTGCTGATGGAAGGAGGTTTTCACTCAAAATCTCACAAAACATGGCCCCATTCATTCTTTCCTTTACACGGATCAGTCGTCCTGGTCCCTTTGCAGAAAAACAGCCCCAAAGCATGATGTTTCCACCCCCATGCTTCACAATAGGTATGGTGTTCTTTGGATGCAACTCAGCATTCTTTGTCCTCCAAACACGACGAGTTGAGTTTTTACCAGAAAGTTCTATTTTGGTTTCATCTGACCATATGACATTCTCCCAATCCTCTTCTGGATCATCCAAATGCACTCTAGCAAACTTCAGACGGGCCTGGACATGTACTGGCTTAAGCAGGGGGACACGTCTGGCACTGCAGGATTTGAGTCCCTGGCGGCGCAGTGTGTTACTGAAGGTAGGCTTTGTTACTTTGGTCCCAGCTCTCTGCAGGTCATTCACTAGGTCCCCCCGTGTGGTTCTGGGATTTTTGCTCACCGTTCTTGTGATCGTTTTGACCCCACGGGGTGAGATCTTGCGTGTAGCCCCAGATCGAGGGAGATTATCAGTGGTCTTGTATGTCTTCCATTTCCTAATAATTGCTCCCACAGTTGATTTCTTCAAACCAAGCTGCTTACCTATTGCAGATTCAGTCTTCCCAGACTGGTGCAGGTCTACAATTTTGTTTCTGGTGTCCTTTGACAGCTCTTTGGTCTTGGCCATAGTGGAGTTTGGAGTGTGACTGTTTGAGGTTGTGGACAGGTGTCTTTTATGCTGATAACAAGTTCAAACAGGTGCCATTAATACAGGTAACGAGTGGAGGACAGAGGAGCCTCTTAAAGAAGAAGTTACAGGTCTGTGAGAGCCAGAAATCTTGCTTGTTTGTAGGTGTCCAAATACTTATTTTCCACCATAATTTGCAAATAAATTCATAAAAAATCCTACAATGTGATTTTCTGGAGAAAAAAAATCTCAGTTTGTCTGTCATAGTTGACGTGTACCTATGATGAAAATGACAGGCCTCTCTCATCTTTTTAAGTGGGAGAACTTGCACAATTGGTGGCTGACTAAATACTTTTTTCCCCCACTGTATATTGTGATCACTGCATCCAATGGGTATGGATACAGCTTTAGAACAAAGTTCTACAGTATTAGCAAAAATGTGATCAATACATGTGGATGGTCTTGTTCCTGTAGTGTTTGTAACACCCTGGTAGGTTGATTAATAACCTGCACCAGATTGCAGGCACTGGTTACTGTAAGAGTGGACAGCTTGATGAAAACCAGTCAATATTCAGGTCCCCAAGAAAGTAGATCTCTCTGTTTACATCACATACACTATCAAGCATTTCACACACATGTTTTAGATACTGACTGTTAGCACTTGGTGGCCTATAGCAACACCCCAAAATAATAGGCTTTAGATGAGGCAGGTGATCCTGCAACCACAACACTTCAATAACACTTGATATGAGATCTGGGATACAGGGATATGGCTCTGAATATATACAGCAACACCTCCCCCATAAGCATTCCTGTCTCTTCTATAGATGTTATATCTTCATATTGCTACTGCTGTATCATCAAAGGAATTATCTAATTGAGTCTCAGAAATGACTAATACAGTATATGAATGTTATCTGATGTTAGCAAGTTATTGATTTCATGAACCTTATTTCTAAGGCTACATATATTCATGTGGGCTATTGTCAGCCCTTTCCTGGGTAGCTTATCAGAGATAGACATAATATGTAAAAGAGCAAACAAAGCAAGAGAAAAAAAAACATTCAAGGACCATTAATCAGTTGGTGTGTTACTGTTGGCACAATATGCAGTTATTTGGAAATACTCCATTCTCTCTCTCTTTCTCGCTCTAGTGGGATGCCTGCCTCTATCCTCATCTCTACAGGTCAGAGACAAAGCATTTTTGTTTTCTCTATGATGTTTTTATGAGTGTATTATAACACTGCTAACATATTGTGTGTAATTGATATTGATATTTATACTGTAATAGTATACTGCTAAATGACTGTGTCCAACTGTCCTCTGTGTTTGTGTGTGTGTGTGTGTGTATGTTTGTGTGTGTGTTTGTGTGTTTGTGTGTTTGTGTGTGTGTGTGTGTGTGTGTGTTTGTGTGTGTGTGTGTGTGTATGTTTGTGTGTGTGTGTGTGTGTGTGTGTGTTTGTGTGTGTGTGTGTTTGTGTGTGTGTGTTTGTGTGTGTGTGTTTGTGTGTTTGTGTTTGTCTGTGTGTGTGTTTGTGTGTGTGTGAGTGTTTGTGTGTGTTTGTTTGTGTGTTTGTGTGTGTGTGTGTGTGTGTGTGTGTTTGTGTGTGTGTGTGTGTGTGTGTGTGTGTGTTTGTGTGGGTGTGTGTGTTTGTGTGTGTGTTTGTGTGTGTGTGTGTGTTTGTGTGTGTGTGTGTGTGTGTGTGTGTGTTTGTTTGTGTGTGTGTGTGTTTGTTTGTGTGTGTGTTTGTGTGTGTGTGTGTGTGTGTGTGTGTACCCTCAGGTTGCTGACTGTATTCAGGACTCTCTAAAAAGTAATGGTGGTGTGCAACATCCTGTCTGTGACAAACGGAAAACAGGTGACAACTCCTATCTTATCTCTTATCTGACATAACCTCCCTCAGCTGCACAAACGCAGTAGGCCACACAGTGTACTTTTTCAACTGTATTCACTATGTAATTGTAATGCGTCAACATTGAGATTGAGTTAATCATGATGATGGAATCATGACATTGATTACTGTACGTGAGGAATAACCTTTGTTTGAACTTACTACATTTGACTATAATGCTGTTCATTATTTCATCAATTTAATCAATTTTCCATTACAAATATTCATGGAAACACCTGTCACTCAGGCAGATACAGTGGGGGAAAAAAGTATTTAGTCAGCCACCAATTGTGCAAGTTCTCCCACTTAAAAAGATGAGAGAGGCCTGTAATTTTCATCATAGGTACACGTCAACTATGACAGACAAAATGAGATTTTTTTTCCAGAAAATCAAATTGTAGGATTTTTAATGAAATTATTTGCAAATTATGGTGGAAAATAAGTATTTGGTCAATAACAAAAGTTTCTCAATACTTTGTTATATACCCTTTGTTGGCAATGACATAGGTCAAACGTTTTCTGTAAGTCTTCACAAGGTTTTCATACACTGTTGCTGGTATTTTGGCCCATTCCTCCATGCAGATCTCCTCTAGAGCAGTGATGTTTTGGGGCTGTCGCTGGGCAACACGGACTTTCAACTCCCTCCAAAGATTTTCTATGGGGTTGAGATCTGGAGACTGGCTAGGCCACTCCAGGACCTTGAAATGCTTCTTACGAAGCCACTCCTTCGTTGCCCGGGCAGTGTGTTTGGGATCATTGTCATGCTGAAAGACCCAGCCACGTTTCATCTTCAATGCCCTTGCTGATGGAAGGAGGTTTTCACTCAAAATCTCACGATACATGGCCCCATTCATTCTTTCCTTTACACGGATCAGTCGTCCTGGTCCCTTTGCAGACAAAACAGCCCCAAAGTATGATGTTTCCACCCCCATGCTTCACAGTAGGTATGGTGTTCTTTGGATGCAACTCAGCATTCTTTGTCCTCCAAACACGACGAGTTGAGTTTTTACCAAAAAGTTCTATTTTGGTTTCATCTGACCATATGACATTCTCCCAATCCTCTTCTGGATCATCCAAATGCACTCTAGCAAACTTCAGACGGGCCTGGACATGTACTGGCTTAAGCAGGGGGACAGGTCTGGCACTGCAGGATTTGAGTCCCTGGCGGCGTAGTATGTTACTGATGGTAGGCTTTGCTACTTTGGTCCCAGCTCTCTGCAGGTCATTCACTAGGTCCCCCCGTGTGGTTCTGGGATTTTTGCTCACCATTCTTGTGATCATTTTGACCCCACGGGGTGAGATCTTGCGTGGAGCCCCAGATTGAGGGAGATTATCAGTGGTCTTGTATGTCTTCCATTTCCTAATAATTGCTCCCACAGTTGATTTCTTCAAACCAAGCTGCTTACCTATTGCAGATTCAGTCTTCCCAGACTGGTGCAGGTCTACAATTTTGTTTCTGGTGTCCTTTGACAGCTCTTTGGTCTTGGCCATAGTGGAGTTTGGAGTGTGACTGTTTGAGGTTGTGGACAGTTGTCTTTTATGCTGATAACAAGTTCAAACAGGTGCCATTAATACAGGTAACGAGTGGAGGACAGAGGAGCCTCTTAAAGAAGAAGTTACAGGTCTGTGAGAGCCAGAAATCTTGCTTGTTTGTAGGTGACCAAATACTTATTTTCCACCATAATTTGCAAATAAATTCATAAAAAATCCTACAATGTGATTTTCTGGAGAATTTTTTTCTTCAGTTTGTCTGTCATAGTTGACGTGTACCTATGATGAAAATGACAGGCCTCTCTCATCTTTTTAAGTGGGAGAACTTGCACAATTGGTGGCTGACTAAATACTTTTTTCCCCCACTGTAGGTATGATTATGTGTATGTTGATAAGATGGACATGGTCAGTGTTGAGCAACCAGTGTTGTGTTGTGCAGATGATGCTGTCCACAGGCACCAGGGTCTCCTGAGGGAGCTGCAGGAGCTGGCCCAGGACGGTCAGTCTGACTACGGTTATTAACTAATACTTTACTAGTGAAGTACCCAGGGACGGACTGGGATCAGAAATTGGTCTGGGTATTTCTAACACACCTGTACATTTTTCCCTTGAAAATCATTTTGCGCAAAACACCCAATTTAGACAAGCCCACAGGGCTACAAATGGACCAGCCCATCTGGCATTTGACAGTCCATCCCTGGAAGTAGCCCTGCCTATGGCATCATCACCACAGTAATATGGAATATCAAAACATACTGACTTATTAAGAGAAGCAGTCTAATTGTTGCAATATCATTGCTGTGCTATGTTGGTTTTAGAGTCAGGTAATTATACATGTAAATCACATGTAAATCAAGATAAATTCTTCATAAACATGTTTTGTTGAACTTGCTTTAAATTGTACAATAACTAACTACAGTTGAAGTCAGAAAGTTTACATACACTTAGGTTGGAGTCATTAAAACTCGTTTTTCAACCACTCCACACATTTCTTGTTAACAAACTATAGTTTTGGCAAGTCGGTTAGGACATCTACTTTGTGACACAAGTAATTTTTCTAACAATTGTTTACAGACAGATTATTTCACTTATAATTCACTGTATCACAATTCCAGTGGGTCAGAAGTTTACATACACTAAGTTGACTGTGCCTTTAAACAGCTTGGAAAATTCCAGAAAATTATGTCATGGCTTTAGAAGCTTATGATAGGCTAATTGACATCATTTGAGTCAATTGGACGTGTGCCTGTGGATGTATCTCAAGGCCTACCTTCAAACTCAGTGCCTCTTTGCTTGACATCATGGGAAAATCTAAAGAAATCAGCCAAGACCTCAGAAAAAACATTGCAGATCTCCACAAGTCTGGTTCATCCTTGGGAGCAATTTCCAAATGCCTGAAGGTACCACCTTCATCTGTACAAACAATAGTACGCAATTATAAACACCATGGGACCACGCAGCCATCATACTTCTCAGGAAGGAGTCACGTTCTGTCTCCTAGGGATGAATGTACTTTGGTGCAAAAAGTGCAAATCAATCCCAGAACAACAGCAAAGGAACTTGTGAAGATGCTGGAGGAAACCGGTACAAAAGTAAATATATCCACAGTAAAACTAGTCCTATATCGACATAACCTGAAAGGCCGCTCAGCAAGGAAGAAGCCACTGCTCCAAAACCACCATAAAAAAGCCAGACTACGGTTTGCAACTGCACATGGGGACAAAGATCGTACTTTTTGGAGAAATGTCCTCTGGTCTGATGAAACAAAAATAGAACTGTTTGGCCATAATGACCATCGTTAAGTTTGGAGGAAAAAGGGGGACGCTTGCAAGCTAAAGAACACCATCCCAACCGTAAAGCACGGGGGTGGCAGCATCATGCTGTGGGGGTGCTTTGCTGCAGGAGGGACTGGTGCACTTCACAAAATAGATGGCATCATGAGGAAGGATAATTATGTGGATATATTGAAGCAACAGCTCAAGACATCAGTTAGGAAGTTAAAGCTTGGCCGCAAATGGGTCTTCCAAATCGACAATGACCCCAAGCATACTTACAAAGTTGTGGCAAAATGGCTTAAGGACAACAAAGTCAAGGTATTGGAGTGGCCATCACAAAGCCCTGACCTCAATCCTATAGAACATTTGTGGCCAGAACTGAAAAAGCGTGTGCGAGCAAGGAGACCTACAAACCTGACTCAGTTACACCAGCTCTGTCAGGAGGAATGGGCCAAAACTCACCCAACTTATTGTGGGAAGCTTGTGGAAGGCTACCCAAAACGTTTGACCCAAGTTAAACAATTTAAAGGCAATGCTGCCAAATACTAATTGAGTGTATGTAAACTTCTGACCCACTGGGAATGTGATGAAATAAATAAAATCTGAAATAAATCATTCTCTCTACTATTATTCTGACATTTCACATTCTTAAAATAAAGTGGTAATCCTAACTGGCCCAAGACAGGGAATTTTTACTAGGATTAAATGTCAGGAATTGTGAAAATCTGAGTTTAAATGTATTTGGCTGAGGTGTATGTAAACTTCCGACTTCAACTGTACCTCAATTTATTTTATTCTTACAGAGAGCGAAAGAGAGAGAGAGTATGGGAAGGAGAAAGAGCGATATGAGGAGAACCAGGCTGAGGGAGAGAGGGACCGAGAGGGGAGGGAGGGGGAGCGGAATGATGACCAGAAGGAGACTGAGGAAGAAGAACTTAGAAAGAAAGAGACGAAGGCAGAAGAGGTAGAGGAGGAGGAGAAAGTGGAGATGAAGGACAGAATGAATGAGGAGATGAGGGAAGAGCCCAGACTGGAGGAGGAAAGGGGGGATGAGGAAGAGCGCACCAAAGAGCTGGAGGAGCTCCTCGCGAAGGAGATAAGGAAGATAGGAAAGGAAGAAAAAGAGGACAGGGAGCTTGAGGAGCTGAAGAAGAAAAGGTACGAGTCGGTGAAGGAGAAAAGGTACGAGTTGGTGAAGGAGAAAAGGTACGAGTCGGTGAAGGAGAAAGAGCTCCAGAGAGAGTCAGAAGCGGAGGAGGAGAGGAAGAAGGATGAGGAGGAGCAGAAAAATGGAGAGAGAGAGCGGCTAGACATTTTTGAGAACGAAGAGAGGAAACGCAGCGAGGAGAGGAAGAACAACGAGGTGGAGCTGCTGGTGGAGAAAGAGAAGGTGGAGCGGGAGCTCAAGGAGCTGCTGGAGGAACAGGACAGCAAGAAGAACGTGGAGAAAGAGAAAGAGAGGGAGGAAAAGCAGGAGGAACTGGAGGAGCTCCTCAAAAAGATGAAACGCGTGCAAGAGGAAGAGGAGCAAGAAGAGGAGGAGAGGAAGAGCGAGAATACCGGGGATGAGGCGAAAGTGGACAAAGAGAGCGAGAAGGAGGGAGCGATTCGCAAGGAATTGGAGAAGGTGAAAGAGGGAGAGAGTGAGGAGGTTAAGGAGCCTCAGCAGAAGAGAGTGATGGAGAAAGCGAGTGATGAGTCGACCCGTCAGTTTGAAAAGGAGAGGAACAGGGATGATGATGATGACGATGATGAAGAAGCAGATGAGGAAGATGAGGATGAAAACAATGAGGATTGGGAAGAGGAAGAGGAAGAGGAAGATGAAGAGGAAGAGGAGGATGAGGACAAAAAGGAGGATGTTGAGGAGGATGAAGGAGAGGTAAGTGGACGAGAGTCAACATGATTTAGCACGACTGAGCTTGTAAAGTTGATATTGTAATTGCTAATTGACTATGTCTCTTTCTGTGTGTGTGTGTGTGTGTGTGTGTGTGTGTGTGTGTGTGTGTGTGTGTGTGTGTGTGTGTGTGTGTGTGTGTGTGTGTGTGTGTGCGCGCACCTAACACACGGTCTGACCTGTTCTGTGTGCCTACAGGAGCTTCTGGAGATTGAGGCAGAGCTGCGAAAAGTAGCTGCAGAGCTTCGGGAGCTTCACAGGGGTCGTTAAGTTCTAAATTACACACACACACACACACACACACACACACACACACACACACACACACACACACACACACACACACACACACACACACAACACAACACAAGACAGACAGATAACGACACAGTGCAGCTCTCTCTCTCTCATGCTATCACACACAGAAACACACAACTAACATACTTAGTAACATGGTATAATCATAGTGCTTTTGATGGGATGTACTTCTGTAAGTAGTTGCATTTTAGTACAAACATACATGTACACTTTTCCCCATCCCCTAACTCTCATAATGCATTCAGAGATTACAAGCTCTTTAGATGTCAGTCTTTCTGTGTGCTGCCATTATCAGAGATTGTTTAGTCGGCAAGATGTACAACCTTGCCCATGTAAAGCTATAGTTAGTCTACATCTCATGATACAAGGTGGGGAAAAGCTCTCCTTTACGATATGTTTCGTGTATATATTTTGTGCAATAATTAAAAATCTATGTGTGAGATTTGTTACGGTCATTGAGACTTTTAATGTCAGCAATGAATCACAGTTATTTATAATATTGACATTTTGATTTCTATGATTGATTTCCATGTGTATGTCAACAAAATGTGAGGATTGTGCTATCTGGCTAATGCACTGTTAATATCAGACTGTTAATGAAGAACTGAGGTGACACTCAGGGAGAATCTCAATTGCGAACTCCTCACGTCCTCTCGCCTCGCCTTCTTCTCAAAACCCATTGGAGGAGAAGACCAGAGGGGAAGGACATTTGGCTTTCTCATCCAATGGGTTTTGAGAAGGAGATGAGGAGCGAGGACGTGAGGAATATTCAATTGAGATCTTCCCTCAGAAAGAGAAGGCGTGTGACCACGGAAACCTCTTTAGTATTGATGTATGTCGTAGTATTTGCTATGCTATAACATAACAGGGGTCATAACATAATGATATATAATAATAATGTTATATAATAAGATGAGTATGATTGTTCCTTTAGTTCTTTTTGTTTGTAGTTTGGGTCACCCAGGTGGTCAAGAGTCATAGAAATAGAATGAATGGGAATGTCTGTTCTAGTAATTATATTTCTATGGCCAGGGTGGCACCCCAGCTCTTCTCCCAGCTTTGCACTCTTATCTTAACCAGCCAAGGAAGTCTAAAGAGGGGAGCGACAACACTAAGCCATTTCTAGTATTTGGTCATAATAAACAATAACTGTTCTAAAACTTTTTTTAAATTTGGGAAGATATTGATATTCATCGTCATCCTTTTTCATAGTTTGTGATCTCCACTGTTATGCAGCCATGTTTGAATAAGAAATATTAGGAAACAGTGCCCCCACATGTTAAATCAATATAAGTGCATTATGTGCTACACAGCTGCATGGTTAATAACATAGGTGGAGGAACAGCAATAACTGCAGTACAAGAATAATATTAATAATAATAACAAGTCAGCTTATTAAAACATATAAAGCTATACAAATGTACATATTAAAGCCAAATTATGATGATTTTCTGTAAATGTACTTTATTATGTAATTAAAATGCATCATAAATAGACTTTTAAATATAAACACTCCTTTTCTATCTAACATTGATTTACAATTATAAACAGGGTGGTTCGAGCCCTGAATGCTGATTGGCTGACAGCCGTGGTATATCAGACCATATACTATGGGTATGACAAGACATTTATTTTTATTGCTCAAATTTAGTTGGTAACCAGTTTATAATAGCAATAAGGCACCTCGGGGGTTTGTGGTATATGGCCAATATACCACGATTAAGGGCTGTATCCAGGCACTCCGCGTTACGTCGTGCATAAGAACAGCCCTTATCCGTGGTATATTGGCCACATACCACACCCCCTCGGGCCTTATTGCTTAATTATATAACACTGGTAACTGTTGGGGCGGCAGGTAGCTTAGTGGTTAAGTGCGTTTTGCCAGTAACCGAAAGGTTGCTGGTTCTAATCCCCGAGCCGACTAGGTGAAAAATCTGTCGATGTGCTCTTGAGCAAGGCACTTAACCCTAATTGCTCCTGTAAGTCGCTCTGGATAAGAGCGTCTGCAAAAAAAGGACAAAAATATATATATAATGTTGGGACTCATATAAAACTCATCAACACCATGTAAGAAGTCAAACAGGCTACTCACTATGAGTTGTGAGATTTACTCAATAATGTATACCATTTCAACATTTAGAAATGTATTTAACCAGCAAAGGGTTGTGGATTGTACGTGGAATGTAAAGGACAAATTAGTAGAAGTCAACCTTTATCATTGTACTGGCCCAATCAGAGTCTTGTATCTGTACCTACTGCGTCTTACATGCTACATGTCAATCAATAAAAGCACAGTGTATAATATCTCTCAATCATTGTTACTTCTATAATAGTAGTGGTTGGTTGTCTTCATTGACTGATCACAGTCTCTGTCTATTCATACAAAATCCTGACACCTATGTGTCTGCAAGGAGAGGTGTCTCAGACCCAGATTATAAGATGTATTTAAAGGCAACTATCGTCAATTAGGTCTCCTACTTCCAGGGGCTTACTGGATGTATCAGAGAGGATGAGCCAGGTCAGGGTCAAGGGTCAACGTTGAACCCACATCAGAGTTCAGAGTTCAGCCTGGGGGGCTGAAGGAGCAAGAGGACATGTTGCCTGTGGGACTTCCAGTCCCCGGTGGTCCAATACTGACTCAATGTGACTGAGGAGGGAGGAGAAGAACTGAGGCACTCCCTCATATCCTGGAAGAGGGGGACGCAAAGATAGGGTTGATGAGAGATAGAGAGAGAGAACATGAAATTGAGTAAGAGTGAGCAAGAGTGAAAGTGTAACTTGGAAGCAAATACAGCAGTATAAAGTGACTTTCATGGCTGTAAGTCGCTCTGTATAAGAGATTTTTTTTTTTTTTTTTACCTTTATTTAACCAGGTAAGCCAGTTGAGAACAAGTTCTCATTTACAACTGCGACCTGGCCAAGATAAAGCAGAGCAGTGCGATAAAAACAACAACACAGAGTTACATATGGGGTAAACAAAACATAAAGTCAAAAATACAACAGAAAATATATATACAGTGGGTGCGAATGTAGTAAATTATGGATTAACACTGGAATGACAGATGTGCAAAAGATGATATGCAAACAGAGATACTGGGGTGCAAATTAACAAAATAAATAACAATATGGGGGATGGGCTAATTACAGATGGGCTGTGTACAGATGCAGTGTGTAAGCTGTTCTGACAACTGACGCCTAAAGTTAGTGAGGGAGATAAGAGTCTCCAGCTTCACAGATTTTTGCAGTTCGTTCCAGTCATTGGCAGCAGAGAACTGGAAGGAATGGCGGCTAAAGGAGGTGTTGGCTTTGGGGATGACCAGTGAGACATACCTGCTGGAGCGCAGACTACGGGTGGGTGTTGCTATGGTGACCAGTGAGCTAAGATAAGACGGGGATTTGCCTAGCAGTGATTTACAGATGACCTGGAGCCAGTGGGTTTGGCGACGAATATGTAGTGAGGGCCAGCCAACAAGAGCGTACAGGTCACAATGGTGGGTAGTACACTGCTCAAAAAAATAAAGGGAACACTAAAATAACACATCCTAGATCTGAATGAATGAAATAATCTTATTAAATACTTTTTTCTTTACATAGTTGAATGTGCTGACAACAAAATCACACAAAAATTATCAGTGGAAATCAAATGTATCAACCCATGGAGGTCTGGATTTGGAGTCACCCTCAAAATTAAAGTGGAAAACCACACTACAGGCTGATCCAACTTTGATGTAATGTCCTTAAAACAAGTCAAAAATCCTGAGGGATCTCCTCCCAGACCTGGACTAAAGCATCCGCCAACTCCTGGACAGTCTGTGGTGCAACGTGGCGTTGGTGGATGGAGCGAGACATGATGTCTCAGATGTGCTCAATTGGATTCAGGTCTGGGGAACGGGCGGGCCAGTCCATAGCATCAATTCCTTCCTCTTGCAGGAACTGCTGACACACTCCAGCCACATGAGGTCTAGCATTGTCTTGCATTAGGAGGAACCCAGGGCCAACCGCACCAGCATATGGTCTCACAAGGGGTCTGAGGATCTCATCTCGGTACCTAATGGCAGTCAGGCTACCTCTGGTGAGCACATAGAGGGCTGTGCGGCCCCCCAAAGAAATGCCACCCCACACCATGACTGACCCACCGCCAAACCGGTCATGCTGGAGGATGTTGCAGGCAGCAGAACGTTCTCCACGGCGTCTCCAGACTCTGTCACGTCTGTCACATGTGCTCAGTGTGAATCTGCTTTCATCTGTGAAGAGCACAGGGCGCCAGTGGCGAATTTGCCAATCTTGGTGTTCTCTGGCAAATGCCAAACGTCCTGCACAGTGTTGGGCTGTTAGCACAACCCCCACCTGTGGACGTCGGGCCCTCATACCACCCTCATGGAGTCTATTTCTGACCGTTTGAGCAGACACATGCACATTTGTGGTCTGCTGGAGGTCATTTTGCAGGGCTCTGGCAGTGCTCCTCCTGCTCCTGCATTTATTGTCAATCAGTGTTGCTTCCTAAGTGGACAGTTTGATTTCACAGAAGTGTGATTGACTTGGAGTTACATTGTGTTGTTTAAGTGTTCCCTTTTTTTTTGAGCAGTGTATATGGGGCTTTGGTGACAAAACGGATGGCACTGTGATAGACTACATCCAATTTGCTGAGTAGAGTGTTGGAGGCTATTTTGTAAATGACATCGCCGAAGTCAAGGATCGGTGGGATAGTCAGTTTTACGAGGGCATGTTTGGCAGCATGAGTGAAGGAGGCTTTGTTGCGAAATAGGAAGCCGATTCTAGATCTAACTTTTGATTGGAGATGCTTAATGTGAGTCTGGAAGGAGAGTTTACAGTCTAACCAGACACCTAGGTATTTGTAGTTGTCCACATACTCTAGGTCAGACCCGCCGAGAGTAGTGAGTCTAGTCGGGTGGGCGGGTGCAAGCAGCGTTCGGTTGAAGAGCATGCATTTAGTTTTACTAGTGTTTAAGATCAGTTGGAGGCTACGGAAGGAGTGTTGTATGGCATTGAAGCTTGTTTGGAGGTTTGTTAACACAGTATCCAATGAAGGGCCAGATGTATACAAAATGGTGTCGTCCGCATAGAGGTGGATCCGAGCGTCACCAGCAGCAAGAGCAACATCATTGATATACACAGAGAATAGAGTCGGTCCAAGAATTGAACCCTGTGTCACCCCCATAGAGACTGCCAGAGGTCCAGACAACAGGCCCTCCGATTTGACACATTGAACTCTATCTGAGAAGTAGTTGGTGAACCAGGCGAGGCAGTCATTTGAGAAACCAAGGCATGGGCAAGTTGCAGCAGAGGGTGCAGAGCTGGTGGCCGGGGTAGTGGTAGCCAGGTGGAAAGCATGGCCAGCCGTAGCAAAATGCTTGTTGAAATTCTCGATTATTGTAGATTTATCGGTGGTGACAGTGTTTCCTAGCCTCAGTGCAGTGGGCAGTTGGGAGGAGGTGCTCTTATTCTCCATGACCTTTACAGTGTCCCAAAACTTTTTGGAGTTAGTGCTACAGGATGCAAATTTCTGTTTGAAAAAGCTAGCCTTTGCTTTCCTAACTGATTGTGTATATTGGTTCCTGACTTCCCTGAAAAGTAGCATATCGCGGGGGCTGTTCGATGCTAATGCAGTAGGCCACAGGATGTTTTTGTGCTGGTCAAGGGCAGTCAAGTCTGAGGAGAACCAGGGGCTATATCTGTTCTTAGTTCTGAATTTTTTGAATGGGGTATGCTTATTTAAGATTGAGAGGAAAGCACTTTTATAGAACAACCAGGCATCCTCTACTGACGGAATGAGGTCAATATCCATCCAGGATACCCGGGCCAGGTCAATTAGAAAGGCCTGCTCGCTAAAGTGTTTTAGGGAGCGTTTGACAGTAATGAGGGGTGGTCGTTTGACCGCAGACCCATTACAACGCAGGCAATAAGGCAGTGATCGCTGAGATCCTGGTTGAAGACAGCGGAGGTGTATTTAGAGGGTACATTTGTCAGGATGATATCTATGAGGGTGCCCATGTTTACAGATTTTGGGTTGTACCTGGTAGGTTCGTTGATAAGTTGTGTGAGATTGAGGGCATCTAGTTCAGATTGTAGGTTGGCCGGGGTGTTACAGTTTTTCTCGATTGCTAAGACACATTTCTTGAAAGCTGCTCTCCTTTTCTCTTAACCGTGAACACAAAACCCAATTTTCAAGCTACATTCACAAAACCTCAGACTCTTCTTGCAAAACCAAACTTTCACCTCAAAACAGTTCAATCTGTGCTCAAAACTGAACTATGTTGTCAAATCGTGCCCCGAGTCAATCAAAATTAAAAACACTACTGAACAGTCACTAAACACTACGTAGAAAAATAGAAAACACAATGCTCAGGACATAAATGTTTATTGTTCACTGTAGGCTAAATGCATGTTGCAAAACAAAAAAAAACTGTGCATTTAGCACTTGTACAAAAAGACAAAACAGAAATCTTGTGCATTTACATGTAGCACTTGTAAAAACAAACAAAAATCTTATGCGTTTGCCACTTGTGTACAGTAAGCCCATGTAAAAATACAGTTTTTGCCTATTGCTTACACACTTTTTGCAGAATTTGGCTCATTATGTCAAAACTCAACACACAAGCCAATCAGACATAGCACTTGGAGATTAACAACTCACATATATGCCAAAATGAAATTCTGCAATCAAAACTTAACACTCCTTTCTAAAAATGAAATTCTTGCAACAAAACCATACACACACAAGCAACATTTGAATTACTCTTTCATATCACCAGCAACACACTGATGGGCTTTATATAAAAAACTGCAGTCTTTGTGTTTCTATTTTTATTGTCATTTTATTGTCATTGTCTTCTGTAAAACTCAAAAGTAGAATTTCTGCAGTAATCAAACAGTATTTACAAAAAAGTTTTTACAAAAAAACAAACATTCTTACAGAAATACTTAACATCAAATTTAGCAACAAAACAAAACAAAAGCAAAAAAACTAAACAATTACTGGATAAATTGCTATTGGGGGAAAGAACATATACTTGTTTTGTGTGTGTGTGTGCGTGTGTGTGTGCGTGTGCGTGTGCGTGTGTGTGGTGGGGGGCGGGGGGGCTTATGGATCACGCCTTCTGTTCGGATCTGGCCACAAGACCTTGTCAACATCACAGGTGATGTCCTCGCGGGCTAGGCATCGGGGAAAATATTGCCTTGTGTGCCGAATCCACCCTTGGATTGATCCCACCTCAATGTCTCCACATGCCTCTTCCATTGCTTGCAGAAGAGTCATGCGAGCATGTGGTTGCCGATCATATACTTTCCACCGCCACGCTGAAAATAATTCCTCGATTGCATTTAGAAAGGGGCTGTAAGGGGGCAGGTATAAAACTGTGAAATGATTATGGTTGTTGAACCAATCTCGGACCAGAGCAGCCCGGTGGAAACTAACATTATCCCAGATGACAACAAACCTGGGCTGCTGTGGTCTGTCCTGCACAACTGCATGTAGTGCATCTAGAAATGCAATGATCTGTCCTGTATTGTAGGGACCTAGAGTGGCATGATGATGCAGGACTCCTTGGACACTAATTGCAGCACACAAGGTGATATTTCCCCCACGCTGCCCAGGGACATTTACAACAGCCCTTTGTCCAACTACGTTACGGCCCCGACGCCTGGTTTTGGCCAGATTGAAGCCTGCCTCATCCACGTAGATGAACTCATGCGGCAGTTCGGCGGCATCAAACTCCAGAACTGTCTGTAACAGAAAATATTGAATAGTGTTACTGAAAACACATACAGTAACTACAATGTCTATATTTTCACACAAGTAGGGGCTGGGTTGGGTGAGTATAGACAAAAACTACAAGCTACAGGCAGGGCATGTGGCAGCATAAACCCTCATTCCCACATCACAATATATAGTATGTAAAGTAAAGTGACACATACCTGCACATAATCATGGTACAGATCCTTGACCCTGACACTGTTCCTCTCAAATGGCACCCTGTACAGCTGCTTCATTCTGAAGTTATGTTTCTGTAGGATGCGTCTTAGTGTAGAAATGCTGACCCTGTTGATATTGTTGAATTCATTTCCATTTGCAATTATGCGTTGTTGCAACTCACGAAGTCGGATTGCATTATTTTCTCGCACCATTTCAATGATGGCAAGCTCTTGTTGTTGAGTGAAGAGCCGTTCCCTTCCACCTTGAGGAGGTCGTCCAACCATTCTGTAGAAAATGCCACCACAAGATGTCATTGGTTAGGTTATTTTTCACATACTGTACTTTCAAACTGTACACAGTACTGCAACATCACAATGGTATTCCTTTACATATACAGTACTTCACAGCACTACCCATTTTTGTATAGTATAGTTAGTACAGTAATACTGTAATATGATACAGAATCATGTGACACATACAGTAGGTACAGTCTGGAGTAGAAACTTGAAGATATACCTGTTCTCCAGTCGGAATGTCCTTATTATCGATGCTACTGTGTAGCGACTGAGGTTAGGGTGGACTCTTTGCCCAGCCTCCCTCATGGACAGGCCATGATTTATCACATGGTCCACCAGTGTAGCCCTGATGTCATCTGATATACGTCTCCACACTGGTCCTCGTCCTCTTCCACGTCCTCTTCCACATCCGACTCCTCTCTCTCTTTGTCCTCCTCTGACTCTCATTGCCTCCATGCTTGCAAAGTTCTAAAAATGGCTTACCTGAGGCCTATTTGTAGTGCTAAGGCTCAGACTGATTGGTGTTCTGTTTTCTGTGCAAGTGTTTTCAGGTGTGTATGTAAGTGCATACAATTGCCAGATGAGTTTGGCATTTTGAACAGAGTGTTTTCCCAATGATAACAGGTGATTTCGTTTTTGAACAAAGTGTCTAATGTAAGAAAACGTGTGTAGTGTTTCGCAATAAGTGTGTTACAGAATTGCAAACAAAGTGCAAAGTTGACATTGTGTTTAAGCTATGGTTACACTGTGTTTAAGGTATGCTACAAGAAGTTTAGGTATTGAGGCTTTGGTCTAAGCATTCGGTTTTAGTGTGTAAGCAATGGGCAAAAACTGTAAAGTACAAAAATATACAAATAAGTGCATTACTCAGCCGCAGCATCATGTCTCCGTACTGGGTCAGGCCACAGGACTTCATCCACATCACAGGCCACATTTTGTCTGGCCAGGCAACGGGGGAAAAAACCCCTGGCATGCCGTATCCAGGCTTGGCATGCCTCCACACCTATGTCACCACAGGCAAGTCCCATGGCTTGCAGGAGATTTACCCTGGTGTAAGGTTGGCGTTCATATACCATCCACCGCCATGAGGAGAAGAATTCCTCAATGGGGTTTAGGAAAGGGGAGTACGGTGGAAGGCAAAGATTGATAAAACCTTGGTTCATATTGTACCACTCTCTAACCTGGAGGGCTCTGTGAAAACTCACATTGTCCCAAACAACAACATAGATGGGATGCTCATCCTGCTGCCCTAACAAAGCATCTCGCATGTGATTGAGGAAAATGAGGAGCTGGTGAGTGTTGTAGGGCCCCAGGTTGGCATGATGGTGGACAACCCCATGATTGCTGATGGCAGCACATAATGTGACATTGCCACCACGCTGCCCAGGAACACCAACAATGGCCCGATGGCCAATCACATTACGGCCTCTCCTTCTCCTTTTGGTGAGATTAAACCCAGCTTCATCCATGTAGATGTATTGATGGGGTCTTTCCATTGCATCCAGTTGAAAAACCCTCTGTAGAAATAGATATAGTTTTGTAAGTGATACGGAAAAAGTGATTTAGGCCACTACAGTAAATCACTACTTAGAGTAATCAACATTGAATGTGTCTGGATATATGCCAACCTGTACATACTGGAATCTTTGCTCTTTGACTCTGTCTGAGTTGCGATCAAAGGGCACTCTGTATAGCTGTTTCATGCGCAGTCTGTTGCGCTTGAGGACACGATCAACAGTAGAGAGGCTGACACTGTTGATACCCTCAACATTTAAATGGTCCTCAATGATCTTCTGCTGAATTTCGCTCAGTTTAATGGCATTGTTCTCACGGACCATATCAACAATTAGGGTCTCTTGGTGTGGGGAGAACATACCTGTCCTCCCACCCCCATGTGGCAGTCTTTCAATTCTACAAAAAGAGAACATGGAGTTACAAAAAATATACATGGAATACTAGGCCTACAAACAGTTAGACCAACCGTCCATTACAATACTACAGTACATTGGTACAGTGATGTACTGAAACATATATTTACTTACAGTATACTGTGGTAGAGTATATAGTATGTCATACAGTAATTGCTGTCAACATTTACATACTGTACTATAATGTCAAAAAAAGGTAATTACCTGTTCTCTTCTCTAAATCTTTGGATTATGGTGGACACAGTGAATCTACTGATGTTTGGTTGTACCCTTTGTCCAGCCTCCCTCATGCTCATACCATGGACAAGAACATGGTCAATCACAGTAGCTCTGATTTCATCAGATATTACTGTTCTTTGTCTTCGCTGACCACCTCGACCACCTCGACCTCCTCTCACACGAACTCTTCCTCTCAGATTTCTATCCATTGTAGGGCCTCACAAACCAGTGCTCTCTGAACTGGCTTACTGTATATGTTCCCTCACATCATTAGCCACAAGTGTGATCAATTTTGAGTTGTTGTGTTCAAGTGGTGACACCTGTGCTCTAATTGTGTTTGACTTTTGTCACCTGTGCTCACCATTATGCAGCACGGGTGCATCACAATGAAAATGTGTTTGCAAGTTATGTCTAAACAGGTGAAAAGTGCTTATGGTTTTGCCAAAAGAGTGATTGATTCAATCAGTGGGTTCAGGCAACTGAGCATTTGGTTCAGACAATAGGGTTTAGTGTTTTAGCAATTGAGAAAAACTGTAAGCATATCCCAGTTTAGGTCACCAAGCAGTATCCTAGCTCAGCACTACTACTTTGAGACGCATTATGAATACGGGCCGTGGATAGAACAATACCTATTGCAGACAGTGGGTCAAGTAGAACAGGGTAAAACAGATTGAATTAGTTTGTACAGGAATCAGTGCCAGTTAATCAAATTGAACAGAGTTGATTGTCAGAGTGGAGGTCGTACTAACTGCAGTGAGGTGGGAGCAGGACTCTGGCTTGGACACCTTGTGGCTGTTGAAAAAGATTGTCTTCCTCTCTGGAGTCACAAAACACACCATAGACATTAGGAAGAAGTTTTATTGCAACAGATGATTAAAAACAGTATAAGCATGCATGAGAATGAGAAAGAGAGAGAGAGAGAGAGAGAGAGAGAGAGAGAGAGAGAGAGAGAGAGAGAGAGAGAGAGAGAGAGAGAGAGAGAGAGAGAGAGAGAGAGAGAGAGAGAGAGAGAGAGAGAGAGAGAGAGAAAGAGCGAGCGAGAGAGATGGAGAAGAAGAGGGAGAAGAGGTGAGGGTGTGTCCACACTGACCATGGGGTCCGTGTTTACCATACCTAGAGAGAGAGATCACAGTGTCAACAAAGCAGCAATACACTGAGCCACACAAAAAGGCAGAAAATAGTAACAAATAAATGGGAAAATATGCAAAAAGACTGTGAGCAATAGAAAGACAAACAGTCTCTTACCTCATGGGAGCGGGATCCATGAGCCACCCTGGTTTTACAGACTAAGAGGAAGAGGAATAGTGAGGTGTGAGGAGACACAACACACGATCTTATGGGACAGATTCCCAGTCACAGGTTAAGCCTAGTCCTAGACTAAAAAGCACTTTCAATGGACAATCTCCATTGAACATGCTTCTTATTCCAAGACTAGGCTAAATCTGTGTCCGGGAAATCGGCCGTAAATGTCTTATAAATGAGATAAAAGGAGTTTGCCAAAAACTGAATCACCATTGCCTGGTGTGAAGGCTCTGTATACGATAAGTTATTATTAATTAGCTGTATGTTTATGTGTTTGGTTGTAGACAGTCCCTCACTGACTCAGAGGGAAGATGAGGCCCTTGCTCTCCACGTCCTCCTGGATGACTGACAGGTCACTGGTGGTGATCTCCAGGTAGGGAGGGCTGCTGATTCGCAAGTCTACAGGGGGGAGGGATCAGGAAGAGCATAAGACAGAGGAGAGAGAGAGCTTGGCTTGGCAGATGTCTAGAAGAGGGACAGTGAGGCTACTGTACTGTATCTCTCAGGGAGTTCTGGTGCTGGCTCATAATCCGATAGGAGGCAAAGCGATTCAGTAGCTGGCTCATTGCTGGAATGGGGTCCAGAAGAACAGTATGGGGATGGGCGGACACATAACCCTGAAACACACAAACATATACTTTAGTATGATAAAGTATGATGTTGTTACCGCTGTTGTAATCCATTAAATGGGCCATTTTACCATACCTGGAAGTTGTCGAGGAGCTGTTGCGATTGGCTGTCGTACTCTGCCTCGACAATGACATCAGAGAGCTTGTGTACAATGACCTCAAAGGGTCCTTGAGACTCCAATGGCTGACTGAGAGCTATCTGTATCAGGAGAGAAAAGGAAGTGTGAATGAAATATCCTCTGCTTCAGGCACAAATTGATATGTAGACATTCAAATGTAATGCTATGACATGCACTTGTGAGGCAAACGCTACAGCTATTGTTCCCCTCTGTTTGAGAGGAGCTCCAAGCAGGTGACTTCAACTGGCATAACTTGTTTCCTAACTACACTATAAAGCAATTACCAATGTATCACTCACATGCCTACAGATTGTATTTTTGCAACCTTATAATGACACTATTCTCATGTATTCCATCACAAACCTTAGAGAATAATGCAATGTAATGGAAATTGACTTACCTCAACCATCTCAACACCGTGGCTCCCGTCCAGAGGGAGTTCAATGTTGAATGAAAATGTTAAGTGACAATTTATGACAGTTACACCGAGGAGAACACAAATGAGTAAGGCTGCAGGAGAAGCTCCATTGTAGCCTACAGTAGACATTTGGGCAGAGGAGCAATGCCTAGGCTGGTTGGACAAAGGGTAGGCAATACTGATGACTTGGGGGCGTGAGAGAGAGAGAGAGAGAGAGAGAAAGAGAGAGAGAGAGAGAGAGAGAGAGAGAGAGAGAGAGAGAGAGAGAGAGAGAGAGAGAGAGAGAGAGAGAGAGAGATACCTCTTCTTTACGAAATGGGAATAGGCATAGATTTTCATATACTGTAGGGCAGTGGTTCCCAAACTGTGGGGCGTGTCCCCTAGGTGGTGCGCTACTCGGTCCGGCTTTCAACTTACTCTTGAAAGTTGTAAAAGTAGAATGCACAAGGAGCAATTTCGAAATTGAGTAGTGCATAGTCAGTTTTCCTCTTGTCTTCCTCAGTCATTGCATACCTTAGAGAGCTATTTATAACTTGTCAGAAATGTCCAGATCAACTAGCCCATGTCAGCTAACGTTTTTTAGCTAGGTATTTTAGCCCATAGATTTTGTTGTATGGTTTGAGTCACTCAAATATCACATGAATACACATTAGACATGGCAAAATGTATAGAATTTCAAGACAATTTGCTTTAAACCTGCGAAATGTTCTCTCCAACAACAAGAGCAGTGTGAACAGTTTGTGTCATGAACAGTGCTTGTACCCATAGAAATATACGTGGCGCGCTCGCGCGCGGAGGGGGGGCGAGGATGTTCCCCAATGCTGGAAGAGGGGCCTGAGTGAAAAAGTTTTTCCTCTAAAAAAAGTGGTATAACATACAGAACTGGTGCATGATCCAGATAAATATTTTCTCATAATTTATTTTGCCAGTAGGCCTATATCCTTCCACAGATAACTTCCTTATTGCGATCAAATTATAACCAACCTTACCAGTGTGTTGTTAACAACATTAGCGTGAGCAACAATCGTGGAATCGGCGATTCACCTTCAGAATAAAAGTTCCCCATTGAAACTGATGCGAACGGATCCAAATGTTGGAATTATTCCACAACTGGACTAGATAATGCTCAACAAAGTTGGAATGTTGATATAGAAATTCAACAAAACATAAGAATTAGTTAATTTGACACAAAAAACGTTATAAATCTGTTGAAATCACAATGCGGATGTAAATTATTGTACTTCCGAATTGCATTGGGGCATACTTACATTGCAATGTACAGACTCACCTATGGATCTTGGGTCCATGAAATGAGGTATCAGCCTACTCAGTGACACTCACAGAATACAACTATGTAGAGTGTATACAAACATTATCATCATTTCTCTTATTGAAGGAATTTAAAGGAAACTCCACCCAAAAACTATATTTAGGTATTTGTTTAATTGGTCTATTGTTGATATAGTCCCAAACAGTTTTCCATTCCAGCAATCAAGTTTTCAAGATATATAACTTTCAAAATACAGAAATACAGCCAGTATGGTGCATTTTGCATCATATGATGCTGCGTTTTGCATCATATGGACTGGCATAGCTGTTCTGTGAGTGTCATTGAGTAGGCTGATACCCAATTTCATGGACACAAGATCCATAGATAAGGCAATTCTGAAGTCTAATACATCCACAGTGCAATTTCAACCGAATGTTTACTTTTTTTGTGTAAAATTAACTCATTATTATATTTAGTTGAATTTGTATAGCAACATTCCAACCTTGTTTAGCATTATAGTCCAATTGTGGCATGATTCAGTTTCAATTTTGGAACCTTTATTTTGAAGGCAAACCACCGATTCCACTATTGCTGCTCACGCTAATGTTGTTCACAGCTCATATGTGCCAGCCTTCTCATGGTTCATTGAAAAAAGAAAGAGAAAGTAAAACTCCACGGGAAGCTCAACAAACACCATTTTCATCGTCTTCTCTCTATTGTAGTGATCTTCTTGTTTTACTGCAACTGAAAAAAAACGGTGAATATAGTCCTATAAGGCTATTAGGCTACTGCAGAAAAGGTAACAGGTAACTCGCCGAAAGTTCACTTTAGGTGAGCATCATTTGACGCAAAGCAATGTCCCGTGGTTCGAATGCTGGATTTGACCGACACATTACGATTTTTTCTCCTGAGGGCCGCCTCTATCAAGTCGGTGAGATATTTTGCTTCATTCCTCCAGTTTTGTTTCATGCAGGGGACGAACTAGGCTAATCTAGCCTCTGTATATGTATCGTTCTATATCATCTCAAATGTAAAATAATCGCGCTGTGAATGTGTTACGCTGTAGCTGTATCTGATGATGAGCATCCCCATATGCCAAAAGTGTAGTATATTGTGATTGTTAACGTATTGTGATTATGTATTTCACATAGAATATGTGGGTTGGGAGGGGGGGGGGGGGTTAAAAGTTAGCCTATATTTAAGAAGTATAATCTCATGTTCTTATGTGTTGTCCCTCAGAGTATGCCTTCAAAGCAATCGCCCAGGGTGGGTTGACATCACTGGGCGTGCGGGGGACAGACTGTGCTGTGGTGGTCACACAGAAGAAAGTGCCGGTAAGATATTCAGCTTCGGTCCTTAGCTACATCTCCATGTACCAGGAGCTTCTGTCTTAGTTTTCTTTGACTTCATCCAAATTAGAAAAATAATGTTGATATCTGGCTTTAGAGAAAGAGTCAGTCATGAACAGTGAAGCATGACAGAGTGGTGTCTCAAGCATTTCTGCTGACAGGGCACACGCCGCTGATTTGTTAAAGCTTGTCCAAGGAAAGCTTATATTGTGGAATCAATATTCCTAACAACAATGAGGTATCCTCTACTATATGTATATATGTGACCCTGTCATTATAACACAGGACAAGCTGCTGGATTCTGCCACTCTGACCAACATGTACCCACTTACCCCACGCATTGGATGTGTGATGACAGGACACAATGGTGTGTATAATGGCACAGACGACATCTCACATCACACACACACACACACACACACATCCTTTTACTCTCTCTTCCTCTCCCCCTCAGCGGACAGTCGATCCCAGGTCCACAGGGCACGAGTGGAGGCCGCCGAATGGAAGTACAAGTTTGGCTATGACATCACAGCAGACATGTTGTGTCGGAGAATGGCGGACATCTCCCAGGTCTACACACAGAACGCTGAGATGAGACCTTTGGGATGCTGTGAGTGGTGTACCCCTGTCCTCCTGTCACCATGTCTCTCTGTCCTCTTCCTCCATTGATTCACTCCCTCTCTCCCTTACCATTAATCCACTGTCTACCTCCTTTCTTTCAATACCTCTCACTCTATACACCCTTTTTTCCTCTCCCTGATTGCCCAGTAATACCGTTTTTTTCAATCACTTTGCCGCATTTTTCAAATGTAAGTGGTATATTTACAAAACTCTAAACTGATAACACATGTAATGCCCTCCTATCTTAGGTTCAGAACCTTTGATTGTGCATTCATTGGGGTTTCACACAACTTTCACCCATGAGTCTTTCATGCAAAATCAAAGTTTTATGTGAAATACCCTGAGAACATTTTGTTTAGTCACCAATACATCAGATAATGATAGGCTCACCATTTAGTAATTTTAACTACCATTTATTCCAATAGAAAAAAATACAAGATAAACATTTCAAAATGTGTATTTCTGAAGTGTCAATAGAAAGAGTAGTAGATGGTGAATATCATTTTCCATACAGTATTTGACTATAACTTGACATGCACAATTATTTTATCATTTGTATCCAATGGCAGGTTGTGAGCATGTTGAGAAATATGTCAGTCTTACGGTTCCATTATCTTTTTACAGTACATTAGTAGGACACAAAATCGGGGTATTGTAAAACAGTTGGCTACTGCAAAAACATAGCACAGTGTTGGAAGCCATTTCTGCCCCATGCAACATTGTACAAGATCACCTTTTCTACGTGACTTGTCAACTGAAACAGTATCGCCTGTCTCTCTGCTTGAAATTCATCATCTAACAGTGTATCAATAAAATTCAGATAATGAGTGGAATATATTGTTTGATAAACCGGGTGGTTCGAGCCCTGAATGGTGATTGGCTGAAAGCTGTGGTATATCAGACCGTATACCATGGGTATGACAAAAAAGTACTATTTACTGCTCTAATTACGTTGGTAACCAGTTTATAATAGCAATAAGGCACCTCAGGGGTTTGTGGTATATGGCCAATATACCCCGGCTAATGATTGTATCCATGCACTTCGCGTTGCGTCGTGCGTAAGAACAGCCCTTAGCTGTGGTATATTGGCCATATACCCCATCTCCTCGGGCATTATTGCTTAAATATACAGTGGGGAAAACAAGTATTTGATACAGGAAAATATATAATTTAATCAATTTTAGAATAAGGCTGTAACGTAACAAAATGTGGAAAAAGGGAAGGGGTCTGAATACTTTCTGAATGCACCGCACATTACCTAGGCACTACATCATTTTGGTTCAGTAGTTATCCGTTTTGAGCAGTTTGATTAAGAAATAGTTAATTGTATTTTTAACAAATGACAAGAAAATCATATAAAAAGTAATGTGAATATTGCATTTTGAAACGCAGATACTTATACTGAACCAAAATATAAACGGAAAATGCAACAATTTCAAAATCTTACTGAGTTACAGTTCATATAAGGAAATCAGTCAATTGAAATCAATTCGTTAGGCCCTAATCTATGGATTTCATATGACTGGGAACACAGATATGCATCTGTTGGTCACAGACGCCTTAAAAATACAGGTAGGGGCATGGATCAGAAAACCAGTCAGTATCTGGTGTGACCATCATTTGCCTCATGCAGTGTGACACATCTCCTTCGCATAGAGTTGATCAGGCTGTTGATTGTGGCCTGTGGAATGTTGTCCCACTCCTCTTCAATGGGTGTGCGAAGTTGCTGGATATTGGCGGGAACTGGAACATGCTGTCATACACGTCAATCCAGAGCATCCCAAACATTCCCAATGGGTGACATGTCTGGTGAGTATGCAGGCCATGGAAGAACTGGGACATTTTCAGCTTCCAGGAATTGTGTACAGATCCTTGCATCATGGGGCCGTGCATTATCTTGCTGACACATGAGGTCAGGGCGCAGATAAATGGCACGACAATGGGCTTCAGGATTTCGTCACAGTATGTCTGTGCATTCAAATTGGCATCGATAAAATGCAATTGTGTTCGTTGTCCGTAGCTTATACCTGACCATACCATAACCCCACTGCCAGCATGGGGCACTCTGTTCACAACGTTGACATCCGCAAACCGCTCGCCCACATGACGCCATACACGTAGTCTGCGGTTGTGAGGCTGGTTGGACGTACTGCCAAATTCCCTAAAACAACGTTGGAGGCGGCTTATGGTAGAGAAATGAACATTACATTCTCTGGCAACAGCTCTGGTGGACATTCCTGCAGTCAGCATGCCAATTGCATGCTCCCTAAAAACTTGAGACATCTGTATTATTGTGTTGTCAGACAAAACTGCACATTTTAGAGTGGCCTTTTATTATCGCCAGCACAAGGTGCACCTGTGTAATAATCATGCTGTTTAATCAGCTTCTTAATATGCCACACCTATCAGGTGAATGGATTATCTTGGCAAAAGAGAAATGCTCTCTAACAGGGATGTAGACAAATTTGTTCACAAAATTTGAGAGAAATAAGCTTTTTTGTATGGAACATTTCTGGGATCTTTTATTTCAGCTCATGAAACAAGTGATCAACATTTTACATGTTGTGTTTATATTTTTGTTCTGTAGATAGAATATGTATCCAAATTGAAAGAGTGATTTGGTGCAGTGAACAAAAGACTGTGAATTTATTAGTTGCACTCAGTCAACTGAAAATGTGCTTAAGAGTTTTGAAACATTAGCCATTTTGATGATCTGTTTAGATTTTTGTGCTTAGAGTTGTGAAAATGGCACTAAAGTGATTGAACAACTCTGTAAGTGCAGTAGGTGAGTCCTAACTCCCACACAGAGGACTCAGACCCAAAACCTTCTCCTCCCCATGTCTCCAGGTATGATCTTGGTGGCCATGGACCCCCAGCTGGGTCCCATGCTGTATAAGTGTGACCCGGCAGGCTACTTCTGTGGCTTCAGGGCCACCAGCGTGGGGGCCAAGCAGACAGAGGCTAACAGCTACCTGGAGAAGAAACTGAAGAAGAGGCCAAAGCTGTCATATGAGATGACTGTGGAGGTAGGGGATGGATACACCTGGATACTCATGGAAACATCTGGCGAAAAGTGAAAGTCTGTACAGGATTCAATCTCTCTCTCTCTCTCTCTCTCTCTCTCTCTCCATTTCTTTCCCACTCTCCTCCTATAGTTGGCCATCTCCTGTCTCTCTTCTATTCTGTCCATGGACTTCAAGCCCAGTGAAATTGAAGTGGGTGTAGTCACTAAGGAAAGCCCCAAGTTCAGGTACTATACTATCACAGTAACTGCATTTCGTCATCACTGTGTTTTTCTATATGCTCATATGGTAATGATCAAGGATTTAGACAAGGGAACAACAGCCAAATGATCAATAGTCAATTCATTTTTCCTTCTCTCTTTCTCTCTCCCCAACAATGTTTCTAACATCCACTCTCATCTTCACCCTCACAGGACCCTCTCTGAGACAGAGATCGACACCCACCTGGTGGCCATTGCTGAGCGGGAATAGATTAGCAGCCATCCACATACAGTACATCAGGCGTCAGGCTGACTAACTAACAGACTAACCTAGTGGTTCAGTAATAGGACATCAATACTACTTCAGACTGCTTTTGCAGACGGGCCCATCTTATACAATACTAGGATATTTTTCTACTTTCCAACTATTTTCATCCGCACTGGTTGATTTTCACCTTCAATCTGCATATCAAAGCTTCTAGGACATACAGCCAGACTGTAACTAGAATGCCCATGTTGTTGGATTGGTTTGATCATGTGGATTGTTTCATCCATCATATTTATTGTCTGTATGTCATTGATCCCCATTGTTTATGACCACCAAATGGGTTTTAGCTGCCTGTGTCCAGAGCATTACTCATGTCATCTATCACCTGCCACAGAAACACTGTATAACAGAATAAAACACATAAAATAAAACAAAAGAGCACAAATATCCCTTTTTTATTCTGATATGCTTAGATGTTTTCTGTAGAGTCACAAAAGAGACAGTAGTGCTTAACCTTTCGTATTTGTTTCATTCGGATTCGATACATGTAACTAGAGTCCTGGGTCCATATTCACAAAGCGTCAGAAAAGGTCCTAGGAATCCTGTTAAAACGTCTTTTAAGACAAAACAACTCCCAGCTCAGAGTAGGTTTTAGGATGATGTTAAGACACTGCTCAGACAATCTCTGAGCCAGGAGTAAAATCAATTCATAAAAGTTTATCTCAGCTTGTAATCACGACAGTTTGAGGTACCGCAAAGGAAAGATAGTGATGACGCTCATTGACATTGTTGCATATGATGGGGAATAACCATTGGTGGTGAGGCATCGTCAGCTGTGAACTCTATAGCATACTTCAGACAACCATCAAATGTTGCAATGGTAAAACGTTTGATATAATTTTCGCCTGATACGATCACTCTTCCTTCTCTTAATTCTTGCCTAATAGCATCCCTAACCTTTTTTTATTTGTTTTACCAATTCTGATGGTTGTTAAAAGCGGAATTTTGATAATATTACTGTTAAATCAACACACTCGTCACTCCCGTTTAACAACTCCTAATCGCTTTGGTACAGTATGCATCAAGTCACTTGCCGATAATGGTGCATAAAATGTTTGAAAGGTCTCATTTTCATCGAACACAATCAAAGTTAACATAGGACCTAGATGGCTTTAATTGCCCAATTTATAGTCGTGCCCAATTAGGCTTATTTTTTAACAATGTGATATTGCGCTCCAAAGGAATAACTTGATTTAACATGATGTAGGTGAATTAAATAATAAAAAGAAAATCGTGATTATTGATTAGCCTAGTGGTTATAGGTATTTAGGCAATAGGCATATCATGTGAAATAAGCCTCGTGAAATCCTTGTCAAAAGTGCAATAGATACGGCTGCGTGTAGCCGTAGGTCTAGATTATTTATAGATTGATTATATAGAAATATCAAAACATTCTAACAACTCCAAAGCAATTGCATGTGGCGCTGGAACCACTGACTCGCTGCAATTTTCTATTATCAAGAAACCTGCTGGTAACTCAACTGGTTAGGACCTATCATGAGGTGTCCTAAATATCTGTCAACTAGGTGGGACTCTTATGACGAAAGAGGCTTCTTGCATAGCTTTTATTTTTACTCATCAGAGTAGGAGTAAAATGTCTCTATTCTCAGCACTTACGACCAATTTTCTACTCTGAGACGCTTTGAGGATACAGGCCCTGATCTAGGATCGGTTTTGCCTTTTAAATCATAATGAAAAAGAGGGGGTACCTGATCCTAGATCAGTACTCCTAATCTGTGGACAGTTTGTGAATATGGGCCCAGACATCAAACAATAATTTAGGCACAATTCTCCCACTGACCATGACCTCACTTTCCCTCTGAATCCCACTGTAGAAGAGGCTACACTTCAGTACTGGGCCAGTAGATGGTATGATAGAGATAATGATGGGAGTTTCAGCAGGTATTAGGGATAGAGGAATCCAGTTCACAATACACCAGATAACCATTGGATGGCGATGTTGCTTACCTTGTGATATCCTCTCCCTTGCGGATTTACTGCCACTTCAGCACAATGCATGCACAGGTGCCTCGTTTGTACTTCGTATAGCCATGTTGATATTTTTATTGCCTGTTGATAATGCCATGATACATTATGTGTGCTTTATAATTCAGGTTTATTAATGATAGAATATCGTAAAAAGTAGTGCACTATATAGGGATGGGTGCCATTTCGGACGTAGCCACTGTCTGATAAATTTTTTTATCTTCTGTATAATATAGCACTAGGATATTCTGGTAAACCCAAACATCATCACCAATCTCCCCCACTCAGACAGTGTTCTCTGTAGGTGATTATAACCCTGGGATAAAGCCAGCCTCAGCCATATTCATTACAATGAATCATACAGACACAAACAAACATCTAATCAAAGACACAATTCTAATCCTGTTGTTTTGAATGGGCCTCACTTCCACAACACTGTCACAACACTGACACAACACTGTAACAAATAAAAGGGGAATATTGCAATGAGTGAGTCAACCCAGTAGCCAGGGTTTGGTTCAATTCCATTTAAATACAGACAATTCAGGAATTAAACTGAAATTCCAATTCCATTTTATTCTTATAGAGCTCAGAAAAATTTGAATACGATTTTTAGTTTACTTCCTAAATTGACTGAATTGACCCCAACCCTGCCAGTATCAGGGAGTAAGGGCCTGTACAGTATGAAACAGTGGTACCATGCTAGTTGGTTGGACTATATTGGATTGTTCTGCTAAAAAGGAAATGGGATGGCCTTTATTATGTTTGCACAAATGAATGCATTCAAACAAAATGTGTCTTCTGAATTCAACCCAACCTCTCTGAAAAAGAGAGGTGCAGGGGGCTGTCCTAGTCAACGACCTGGGGAGCAGTGCCTTGCTCAAAGGCAGAACAGCAGATATTTCCACCTTGCCTGCTTAGGGATTTGAACCAGTGAACTTTCTTTCACTGGCCCAATGCTCTTAACCACTAGGCCATGTGTTGTATTATATGCATTTGGGCATGTCCAGACAGACAGGTAGCAGCGGCAGCCAGCTGTAGTACAGTCGATTACATCTAGACAGATCATCATGGCTAACTCACCTGAGCACCCTCACATCAAAACCCAGATCATTTACAGTACAGTACATCTAATGCCTTCACTGGATCAGCTTTTACTTAGCCTACTACAGTAGCAGTATGCTAACACACTACAGCCCATGTCTAAAGTAGAGTAGGATACCATTCATTAAAACACTTGTGTGAAACTTTGTACATGGCAGATTACAGTAAACTTGTAATATTCGTTTGATTTCATTCTTACAGAAGAAAGCAAACTTCATAATAACTTAGTTATGAAATCAAATTGAAGGATTAGGGGACTGTATCAAAGAGGGTTTTGTTACAGGATGTAGGCCTGGTCATAGTTCCTGTAAGAAACCTTAGCATGTGATCTTGATATTCCAGAGAGGCTGATAACAATACATTGTATTGGGAAAGTATTTAGACCCCTTCATTTTTTCCACATGTTGTTACGTTACAGCCTTAATCTAAAATTGATTAAATAGTTTTTTTGCCTCATCAATCTACGCACAATACCCCATAATGACAAAGCAAAAACAGGTTTTTAGACATTTTTGCAAATTTATAAAATATACAAAACTGAAATATCACATTTACATAAGTATTCAGACCCTTTACTCAGTACTTTGTTGAAGCACATTTGGCAGCGATTACAGCCTCGAATCTTCTTGTGTATGACGCTACAAGCTTGGCACACCTGTATTTGGGGAGTTTCTCCCATTCCTCTCTGCAGATCCTCTCAAGCTCTGTCAGGTTGGATGGGGAGTGTCGTTGCACAGCTATTTTCAGGTCTCTCCAAAGATGTTAGATCGGATTCAAGTCTGGGCTCTGGCTGGGCCACTCAAGGACATTCAGAGACTTGTCCCGAAGCCACTCCTGCATTGTCTTGGCTGGGTGCTTAGGGTTGTTGTCCTGTTGGAAGGTGAACCTTCGCCCCCAGTCTGAGGTCCTGAGCGCTATGGAGCAGGTTTTCATCAAGGATCTCTTTGTACTTTGCTCCGTTCATCTTTCCCTCGATCCTGACTAGTCTCCCAGTCCCTGCCACTGAAAAACATCCCCACAGCATGATGCTGCCACCACCATGCTTCACTGTAGGGATGGTATTGGCCAGGTGATGAGCGGTGCTTGGTTTCCTCCAGACGTGACACTTGGCATTCAGGCCAAAGAGTTCCATCTTGGTTTCATCAGACCAGAGAATCTTGTTTCTCATGGTCTGAGAGTCCTTTAGGTGCCTTTTGGCAAACTCCAAGTGGGCTGTTTGGCCGGGCGGCCAGCTCTAGGAAGAGTCTTGGTGGTTCCAAACTTCTTCCATTTAAGAATGATGGAGGCCACTGTGTTCTTGGGGACCTTCAATGCTGCAGACATTTTTTGGTACCGTCACCAGATCTGTGCCTCGACACAATCCTGTCTTGGAGCTCTACGGACAATTCCTTCAACCTCATGGCTTGGTTTTTGCTCTGACATGCACTGTCAACTGTGGGACCTTATATAGACAGGTGTGTGCCTTTCCAAAACATGTCCAATCAATTGAATTTACCACAGGTGGACTCCAATCAAGTTGTAGAAACATCTCAAGGATGATCAATGTAAACAGGATGCACCTGAGCTCAATTTCGACTCTCATAGCAAAGGATCTGAATACTTATGTAAATAAGGTATTTTGTTTTTGTATTTTTTATAAATGTGCAAACATTTCTAAAAACCTGTTTTTTCGCTTTGTCATCATGGGGTATTGTGTGTAGATTGATGAGGACATTTAAAAAAAAAAATCAATTTTAAAATAAGGCTGTAATGTAAATTTTTTTTGGAAAAAGTTAAGGGGTCTGAATACTTTCCAATTGCACTGAATATCTCCTGTACATATGAATGGCATCGGGACAAACAGAATTCATCAGTATCCACAGCAGGTGTGTGCACACTGTGTGTGTGTGTGTGTGTGTTTGTGGTAGTAGTGCGTTGGTCTCTGTCGACCTAGTGGGTCTGAAACAGGACGCAGTGTGTGTGTGTTTGTGTTCACCTTCCCCAAGGTCTGCATAGTGCCGCTCCATCTGTGCCACTCCGGGGATTACAGCCCAATCCGTCTGTCTGCCTCTCAAAGTGCTGACGGACAGACCCCAGATTAGCAGAGCACAGGGCTGCAGAGCACTGCCTCCACCAGTAGCAGAAAGGGTAGGGGGGGGTGAGGGACCAGGGAGAGAGAGAGAGAGAGAGATAGGAGGGGAGGAGATAGAGAGAGAGAGAGAGAGAGAGAGAGGAGGTGAGGAGATAGAGAGAGAGATAGAGAGAGAGAGAGGAGGGGAGGGGAGAGAGAGAGAGAGAGAGAGAGAGATAGAGAGAGAGAGAAGGGGAGGAGATAGCGAGAGAGATAGAGAGAGAGAGAGGAGGTGAGGAGATAGAGAGAGAGAGATAGAGAGAGAGAGAAGGGGAGGGGATAGAGAGAGAGAGAGAGAGAGAGAGGAGGGGAGGGGATAGAGAGAGAGAGAGAGAGAGAGAGAGAGAGAGAGAGGAGGGGAGGGGATAGAGAGAGATTATCAGAGCAGTTCCAGAGACAGGGGTGAGGGGGGGTGTTGGGGGGGGGGCAGATTAGAGCAGCACAGAGAGGCATGGAGAGATTAGTACGGCATAGTGCACAAAGAGATGATGGGGGGAGGAGGGGGGAGGAAGGAGGGGCCCGGGCCAGGAGATTAACCTTGTTCAACCACGAGCAACAGCACAACCTGGCCCCACAACAACCATGTGCATGTCCCAAATGGCACCCTATTCCCTATATAGTGTACTACTTTTGAACAGGGTCTACAGGGCTCTGGTCAAAAGTAGTGCACTATACAGGGAATAGGGTGCCATTTGAAACGTATCCTGATTCTCGAGTCTACATTATACTGCATACATTATTCACCCGTCCTACTTTATGACAGGCCTTAGTCTTACCTAGAGTGAGTTATAGTATAGTTCAGAGAGTATTGACATACACACTAAAATGTCACACACTCAAGTACACTGAAATGCTACTGGTAATATTATACTGAAATGTAACAGGTTGAGGCTAAAGTATACAGATACATTATCATTCAACGTATTTTGAGATTTTAGGATCCTACTGCATGCTACAATATAGACTACAGTAAACTAAAACACAACAGTCTAGTTTACGGGAAACATGCAACGCCAGGGTTGTGGGTTCGATTCCCACGGAGGACCAGTATGAAAATGTATGCACTCACTAAGTCGCTCTGGGTAAGAGCGTCTGCTAAATGACTAAAATGTAAAATGTACTACAACAATTACTACTACTACTACTACTAGTCTCCCCTCACAGCTTCCAATTTAAAAATAGATGTGTGCGCACAAATACACTGTTAACTGCGGGTTTGATTGAATATGGTCATCAGATGTACTGGAATATGAGTACAGGAACAGAGTGAGGGCCTTATTGTTCAGGCCCCTCACACTGGCCCTCACACTGGCCCTCACACTGGCCCTCACACTGGCCCTCACACTGGCCCTCACACTGGCCCTCACACTGGCCCTCACACTGGCCCTCACACTGGCCCTCACACTGGCCCTCACACTGGCCCTCACACTGGCCCTCACACTGGCCCTCACACATGCTCCCGGTCCATGTGTTCCTCAGGTCTCACTGTTCCAGTAGTAGGTCAGGTCAGAGGGGAGGGAGTGGCGTGGAAATGTTTCAGCTGGAGCCTGTACACACTCAGAGCTGCTCTCTCTGTCTTGCACTCTGACCACCTCACTGTCATTGACTACTCTGCTCTCGGCCTCCCACTACTGACTGCTGTTGTTATAGCACCTACAGTATTCAGACCCCTTGACTTTTTCCACATTTTGTTACATCACGGCCTTATTCTGAAATTGTTTAAATTAATTATTTCCTCATCACTCTACACACAGTACCCCATAATGACAAAGCGAAAACAGGTTTTAAAAAAACAGAAATACCTTATTTACATAACTATTCAGACCCTTTGCTATGAAACTCGAAATTGAGCTCAGGTGCATCTTGTTTCCATTGATCATCCTTGAGATGTTTCTACAACTTGATTGGAGTTCACCTGTGGTAAATTCAATTGATTGGACATGATTTGGAAAGGCACACACCTGTCTATATAAGGTCCCACAGTTGACAGTGCATGTCAGAGAAAAATTAATCCATGAGATCTAAGGAATTGTCCGTAGAGCTCAGAGACAGGATTGTGTCGAGGCACAGATCTGGGGAAGGGCACCAAAACATTTCTGCAGCATTGAAGGTCCCCAAGAACACAGTGGCCTCCATCATTCTTAAATGGAAGAAGTTTGGAACCACCAACACTCTTCCTAGAGCTGGCCGCCCGGCCAAACTCAGCAATCGGGGGAGAAGGGCCTTGGTTAGGGAGGTGACCAAAAACCTGATGGTCACTCTGACAGAGCTCCAGAGTTCCTCTGTGGGGATGGGAGAACCTACCAGAAGGACAACCATCTCTGTAGCACTCCACCAATCAGGCCTTTATGGTAGAGTGGCCAGACGGAAGCCACAGCCCACTTGAAGTTTGCCAAAAGGCACCTAAAGGACTCTTAGACCATGAGAAACAAGATTATCTGGTCTGATGAAACCAAGATTTAACTATTTGGCCTGAATGCCAAGCATCACGTCTGGAAGAAACCTGTTTTTCAGCGGCAGGGACTGGGAGACTAGTCAGGATCGAGGGAAATATGAACGGAGCAAAGTACAGAAGGATCCTTGATGAAAACCTGCTTCAGAGCGCTCAGGACCTCAGACTAGGGCGAAGGTTCACCTTGCAACAGGACAACAACCCTAAGCACACAGCCAAGACAATGCAGGAGTGGCTTTGGGACAAGTCTCTGAATGTCCTTGAGTGGCCCAGCCAGAGCCCGGACTTGAACCCGATCGAACATCTCTGGAGAGACCTGAAAATAGCTGTGCAGCGACGCTCCCCATCCAACCTGACAGAGCTTGAGAGGATCTTAGGGAAGAGTCTGTCACATAAGTATTATTTTCATTCTCCTAGTGCTGTATAAATGGAGAACACTGGTTCTGAATACCGTGTCTGTACTTGTTAGTCTAACCCTGACACTTGTCTTTGTTATCAATAATCAATAGACACAGACACATTGAGTCTCATGGAATCATTGGAGTCATCAAGAATAAACATGTTGACTTGAAGTTCCAAAAGGTCATCTCTGATATTTTGAAAATTAATGGAAATACTTACCCCCCCCCCCCCCCCCCCCCCCACTCGCCGCCTGTGATTGGTCACCACTTCCCAGCAGCACAGATTAAGACATGTTTCCCCACTTTACCTCCCCTGTTCCCCACGCCAGCGTCACATGACCCATTACATCACTGGATTGAGGTCAGCGCTGGATTAGGATGCTGGGAGAGCGGTGGAATTACTGAAAGTGAGGGAGAAGTGGCGGGAGGAAGGGGGGTCCAGAGGGTACAGAGAGAGAGAGAGAGAGAGAGAGAGAGAGAGAGAGAGAGAGAGAGAGAGAGAGAGAGAGAGAGAGAGAGAGAGAGAGAGTTACATTAAGAAGAAAGAGGGCCAGAGGGGAGAGAAATAATGTACAGTAGAGGGTTTAACGTAAAAAGGGGGATTGTACAAAGCAAGCATCTTAAGTTCCTGTTAGAGTTCTAACAATAATTTGTTATCAGAGGATAGATAATAACTGAGATAATGGTCTTCTAATGGCGACATAAGTGAGGAGGAAGGATATGTGACCCACAGGAATGGGGTCACAGTGAAATGATTTGTTGACTGTTGTGGAGATCACTCCACTGTGTCTCTATTTGTCCTCTGTTGACCACTCTCTCATGTATTCATTGTATAACTTTGTTTTCATCAAGCCATATGGACAGTCACCTCCGCCTGTTTGTTGCACTGTTCTCTCCCCTCCCTCTCTATTCCTCCCTCCATCTCTCAGGAGATTACGTCTGGAGACTTGTTATTGATGGTTGATGATGATAACAGTCAGTGGTAGCAGCTCCTTAACAGCATTCACTAGTACATACCATATCAACACGCACTGGGAGATAACAAACAGCCACAGGTTCATAACAGCAGACTAAATCTATAACAATGACAGGTTCATAACAGCAGTCTAAATCTGTAACAAAGACAGGTTCATAATAGCGGTCTAAATCTATAACAAAGACAGGTTCCTAACAGCAGTCTAAATATATAACAAAGACAGGTACATAACAGCAGTCTTAATCTATAACAAAGACAGATTCATAATAGCAGTCTAAATCTGTCACTATCTGCGGTATGTTGTCAGACGTATCATTTAGGTGAGATGGAAATCCTAAACGGACTAGGACTAGTTGCTATAACCCAGTGAATTCCTCTGAGCCAGAATCTCCAGATTAGTCTGTGAGAGACCGGCACAGCAGGGCCTGACAGGACTGGGACTGGCTACTGGAAGAAGTTACACTCCAAATACGGCCAGCATTGCCATGAAGACCCATGATAGGGATGGAATGTATTTTACTGTAATTTTCAGGTATTCTGTCTAGTTTTCTTCATGTTTTTTCCAAATGTATTTTTTATTCCACTCTTGTTCCTGTCTATATGTAGGCCTCATTCTCTTTCCTCATGTATGTAGTACAGGTCAAAGTTTAATTAAATATCATTTTTCCCAGGATGCACTGGGCTTCGAGGGCAGCTGTCATGGGTAATGTTGGAACTAATTTGTCATCTGGAGAGAGAACGACAGTAAACCTGCCAGCAGAGAGAAACATGTCAAGAGAATAATGCACATAGAGATGGAGAAGAAGAAAGGATGGAGAGACAGCGACACCATAGAGAAGAGAGAAAGAGAGAGAGATAGGAGGAAGAAGAGACTGTAATCCTGTCTAATTCACTTAGTGAAGTGCTGAGGGGGCAAGACACTAAGAGGATTGGGACATTCTCTAAATTAGATTAGTAAAAATAACAAAGTGCAAGGAGAGGTGAGAAGAAGTGTGGACATGTGGGCACATGGACACAGGCCAGGGGGACAGGACAGTGGGGCAGGCCAGGGGGACAGGACAGGGGGACAGGCCAGGGGGACAGGACAGGGGGCAGGCCAGGGGGACAGGACAGGGGGACAGGACAGGGGGGCAGGCCAGGGGGACAGGACAGGGGGACAGGCCAGGAGGACAGGACAGGGGGCAGGACAGGGGGACAGGACAGGGGGACAGGACAGGGGGACAGGACAGGGGGGCATGCCAGGGGGACAGGACAGCAGAGGGGGACTAAGGATGATAATGGACATGTTTACTGACAGACATCAGAACAGGTTGACGTAGTGCTCCTGTTTGAGACTTCTCTCCAAGTCAGAGAAGGAACCAGAATCCCCTAGTTAGTTCTACTTCAATTTAACCCTAATTCTAAGGCTGACCTACACCCTTTCCCTCCCTCCTCCAACCCTGACTACGCTAAAATCAGACTTCTCTCACAAACAAATCTAATCCTGACAATAATCTCAGTCCAAGACATTAACAATAATCTTTGATCCAAACACTGACTTTTACTCTCGATAATAACTAGGTGTTAAACTTTAAGCCCCAGTATTGACTTAGTAAAAGTATATAACATGATTGTCAGTCAAGTGTTGCTCCAGTGATAGGCCTGACCATAATACTGATCTTATTACTACACTAAATTCAATTGAGCATACTGTGCATACCCTTTAAATGAATTATGGAGTGAGTCATTCCTGTTAAAACTCTATTTGAGATAAATCATAACAATAATAATCACAGAGAGACCGGCACAGCAGGGCCTGACAGGACTGGGACTGGCTACTGGAAGAAGTTACACTCCAAATACGGCCAGCATTGCCATGAAGACCCATGATAGGGATGGAATGTATTTTACTGTAATTTTCAGGTATTCTGTCTAGTTTTCTTCATGTTTTTTCCAAATGTATTTGTATTCCACTCTTGTTCCTGTCTATATGTAGGCCTCATTCTCTTTCCTCATTTATGTACTCCAGGTCAAAGTTTAATTAAATATCATTTTTCCCAGGATGCACTGGGCTTCGAGGGCAGCTGTCATGGGTAATGTTGGAACTAATTTGTCATCTGGAGAGAGAACGACAGTAAACCTGCCAGCAGAGAGAAACATGTCAAGAGAATAATGCACATAGAGATGACCATAATACTGATCTTATTACTACACTAAATTCAATTGAGCATACTGTGCATACCCTTTAAATGAATTATGGAGTGAGTCATTCCTGTTAAAACTCTATTTGAGATAAATCATAACAATAATAATCACAGAACATTTTCATAAAAACTATTATAATAATAACTTGATTTGTATCGCACTTCTTAATACAAGTAACAAAGTGCTTCACGTCATAAAATAAAAGTACTAACAAAGAAACAAAAACAAGAGGAAGGAGAAATGAAAAAAGGAAGATAGCTAATTCAAATCATACATTGAAATCAAACATTAAAAGCATCTTTATAAAAGTGCATCTTCACAATATAAAAAGAGTCACTGAATCTGCAATATGATGGAATTAACAGTAATCGCAGTGATAATGATAGAATATGATTACATTCATACTGTAGTTCTATTACCACTAAGAGGTTTTCAGCCTTGTCATATCAAACAACCAATATCAGAATTAGACACCATTTAAAGATTCAAATGGACATCCATGACGCCATTTGGTGGATTGAAGAGAAATACAGTGAATGGTACATAGAGCTTGACAGGGATAGACATAAGCTATTTGTTAAGGTTGGTCATATTTAGATGTAAATTTACAACCAATAGCATATTAGGATTAGGCTTTATGTCATAGGGAATACAGGATTTTGGGGATTGTAAATGATCACAGATGGTATTTAAAACAAAGGCAGACAAATTGTCTCCATCTTCTCTATCTACAAAATGTAACTTTCTCTCTCAGCGTCTGTCTTCTTCCTCTTTTAAGTCTTATTTTGGACTTTATGAGATGAACAAATTCAATGGATTTTCCTCCTTTCAATAAAGGAATTTTGCACCCATAGAATTGGAATTGACTTGTAATCAGCTTGATTTACAAACAAAACATGTGGTATGCAGTATCCTTTGATTGGCTCCTTTCTGTTCACATAACCTCCCAGTTGTTTTAACCAACAATAAATGACAAACGATTGTAGATAAAGAACCATCCAACCTATCCCTGAGAGCAGTCTAGAACCTTGCCTAGAACCCAGTCTTCAACCAAAAGAACCTAAGCATGCCACCGCGTTCTCACAAACAATGGTCCCCCCACCCAACTCTTATGTGACGCCAATTGTAGATAATGTGACGATTGTAGATAAAGAACCATCCAACCTATCCCTGAGAGCAGTCTAGAACTTTGCCTAGAACCCAGTCTTCAACCAAAATAACCTAAGCATGCCACCGCGTTCTCACAAACAATGGTCCCCCCCCCCCCACACACACACACCTTCTAGTTCCATCCAACCTTTCCCAGAGAGCAGTCTAGAACCCAGTCTAGAACCCAGAGCCAGAGAACCCAAGCATCCTACATGCCATCATGTTCTCACAAACAATGGTCCCCCCAACTCATCTCTTACGTGACGCCAATTCATCTCTGTGAAACTATGCCTCGGACAGAACAGAATTGGGAAATGTGATTTATTTTTCATTTACTTTTATTCCTTATAACCCACCCACCCCGCTCGTGCAGAATGTTGGGGTGGACGGGTGGGGGGGTTGTTGGGTTGTTGGGATTAGGAATCGATTAAGAGTAAATTAGACTGTAGGGCTGGCTACGTCTCGCAGGGCCGCCGGCCCGGCCGCAAGATGATTACAGTATTTACAGAACAGCCCGGTGTCCAGCTTGTTTGCCAGGGATTAGAGGCAAAGAAATGAATCATATTTTTAAGTCCTAAGTGTATCTGTGTCTCCCACTCTGTCCCACTCCGTGTCTGTCCTTTACTAGTCCATATGCTGCTCCCAGGGATTACCATGGGGGAGTTTCTGGTCCTCTCGTCTGTTTCCTCCATCGCTCTACTCCTCTTTCTCATCTCTTATCCCTCTCCTTTCTTTTCATCTCTCTTTCCTCTCCTGCCTCATTTCTCATTTCTCATATCTCTTTATCTCTCTCTCTATTCCTCTCTCTCCTATTTGTCTCTCTCACTCTCTACCATGTCTCTGCTCCCTGACTGTAGACACGCAAATGAATACAGGGGCAGCAGGTACCCTAGCAGTTAAGAGCGTTGGACAAGTAATTGAAAGGTCGCTGGTACAAATCCCCGAGCTGGCAAGTTGGAAAATCTGCCGTTCTGCCCTTGAGGAAGGCAGTTATCCCCCAACAACTGCTCACAAGGCGCCGATGATGTCAATTAAGGCAGCCCCTCGCACCTCTCTAATTCAGAGGATGCATTCAGTTGTGCAACTGACTAGATATCTCCTTTCTTAATCTGCACTATCTTTTAGGTATCCTTACCATCTATGTCAGGAGTTCCCAAAGAAATTTCACTCAGGCCCCCTTTCCAGCATTGAGTGACTCAAACATTACAACAAAATCTATGGGCGAAAAAACCTAGCTAAAAAACGATATCTGACATGGACTAGTTGATCTGGACATTTCTGACAAGTTATAAATAGCTCTCTAAGCTATACAATGACTGACATTACAAGAAGAAAACCGATGATGCATTACCCAATTTCGAAATTGCACCTTGTGCATTCTACTGTTACAACTTTCAAGAGTAAGTTGAAAGCCGGACCGAGTTCCTAAAACATATATAAATAAATAAAAGGAAGTCACATAGATTATATAATCTATGTAACTCCCTCTGTGGACATCATGTTGAAAGATCTACAGAGCAAGAATATTTTTCACCAATGAGATTTTCATCTGAACAGTGATGCTGTGCCATTACAGTCCTAAAACAAACCTTGACCCAATTATGTCAATGCCATACTCAGTTGATAGTGTGGAAGTATTTTTTATACAAATCAACAAATATCACAATGGACTCATAAAACAGGTATTCTAGATGGTTGTACAAAGTTTTATTTAGGCTCAATCACCAGGGCCCATATTCAGAAATAGTCTGAGTAAGAGTGCTGATCTAGGATTGGTTTGGTCTTTTAGATAATAATTAATATGATGACATGGACAGGAAGGACCCTGATCCTAGACCAGCACTCCTACTCTGAGATGCTTTGTGAATACGGTCCCAGATGTTTTATTTTTTATTTTTACATGCGTTGGTCTTTTTACAACCAATTGTCCAGTGCACTTTTCATAACACTGGTCTAGCTGACCTTACTGACAAAGCACATGGAAATATATGTTAGCCATCCAAATCCCTACCTCTCTCATGTCTCTGTTTTAGGAGGTTAATCAATGGGCTCCCACAGACTTAGGCCTACTTCTAATCTTCATAACTGGCATCTACCTTGTTCTTTCTCCTCTCAACATCTCCCCTCTCAAACTTTTACATGGATTAGAGTAGTGTCCCCGGACGTCACATTTCAGTATCTGTATGTATGACAGATACTTTACCTCCTGCTCTCTTTGCAGGGATACAAGGATACAACAGGATAACACATGTAAGAGTGGGAAAGTGATCTAGGAGAGGCCTGCGATCTAAATAGCAGTTGCTTCATTCTTATTGGTTGGATGATTAAGTGCCACTAAAGTGTACAATGAAGTTGGACTGCTGCTGTTCATTGCACACGTCATTGCACACTGGTAGGATTGTGTTATTACTTTGTTGGGCACATTTTTATGCACGTGGTTATTATGCAAGCATTTATGTACCAGTTTTAAAAGAGGAATGTTACATATTTGATTTGATCTGTGGTGTGTCAACATAGTGAATGAGCTTTTCAGCATAATGAACTAGATGTAATCAGTGTGTAGGGATAATCTTTGATTGTTCTGGTCTTTGATGAAATGTTATTTACTTAGCTGCAAAGCAATTTTTCTCTCGGACAACAAAGTTATACTACTCCTATTAGTAGTACTGTATCCATCAACCACCAGTTGGTCTTTTAGCCTGTTGTGTGGCTCAGGGTACAGGAACATGGCCATGAAACTCAATGAACCCATAGGTTTTCTTCAGTTGTTTAATGTCTTAAAACTAAATAGCTATCCCATGTAGAGGCGGGGGTGGGCAAACACACAGGAGATATGTCTGATATACAACTGCTAAAGAGGGGGAGTCATTGGTATCAGAAAAAAAGCATAGGATAGAAGGCAAATAATTAAAGTATATGATCAAGAACTATACACAGCATTGTATCCTATCACCACTAACTTTATTGGATAAACCCCTGAATTTGAAAAACAGTGTTCAGAAAACAGGAAAATAAAAATTGACAGTCTTCTAGAAATTAAGAGTGAGAGTTGCATTTTCAAGTAAAGTTTAATATTTACAAAAATAGCAACAAACAGAATAATAGCAATATTCATAATAGCTTTAGAATTAATAATAATAATTATTATTATTATAGTAATAATGATAATATTAACTTCAAACAAATTACCACAATTTTACTTCAAAGGACTCACAAATTTAAAGAAACATAATATGTTACACTCTAATACAAAAAGATGAAATGATACATCAACACAAAATGGTACCCCTCGCCCCTTTACAGGTAACAACTGAGAGAAGCTCCATGCTTTCTGTGCAAGGCTAGCGCAATCATGGCCAGACCCTTCCCTTTCTACTGTTGAGTCTTCTCTCCTGCAAATATCTCATTGTAACAGTATATTCGGCAACAGGGTTAGTTAAGTCATTAAGGGAAAATGTTGTATTTAAGTACTGGTGACGTAATCATCAAAGTCCCCCTCCCCCCACACCCAACAAACACAGAGTTGGATAGAAACGCAAAGGCTACACATTTGTCATCCTTGCATATCCCAGAATGCCTTGTGCCCAGATGTGATTCATTCCACGATTGGTGCTCAAAGACAAGAGGTCTGTTACTAACCCGATAGCCCTAACCCAGCCCCCCTCACTTACACCCTTACCACCCTTGCACTCCAACACACTGCCTGCCAAGGGTCACCTCCCTTCAAAGCTACTGGGGAAAAAGATACATAAATAGTTATGGTATCAACTTGACAGTACCAAAGACCCATGTTATCCTTGCTTTACCCATCCCCTCTTGCTTATTGAGAAACACATGCATGTCTGTGCAGCTGTCTGTGTGTCTGCCTGTGTGTCTGTTTGGCTCCAGGATCTCTCAATTCACCAAAAATGAAAAGCAGCTTCATAACAAAAATAAACCATAAAACAAATGACAGAGGGAAAAAGAAAACAACATTGTCCCCATTGGAGTCAGGCTTCACCTATGGCTGGAACTCCCTCTGTTTGTTCAATATCAAATTCAAGGCAGAGTCATTTTCTTCATTACAACGTACACAACTTTCAATTGTTATGAAGTAATTACAAAAATAACCACTGGATCAAATTTGGTCTAAAGTCAAGGCCAGCCCACCCATCTTGGGGGTTGAATTCCACTTTTACCATTAAGCACAACAAGACCACTAAAGGAGTGACAGATCTTGTTCAGAAATCAACTTGGGGTTGACTATCAGCTACCTGACCAATGGGATCCATTGCAACCAATATTTTAATCTCCTTTTTTCTCTTTTCTCCTCTTTTTAAATCAATTGTTCATTCCCTCCATCAAATTGATACTTCATCCATCCTTCAAATTGCAATCTCTATTCATTTGGTCCACAAAATCCTGATTATGGCATACAAGAATGGACCTTTGTCAATTATGCTGTTTTTCTAAATGTAATCATGAAATTATAAATGTATTCAATTTCATTCTACAGGTATTGCTTTCAATAGTGTGGTATGTATTCCTTTTTAAAATCGGTTCTCAATTTTGGTATCTCAATTCTCTTTTTACATATCGATTTGTTTGTCATCACTTCTATATGACTAACTTTATTACCTCAATGTCCCATTGATTGTGCATCCTCACATTGATAATACTGTATTAATTGGAGATCATTGATTTAACAATATTGATGTGGTCACTGATTTCTTGTCACCTTCCCAAAAATCACAAAGCCCAACATCATTGGATCTGCTTCCACATTGCTTTCCATAACACAAAAAATAATGACATTTTCTCAGTCAGTGAGTTCATGGACTGAAATGATTAGTTGACCATCTATGTGTCCAAGTCTTTAACACTGAATGGAATGGGAGCTTCTCCTGGTTGGTCCCTTCCTTACCTCCTCCCCCCTACAAGACCTGGAACTTCCAGGAGTTCTGGTCTTTGTAGTCCAGGCAGTCAGCTGCGTTGAAGTTGAGTTTCCAGGAGGCAGCTTGGTCCTTGTAGTCCAGGCAGTCGACGGCCCCGAAGCCCAGCGAGGCGGCTGTGTAGCCCTGCGAGGACAGAGAGGCAGGGGACTGGCTGAGGTGCCCGCTCATGCAGGTGATGGGGCTGAGGGCGCCCCCGGTGGCGGAGAGCTGTGAGTGCATGGGGGACAGGTAGGAGCTGCAGTCCAGGCCAGTGAAGTAGGAGGACGAGCCTGCGTAGCTCTGGGTGTAGGCCGGGGCCTGGGTGTAGGTCATGGGGTAGGCAGAGGAGCGCTGCATGCAGGGCGTGGTGGAGGCTGACAGGGGATCTGGCAGCGGGGAGATGGAGGCAGGGCTCCAAATGGACACAGTCGCGTTGGCACTGCTGGAGCTAGGGGTGATGGCGGTGCCAGGGGGAGGGGGTACTGGACTGTAGGAGACGTTAGTGTTGGCACTGGCCTCCGAGTTGGCCTCTCGGGCTGGAGAGGCCTTCTTCTTGGGTGGACGAGGTTTAGACTGACCCGTGCTCTGCTGCGCCTGCTGGCGGCATTTAGCACGGCGGTTCTTGAACCATACCTGTGGAGGAGCACATGGTGAGTTCTCAGACAACTCAGCTCCCATTCTGGCCAAACAATCACTGAAGTTTTGTAAAAAGACAATTGAACCACACTTTAATTTTTGCAAGATAATTTAACAAATTCTGGTGGGCATTTATGCATGAGTGTATATATCCTGTTTATTACCTGTACACGAGACTCTGGTAGGTTGATCTTGAGGGCCACTTCTTCCCTCATGAAGATGTCGGGGTAGCGCGTTTTGGAAAACAGTGCCTCCAAGATGTCCAACTGTGCGCGCGTGAACGTGGTCCTTTCCCGACGCTGCTTTCTGGGGATGTCTAAAATACACCCACACACATTTATTTATTTTTTCTTATATTTCGTTAACTCATCGTATATTTGGTTTTGTGAACATTTTCCCCCTTTGCCAACATGCTTTCAAATGGAACATGAGAAAAAGAGAACGGAAGAACGAACTATGAATCACTTGTTTGGTGTACAAATGTTGTCGAATTGCCAAATGAAATAATAGTCTAAATTCAATTATGCTCATTTAGAATTGAATTCGTGTATATTCGTGTAATAAAATGTTACTAGTAAGTACTTATACTGAGGCATACATGATGTTCTCTACTAAAACATATATTGTATATTCAGGGACGCTTTGTTTCCAATGTTATAGAAAATAAAGTCGTTTATTTTGTTACATCATTAGATAAACAATACTAATTTTAATATTGGTTAAAATATATAGGCTATATATATATTTCCCTTTATTACAAATGTGTGTTAGTTAATGTTCGAGTGTTCTATCTTTAATAAGAATATTTCACATTATCCATTGATTCAGATTAACACTGTGGCTTTATAAAACATAAACAAACATGAAATAAAATACGTTTGATAAAGGGAACGAACAGTATCTTGATAAAACATGAATATTTTCAAATGAAGCTCTATAAACCTTGATTTCACAACTGACAGGAACCTACAATATATAGAATTACAGGTCTTTGTGAATTAGACAGGTGTTCATAACGCCCTGGATAAATCATTGAACAAAAACAACAGCATTTTTTCATACAAATAGTTGTTACACTTACACATCAAGTATGTAGGTCATCTCATTTTAAAGCTGCCATTTTACTCCTAGGCCCTTGAAACGAGTTACTATGGACGTTGAGGTTTGTTGTAAGTGCGCATAAGGCATTTCAGTTTGAAACAATGTAGTTCAATGATGACCCTCGAAATTTGGCATCAGCTAAGAATAATATATGGAGTCCGTAGTATGAATATATATTATCCACAATTCGCTGTCATAAGTCTAACAATAAGAACGAAAACAACATAATGGATGCTCCTTTTACGCACTCGTTGCTCATGGATAGGTTATCAGTACCGCTTGGAATTGAGGCTGAATTCCGCCAGTTTCTCCATAATATAAAGTGCAATTGTTGAGACAAACAGTTCTAAAACATGCAAAAGTTAAAAATATTACTTACTTGGGTATCCGACGGCAGAGTGAAGTAGATCCATGCCCGGGCCAGACAGAGTTAACCCGTTCATGGCGTAATGAGGCTGCTTAATGTAGGACATCATGCCTGTGCCGGCTTTAAAACGCTCCCTCACCCTCTCTCTCTCTCTCTCTCTCTTACACTCAGGCCGGGGGCCGGGTCTTCTGCTATTCTCCAAGGTGTGTCCCTCTCTCTCTCTCTCTCTCTCTCTCTCTCTCTCTCTCTCTGTCCCTCCCTCTCTCTCTTTCTCTCTGTCACTTGTTTTTCTTTATAACTGTCGATCTGCTTTTAGTTTTAGTTTTCCTCTTTTGTCTCTGACCCTGTCGCAGTATTTTGCCAACCTTTGAGGCTACAGTAGCACCTGTGCTCGCCGGTAAAGAGTTCAGGTGCAGGGCGCCGGTACTTCTTGTTCTGCTGCCTTCACACCTGTTGATCAAGCTGTTTCAAAGCACAGCCAATAGGTATTGTGGTGCCGGTGTATTTTTTTTATTTCACTTACAAAGTAGCCTGAAACCAACTATTAAACACACTAACCAATGGTATGATCACAGTTTTAAGTGTGATAAACCTTTCAATCCAAGACGTGCGCTTTCGAAGTGCGCATCGGCGTCAAGAAGGGAAGGTATGGTTCCTTATTCTTCGCGTGTCAGATCTAGCGTACCCTGGACAGAGCTCGAGCCTGTCTGTTGAAGCAAAGAGGATCAAGTCGTGCCTCCCGTGAGTGGCGATAAGCAGGGGTGAGAATTCGGAACTGAGCGAACCAAGAAAGAAGTTGGCTAATTAGAGTGAATGTCTTGCGCGGAGTAGACGCTGACCCCTCCCTCCCTCTCTCTCTCTCTCTCTTTCTCTCTCTCTCTCTCTCTCTCTCTCTCTCTCTCTCTCTCTCTCTCTCTCTCTCTCTCTCTCTCTCTCTCTCTCTCTATCTCTCTCTCTCTCTCTCTCTCTCTCTCTCTCTCTCTCTCTCACTCTCTCTCCCTGTCCCTGTCCCTGTCCCTGTCCTGACACACACTTTGCACTTTGTTGGATTTGATTCCGTCTTTCTTTTCACAGCACAGCACACCATTCACATTCATCCAGTCAAATAAAACAACAGTTTGATATGTGTAGGCTAAAGAACAACAGGTGGACACAAACCAAATTGAACACTGGCGAGACAAACTGATTTGCCCTGTTATTTTTTAGGATCTTCTTTATCCATATTCGGGTTAAAAGGGGAAACTTTGGTATTACAATTTGGAATAAAAACGTACAGTAACTGCATAGCCTACCAATCCACTTAACCAAAAAAATAGAATGTTACACTGATTCATGAAAGTTAAATTGTGAAATTAAATAGATGTGCCACTCATCGTTTCTGAGTAGCCTATACGTTTTGTTAAAGACAAAAGGACAAGCTATTTTCCTGGAGACGAAGAGGACCTTTAGGAGTTGAATAGCAGTGCTGCACTATCAGGGAAAGCCATCAGAAGAGTACATCCGTATCGAATCTCTTGTCTTGTTTGGGGAGAGCACATTTCATTCATTTTACACCGCTTTTAAAAAACAGAAATAATTGGGCGATGTAGTCTGAGTGAGGAAGTTCAAGGGATGGAAGGGGCTGGGGGTGGAGTGGGTGTACAAGCAGGATTAAAACTACACAAAGGCCGCGTTGTTCTCTATTAAATCCCCTACTGATCCCCAACATACTCCATCTTTTGCTATTCCTCTTTCTGTAATAATAATAATAATAACAATAATAATACTTATAATTATGATAATACACAAAAATAAAATAATAATAATAATAATAATAATGGAATGCTGTTATTTGTTATAATATTATAATTAACAGGGATAACAGTGCATAGTATTATTGTCTATCAAAATAGTAACATGATAACAACATTATGGTCATGATTGTAATTTAAATCCATACATTTTTTAAGTCTCTTGGTGCATTTCATTCCAAATAAGTGGGTGAATTATTATTGGCAAACTTTGCAGAAGTCTATTTAAGTTGTTCTCGTTAGCGCATGTCCCTCTGCGCATTTAATTATAAATCATGACCATAATGGTTTGATTGATAGTTCCGTCTGTTGTGGTGTAAAACAATGTTAGAGGCAGCATTAAGATTGGCCAAAAATGTATAATAAACCGCAAAGCCACTTGTTGTTGAGTTGGGACTCTGAACATTGCGTTGCTGTAGGTTACTTTGTCCAGTGTTTTTATTCGTTGTAGAAATCTACCCAGGTGATGCAAATGGTCTGTCTAAAGTTTTGCTGATGCATTTCTTTAAATGCGACGAGTTGTTGTCCATCCTGCGATTGTTGGCCTGTGCCTCATCCTATCCCTGTGGCCAGACAATTTCACAGTGTCCAAAGCCGATTCTCTGCTCTTGTTAATTGAATCGGATTTCTTATAGTTTAAAATCCACACAGACCCATGTACTGCCCAAACTGTATAAGGGGTTTATCTGAATCTGTAAAGCCACGGCGGAGATATAAAGAGAGAGAGACTATACCCGCATGTTGAACATTTTAAATCTCAAATAAACGTCTTTACCTGCGGCATCTGCCAGTGCGCACAGCGTGAGTATGTGTGTTGTTTTAACAGTCCAACTTTGGAATATCTGTTTCAAGAGGCCACATCACCTGCTCAACTAGGCTATCAGGTATGGTTTTGGTCTTTACATTTTCATATAGATAATATTGAAAGCTGGCGATCGAAATAGCCTATTATTTGTAAATAGGACAAGAAGCGCAACGGTCAAGACTTCAGAACTAAGTGTCATATACTTTCTGAGAAGCAAAACCAAGAGCGCGTGTCAGAGTAGGCCTACACGTGCACTCATACATGCACCTTCTCGTCTGCCCATCTAGTTCTCGCTCTCTTACCATTCCTTCAGTACAATTTTAGTATATGCTTTTATGCGTTGAGAGAAACAATTAACATTTACAAAACATTTTAAAATATAGTATTTAACATGAATTATGTCAGTTTTTCCACGCATTTCGTGATTGTATATTCTTTAACCATGATCAAACCGGTAGCCTTTTCAAAGACAACCAAATTGTATTCATAAAAGTTATTGACTTTTTGTCAGGCACATTTCCATGCACAACATTGAAAATTCCATACTTTTTCAGATTATTTTTGTTTTTGTATACGATTGTGTTGCATAAAATGCAAATTTGATGCATTTGGTTTATCGAATTAATTCGATAAAAGGGAAAGACACGCTCGGTAAAGGTGTTTGGGTTTGACCTACACTAGCCTATTTCTTCATTCATTATTTTTAATTCTAGTCTACACGACTTTATCCTAAGATTGTGTTTAAAACGGAGGACATTCTAAATACAAAAAAATATAGCCTACAAATTGTGCATGAAGAACCACTGCATTCTGAGACATCTGGCAGTAGCCTAGCATTATTAAATGTCTAGTCTTCCGGAACATTGTAAACTCGTACCAATTTATTTTCTGAAAGTGTTGCTGTTAAAGCAATTATTTTTGATGTTGTTCTTTTGTCCTGTTAATAATAACTTTAATAATTGTTGTGAATTGGTTTTTAGGAGGTTCTTGTCTTGGAAATGTACTGTGCAGTGCAATTAATTGTACTATGGTTGCACTAGGACCCAGGGCAGATACAAATTCAGGACACAACCACCATATAAGAGGCTTACCATATCTAATCTATGCACTCACACAATAACACAAACACACACACACATACACACACATACCACTTAGAAACATCATATTATTTTAAACTGGCATGCAATCGGTCTCAGAGGCATGCATAACAACTGCTGTATTTTGATAAAATGTTCATCTTCTCCAAACTATTTTATTCCCCAGTTGACCCCGACTTCTCTCCCACTTTGTCAGAAGACTGCAGCCATATGTTGCATGATTGCTCTTGTCTAATTTAATTACCAAAGATGCAAGCTCTTTCACTATACAATTTGTCCAAGTCATGCACTCTGTTTGCTGTCTGGCTACAAAGAAAACGGATACACATTACAATAAACAATGTCTAAATGTGAAACAAACAAAATAATTGCACCAGACACGTAGTAATTGGGCTATACATGTATTGATATATTTTACTGGGGTCATTAGTTTGTGGAGCCAGTCTCCCCTCCTGGTGCCTTCTGTTGTAAAACAAGCAGAGGCTTGTATATATTCAGGCACCCACTGAAAGAACTGTCATGAATGTGAGGATGTGACTTATTAGTGAGGGATATTAATGTATTTTTAACATCCAGGCCATCTTAAGACAATGTAACCTTGATTGGTTGCGTAACCAATTTGAGTGTACTTATGTGAGTGTGTGATATCTTGGATGGACAGGGCCTATGGTCATGGATGACAGTGCTATGGCTCTCAGGGAATGTATGTGTGTGTGTGTGTGTGTGTGTGTGTGTGTGTGTGTGAGAGAGAGAGAGAGAGAGATTGTGTAAGCACAGAAAAGAGGAGATTACCCACTGATCACCACAGAGTTTAAGAGGTCACCGATATAACGCATTGGTGATGGGTTTGCATCAAGCATGGGCCAAAAAATACAAACCAAACACAACAACCCCCTCCTCCAAAACCCCCAAAACCCCACCAGTGTTAGTGTGCAGCTGCTAGAGCCCTGACATCGTGGTATTTGTTCGATACACACAGTGTGACACCAACACGCTCACACACACACACACGCACAGAGTTCAGCCGATTTATCATAATATGCTTTATCTGAAAAGTAAGTATCTTACCTCGGGATAAAGGGAGGATAGTGGGGCTTGTAGTCAGATTGGCAGAGGAAGGGAGAGGATGGAGGGAGCGAGTCTGCTGGTCCATAGGGAGGACATGAAGGAACTGTTTGGAACGAATTGATGACTGATAAGATACAGGGGCCCGTGCGCCAATATAATGGGGAAGTGTTGTACCCAGGAACATAGGTCTTTGTGGCACTGGGAGATATGATTGACAGATGGACATGGAGGGACCACCGTCGTACATAGATGAAGGGATTGATGGATGGATGACCAGGTAACCCCCGAGGAGGAGGGTAGAGTGTTTGGACCCCACTGGGGGCCTTTTCTATAGTTGGAAGGAAAAATAATAACGTGATTCCTGTTGAAGGAGTGTAGAGAGAGAGAGGAAGGGAGGGGCATAGTGGGAGGGGCGTGGGGTCGGACCTGTCCACAGAGACATAACAAGGGGCATAGCTAAATGCTTTTTACAGGTGTGTGTTTGGCTAAGAAAGACATTTAGAGTGGTTTGAACCCTTTTGTTGTGCTATGTTTTACATTTGGATTCCAATAGGTTTCTGTATGTGTCTTGCGTGATTGTGTTTTTGTATGTGATTGTCATGTGTAAATCTTGAAAATACTGCCATTTCCATTTCATCGTAAAGGGTTAATGGTGAAGGGTTAACATCCATGTCAGTGGTTGTCGTGGTATCAAGGTCAGTCTGTGTTAATAATGAAATTAAACTGATGTAGGGATTACATTGTGTAACTAAGCCAGGCAGTGACAGTAGTGGGTCTGTGTGCACAGATACACTGACTGTACAAAACATTATGAACACCTTCCTAATATTGAGTTGCACCCTTTTTGCCCTCAGAAAAGCCTCAGTTCGTCAGGGAATGGACTCTACAAGGTGTCAAAAGCGTTCCACAGGGATGCTGGGCCATGTTGACTACAATGCTTCCCATAGTAGTGTCAAGTTGGCTGGATGTCATTTGGGTGGTGGACAATTCTTGATACACACAGGAAGCTGATGAGTGTGAAAAACCCAGCAGCATTGCCATTCTTGACAGACTCAAACCGGTGCTGGCACCTACTACCATACCCTGTTCTAAGGCACTTAAATATTTTGTCTTGCCTATTCACCCTCTGAATGGCACACACACAATCCATGTCTCAATTGTCTCAAGACTTAATTAAAAATCCTTCTTTAACCTGTTTCCTCCCCTTCATCTACACTGATTGAAGTGGATTTAACAAGTGAGATCAATAAGGGATCATAGCTTTCACCTGGATTCACCTGGTCAGTCTATGTCATGGAAAGAGCAGGTGATCCTAATGTTTCGTATACTCAGTGTATATCATCACTTCAAATCAAATCACATTTTATTGGTCACATACACGTATTTAGCAGATGTAATTGCGGGTGTAGCGAAATGCTTGTGTTCCTAGCTCCAACAGTGCAGTAGTATCCAACAATTCACAACAATACACACATCTAAAAGTAAAATAATGGAATTAAGAAATAAATAAATATTAGGACGAGCAATGTCGGAGTGGCATGACTAAAATACAGTAGAATAGAATACAGTACATACATATGAGATGAGTAAAGCAGTAAGTATACAATATAAAGTGACTAGTGTTCCATTATTAAAATGGCCAGTGATTCCACATCTATGTATGAAGGGCAGCAGCCTCTAAGGTGCAGGGTTGAGTAACCGGGTGGTAGCCGGCTAGTGGTGGCTATTTAACAGTCTGATGGCCTTGAGATAGAAGCTGTTTTTAAGTCTCTCGGTCCCAGCTTTGATGCACCTGTACTGACCTCGCCTTCTGAATGATAGCGGGGTGAAAAGGCTGTGGCTCGGGTGGTTGATGTCCTTGATTATCTTTTTGGCCTTCCTGTGACATCGGGTGCTGTAGGTGTCCTGGAGGGCAGGCAGTGTGCCACCGGTGATGCGTTGGGCAGACCGCACCACCCTCTGGAGAGCCCTGCGGTTGCGGGCGGTGTAGTTGCCGTACCAGGCGGTGATACAGCCCGACAGGATGCTCTTTATATTTACATTAGTAGTTCCTGCTTTATGTTACATACATTGTTTTATGTTTTATGTATATTACAGTATAATGTAAATTAGAGTTAATGGATCCTATGATATGGTAGCATAGCACTTCTCATTATGAACGTGTATTAAAGGAGCAATCTGTGATTCAAACAACAGCAAAGCAAAAATGGATGTACCAATCCCAGATTGCCATTTGTTATCACAGGCCATTCAGTCTGGGTACATTTGTTAGGATAGGGTTCCTACTACAGTATATGTGCATGGGGAAGTTTAAAGATTTACAATGTAGTAAGCCTTGTATAGGGTTTCTTATAAGACGGATGGGTAGGTAAAGTAAAAATGGCCTATGCCCAGACACCTTTGAATTACTATCTCTATGAACTATTGCTTCTGTGTGAAAATATTGGGCCTTCTCATTATACAGTCCAGGTCTGGTGCTGCTCACCAAGATATTTACTCATCAATTATTCTGCCCATTGTTTATGCATCTAATCAGTCCTGCCAAACTCTGAGAATGTGTGCTATGCTGTATATCAATATGAGACATACTGAAAAAATGGTAATTAAATAATGCTTTCAAAGTTTTCATGTTTGCATTCATTCATGGTTAGATTATGTTATCTGTCTATTTTTGCAAGGGTTTTGTTGTTGATTGTATTATCAATATTCCTGTCTTATTAAAGTTAGTATTGTAAAGATATTGGATATTGACGGAGACACATTGTGTTGCAGTGTTAATACACAGTCCTCAGCCAGGATTTGTGACTGCGTCTGAGGGCAGACGGGCAGATTCCTAATCCTGTGCAGATGGCAGCAGGTGGGGTCTGGGACTGCATGTGTCAGCAGGGCAGGCAGCAGTTTAACTGTGCTAATGGCCAGTGTTTAGAGTAGACACCCTGTCTTGGCCTGGACCACACTGTCCTGTCTGGGGATTACACAGGTTAACACCTGCCATGCTGCTTCAACATGCACTGGGCCTCCACTCAAATTACCTTTTCAATTATCTTTTGGTAAAATCCACTACATTTCAACCTATGCTGCTATGTCACATAGCATAAGTGTACTTACTAGTATCAATTCATGCAATCTTTTATTGGTATACATTTATCAAATATGTATAATCTGTCAAATGACTTTGTGACCTGCCCCTGAATTGCTAATAATTTGCACCAGTCCCCCCCCCCCCCCCCCCTCCCCCTTCAAGGAATACGAGCTGCAAAGTTGACCAAGTCTTTCTCCCATTTCATCCCTCCTTGGAGTAGGGGACAATATGTATTTGTATTTGTACTGTACATCCATTTAGAGAGGGCATTCTGTGGTGGACAGGGCTAGAGTTAACAACTCTGCAGTAAGACAGGCGTAATATAAGAGAAGCAGGACACAAAGTACGTGAGGATGGCTGGGGGGTAGTTTGGAGGGGTGCCATGCCCCCAGTCCATCAATTGGAGAATTTTCCATTTTTCAAACACCTGAAACAGCTTTTTCCTGCAATCTAGAGCCATAATCATTATGCTTGATTCTATGTCAAGAATATGTATATTTTTCTGCATATCTAAGCATACCTCTTGAGCTGTCTGTATGCTCCTGACAGGTGGTTCTTTTTTAAAAGAAACTAAATATGCTTCTCTGCATCTCTGCTAAAATGTGTGTAAAAGATTGAAAGGAATGTGAGTCTTATTCAGTACATTTAGTTATTGCTTGCTTTTCTAAAGTCTACTAACCTTGCCAGCAGGCATGCCAGCTAAGCTAGTTAGACAAGCTAGCTACTCTAACTTGATTGATAGCCTGAAATGGCTTCTTGGTAGCTAGTTATGAGGGTGGGACATTGGGAACCTAAAGCCAACTTCATAAAATTGCTAGGTGGCTAGCTAGTAGTATTACAGAGAACCCCCCTTTGCCCCCTATGGGCATGACGCCTCTGAAGAGAAGTTATGTTCCAATAGTGTCAGTGTGTTTGGAGGAAGAACTCTGGTTGTTAATCACAAAGTAAATTTGTTGCCGCATAAAACTAAGAGCAGTGTGAGGATATTTTCCTTTCTTTTCACATTTCTAGAACACATCAGTAACTCATCTACTACACTAATTCTGTTAATACTACTGAAAATAAATCCATAGTTATGTTATTCTTAGACAGACTCAATCTAAATTCATAGATTTAACCATTCATTCAAACCGCTCGTCAGAAATAGAGCCTAATGTCTGATTCATAGATGCCTGTGTAACCAGGCTGGCAGGGTTGTGCTATAGGTACCAGACACAGCCCAGGGTAGGGTAGGGTAGGGTAGGGTAGGGTAGGTTAGGGTAGGGTAGGGTAGTGTAGGGTAGGGTAGGGTAGGGTAGGGTTGGGTAGGTTAGGTTAGGTTAGGGTAGGGTAGGGTAGGGTAGGGTAGGGTACGGTAGTTTAGTGTAGGGTAGGGTAGGGTAGGGAAGGTTAGGGTAGGTTAGGGTAGGTTAGGGTAGTGAAGGGAAGGGTAGGTTATGGTAGGGTAGGGTAGGTTTTGGTAGGGTAGGTTAGGGTATGGTAGGGTAGGTTAGGTTAGGATAGGGTAGGTTTTGGTAGGGTAGGTTAGGTTAGGGTAGGGTAGTGTAGTGTAGTGTAGGGTAGGGTAGTTTAGGGTAGGGTAGGGTAGGTTACGGTAGGGTATGGTAGGGTAGGTTTTGGTAGGGTAGGGTAGGTTAGGTTAGGTTAGGGTAGGTTAGGGTAGGGTAGGGTAGGGTAGGGTAGGTTAGGGTAGGTTAGGGTAGGGTAGGGTAGGGTAGGGTAGGGTAGGGTAGGGTAGGGTAGGGTAGGTAGGTAGGTAGGTAGGTAGGTAGGTAGGTAGGTTAGGGTAGGGTAGGGTAGGGTAGGGTAGGGTAGGGTAGGGTAGGTTAGGGTAAGGTAGGGTAGGGTAGGGTAGGGTAGGGTAGGTTAGGGTAGGGTAGGAACACACTGCTCTCCATAAGGCATCGCATATGAGACCACGCATGAATGCACATATTAGCTTTATTGTTTGTGCTGGGGCACATTGGGAGTGTGTGTGTGTGTGAGTGTGCCCATGTGTCCTGACAGATAATGTGTGTGGTGGTGTGTTGGTGGGCCTGAATGGGTCGCGGGGGTTGAGTGGGGTAAGAGGGGTGTACAGTGGCTTGGGGACCCTCCCCTGGCCCATATGGCAGCAGACAGCAGTAGTAATCAAGGAAGTGGAGCAACAGGCCTGAGCCCTTATAATCCCTAGCCACACTCTGACACGTGCCATGCTGACGCCTACACCACCCGCCACACAAACACACTTGGATGCATGCGCACGTACGCACAGACGCACACACACACATGCATGCAAACATGTACATCATGTACACACATACATACGTACACATACAGATGCACACAAAGAAGAGATGAGCGCCACACCATTGACATACAAAACATCTAAAAACACACTCACACATTTTTTTGTACCCCTTTTTCGTGATATCCAATTGGTAGTTACAGTCTTGTCCCATCGCTGCAACTCCCCTACGGACTCGGGAGAGGCGAAGGTCGAGAGCCATGCGTCCTCCGAAACACGACCCTGCCAAGCCACACTGCTAGCTTAACCCGGAAGCCAGCTGCAACCGGTGACCGAAGTCAGCGTGCATGCACCCCGCCCACGACAAGGAGTCGCTAGAGCGCAATGGGACAAGGACATCCCGGCCGGCCAAACCCTGCCCTAACCCGGACGACGCTGGGCTAATCGTGTGCCGCCTCATGGGTCTCTCAGTCGCGGCCAGCTGCGACACAGCCTGCGATTGAACCCGGGTCTGTAGTGGTGCCTCATGACCGCTGCGCCACTCGGGAGGCCCCAATTTTCTTACATTTTTGTCATTTAGCAGACACTCTTATCCAGAACGACTTACAAAATAAATTAGGCTTAAATGCCTTGCTCAAGGGAACACCTAAAGTTTATTTTCACCTAGTCAGCTCAGGGATTCGAACCAGCGACCTTTCAGTTACTAGCCCAACATTCTTAGCTGCTAGGCTACCTGCCACCCTGCACTCATACTGTTTACCAACTGCATACTACCATGCTTGCCTTACCTACACAGGTACTACTCACGAAAGGGTAACATAGAGTACACAGTCTGTCACAATAAGTACAATAAACATTGGCACACACATTACTGTTTGTTTATTTATTTGGATCCTCGTTAGTTAAAGCATCAGCTACTCTTCCTGGGGCCCACAAAAAACACAACACAGGACAAGTAACAGAACACTGATACACTGATAGACAAGGACAGTCACACAATTTTAAAATACAACGATATACAAACAATACAACAAAAAAATTATGCACGAACCAAGGGTGTCATTCATGCACTTTGTGAAATGCTGTCACACACACTCATAGACGTGCAGGAACTTCTACAGCACAGCTGTCTCACTGTATATCGTAACTACACACATCTATCCTCATTTAATGCACAAATAAATCACAGGGCCACATTTGCACATACATTTACATACCTTAACACAAATTATCAATTTATCACAAAACACAATGTTAACCCACCAAAACTCACATTGCACGCACACAGACACACACACAAACCCCTTTGCGGTGACGCACAAGGACACACTCTCACAATGGTCCTCTTATTGTTAATTGGCTGTTTAATCCTGTGGAATGTCTCTAATTAGTACACGCTGGCGGGTGAGGATCTTACTCAATATTACAATAGACTGGCTGTAATGGGGATCTCGGACCACACTCTCTTACCTCCCTTTCCCCAACACTCACAAACACACAACACACACTCACACACACTCATTCACACATGCACACACACACACACACACACACACATAGCAGAATCTGTAGACTGTTACAGTCACACACTGTCGCCTCATCACATGCAAAGTCATTCATACTCATGATTTTCATTTCCAATCAGGTTTCCATGATGAGGTCAGTTTGGGGTGTCAGTGACAGTAATCCAATGCATTTATATTGATTAGTAAATAGAGCATCTAGGACAGTTGAATGCTTGGCATTTGAAGAAAAAAATATGCACATCTAATACATATGATAAATGACAAACGGATAATCATTAGCTACAGTACACCATTCAATAGAACACACTTTTTCTTACTCCCTCAGACGTACTTCAGAAGCCATTATCTGGCAACAAGTCATGTTATTGGATGTCTTGCTAACTGTTGGCAAACAGTACTGTAAACCTTGAGCTCACTTTACTGAATCTCCATGGTAGATCTAGGCCCAGCCCGGCTATAGAGTCACAAGTTGTGTTTGTCGTCACTAGACTAGGCCTCAGTGCATGAGCAATGAACCATTTACATTTTTACACTTTTAGTCATTTAGCAGACGCTCTTATCCAGAGCAACTTACAAATAGTGAGTGCATACATTTTTCATACTAGTTACTGTTTGCTAGATTTTGCTGTGATAGCTATCCCACTAAGGCCATGCATTGCTTCGCCTGCAATGGGGTGTGAACATAAAAAAAAAAAACTCTATAATATGACTGGATTCTATTCAGCCTGACTCTGATAAAACATTTCCTGATGAGGATAACAGCACCACCAAAAATGATGGAGTTAATGATGACAAGGCCTTCCAGAGCCAAGCCTGTTCACTGGGTAAAGTGCATGCTGGAGGGCATGCTGGAAGCAGACACAGTCAGCACTGGGCCTAGTGACAGGTGTCATGCTGAGTAGACTGTGTGTAAGTCTGTACAGTGACAAAGTGGTGGCAGTACTGATGCCAAGAGCTGATGATACACAGGTTAAATGATGCAGATGAGTAGTAGACAGGAATATTGAGAGGAAAGGAATGAGACAGAAAAGGGAGGGTGGAGGGAGAGGAGGTCAGACAAGAAGGAAGAAGGGGGGGGGGGGGGGGGGACGTGTCAGGTGGCGGTGGGTGGGTCGAAGGAGGACCGGGCAGCATCACTGCTGACACACTGCTGCGGTCCAAATCCCAGCTTAGTGGGTCTAAAACAGGCCCGAGAAATCTGCTGCGAGGCCCCTAATACTGAGACCGCTGTCACCCCCAATCACTCACACATGCCTAATCCCCATGCCGTGACCCAACACAGACACACACACAGCCGCCCGCCCACAGCCACCGCACACCAACACCGGGCGGCCCATTGGCCCTGGCGGGTGGCCGGTCCCAGCACTGGGTGACACGAGCTGCAGGGTCAACCTTCTGTGCCAGGGGGGAAGGGAGAAGCGCAAGGGGGGGAAGTGGGGTACAAGAGCCAGCTGAGTAGAGTTGGAGTGTTGGTTTTAGTAGTGTTTAGCATAGTAGGGATGCTATAAGATGGTTTAGGAGAATGTATGCTGTAGACCAGGACACACATACTAAAATAACCATTTCCAACAACACAGATATCCTGGTTCTATTGTCCTTGTCATATCGAATGATAAGCATTTGTTTTTTTGTTTATTCTGCAGGTACTATGTGAACAATATATCTTCTGTGCTCTGAGAATGCATTTGAGAGTCAGACATGCTCATGTTGCTGATGTCGGTCTCTTTTGTGTCTCCCTGTAGGTCCTGTCACTATGTCTACCAACTCTGCACCCCTGAAAGGTCCAGAGAGCCACAAGCCTATGAAGACAGTGCGCTCGGCTCGCAGTAAACCAAAGGGCTGCAGTGAATTAGAGGAGAGGGCCTGGATGAGAGGGGATGCAGGGGTTTCTCATTTTCTCACTTAGAATGGTCTCACTTACTTAGAATTAATTGTCAAAGCTTCTTTTGGAAGTGTTAATCCTAATTTAACTGTCTGCAAACAGATAAAGAATTAGATTAAGTGAATGACACAATTTGGCCTTATCAACATAAAGCTGAAACCCAGCGATACTCATGTAATGTTTCATATACTACACTGAACAAAAATATAAACGCAATATGCAACAATTTCAGTTCATATAGTTACAGTTCATACAATGAAATCAGTGAATTGAAATAAATTCATTAGGCCCTAATCTATGGATTTCACATGACTGGGAATACAGATATGCATGTTGGTCACAGATACCTTGAAAAAAAGATAGTGGAGTGGATCAGAAAACCAGTCAGTATCTGGTGTGACCACCATTTGCCTCATGCAGCGCGACACATCTCCTTCGAATAGAGTTGATCATGCTAATGCAGTACGCCACAGGATGTTTTTGTGCTAGTCAAGGGCAGTCAAGTCTGGGGTGAACCAGGGGCTATATATGTTCTTAGTTCTGAATTTTTTGAATGGGGCATGCTTATTTAAGATGGAGAGGAAAGCACTTTTAAAGAACAGCCAGGCATCTTCTACTGACGGATTTGTTTTACATTTTAGACATTTAGCAGACGGTTTTATCCAGAGCGACTTACAGTTAGTGAGTGCATACATTTTTCATACTGACCCCCTGTGGGAAATGAACCCACAACCCTGGCGTTGCAAGCACCATGCTCTACCAACTGAGCTACAGGACGTCAATATCCATCCAGGATACCCGGGCCAGGTCAATTAGAAAGGCCTGCTCGCTGAAGTGTTTTAGAGAGCGTTTGACAGTGATGAGGGGTGGTCGTTTGACCGCGGACCCATTACGGACGCAGGCAATGAGGCATTGATCGCTGAGATCCTGGTTGAAGACAGCGGAGGTGTATTTAGAGGGTCAATTAGTCAGGATGATATCTATGAGGGTGCCCATATTTACGGATTTAGGGTTGTACCTGGTAGGTTCCTTGATCATTTGTGTGAGATTGAGGGAATCTAGTTTAGATTGTAGGACGGCCAGGGTGTTAAGCATATCCCAGTTTAGGTCACCAAGCAGTACGAACTCTGAGGATAGATGAGAGGCAATCAATTCACATATGGTGTCCAGGGCACAGCTGGGGGCTGAGAGGGGTCTGTAGCAAGCGGCAACAGTGAGAGACTTATTTCTGGAAAGGTGGATTTTTAGAAGTAGAAGCTCAAACTGTTTGGGCACAGACCTGGATAGTATGATAGAGCTCTGCAGGCTATCTCTACAGTAGATTGCAACTCCGCCCCCTTTGGCAGTTCTATCTAGACAGAAAATGTTGTAGTTGTGGATGGACATTTCTGAGTTTTTGGTGGTCTTCCTAAGCCAGGATTCAGACACTGCTAGAACATCAGGGATAGCGGAGTGTGCTAACGCAGTGAATAACTCAAACTTAGGGAGGAGGCTTCTGATGTTAACATGCAAGAAACCAAGGCTTTTACGGTTACAGAAGTCAACAAATGATAGCGCCTGGGGAGTAGGAGTGATACTGGGGGCAACAGGGCCTGGGTTAACCTCTACATCACCAGAGGAACAGAGGAGGAGTAGAATAAGGATACGGCTAAAGGCTTTAAGAACTGGTCTTCTAGTGCGTTGGGTACAGAGAATAAAAGGGGCAGATTTCCGGACGTTGTAGAATAGATTCAGGGCATTATTTACAGACAAGGATATGGGAGGATATGAGTACAGTGGAGGTAAACCTAAGCGTTGGGTAACGATAAAAGAGATAGCATCACTGGAGGCACCGATTGAGCCGGTCTCCGCGTGAATGGGGGGTGGGACGAAGGAGCTATCTGAGGCAGGTTTAGTGGGACTGGGTGCTCTACAGTGAGATAGTACAATAAGAACTAACCGAAACAGCAATAGGCAAGGCATATTGACATGGGAGAGTGTCACGCCCTGGCTCTGGGGACTCTAATATGTTGAGCCAGGGTGTGTAAAGTCTATGTGTTTTGTTCTAGGTTTCACATTCTAGTATTGTTGTTCTATGTTGGCCAGTGTGGTTCTCAATCAGAGGCAACTTGATTCAGCTGTTGCTTGTTGTCTCTGATTGAGAACCATACTTTAGCAGCCTGTTTCCCCACAGAGTTTGTGGGATCTTGTTTCTAGTCTGTTTGTGTTAGACCGTGAACTGTCACGTTATCGTTTTGTTGTTTTTGATCGTGTCTCTAATAAAGAGTATGTTTGCCTGCAACGCTGCGCCTTGGTCCTCCTCTGTATACGACGATCGTGACAGAAGATCCCACCAAGACTGGACCAAGCAGCAAGTCCAGGAGCCAGCGCCTGAGAGATCTCTAGCGGATCTCCTTCGCCTCCTCGACTGGGTCAAGCCATGTGAGGAAGAGAGGGGCTTGACGTGGAGGCAGAAGGGCGAAAGGCTGGCGAGAAGCATGGAGACCTGGTCCACGGGTAGGAGTGAAGCCCATAAATTTTTTAGGGGGGGGGCTAACGCCATGGACGACGGGGCAGCAGGAGGCCGCCAGGTTACGGGAGTCACTGGTCACCAGGGGGAAGGAGGATGTAGAGGCACGGCGAGAGGTACTGGCGTGTGTTGCCAGTCCAGTCCGGCCTGTTCCTGATCCCCACGTAGGGCCAGTGGTGTGTGTTCCCAGTACGGTCCGGCCTGTTCCTGCCACTCGCACCAAGTCTACGGTGCGCGTCGCCAGCTCGGCCCGGCCTGTTCCTGCTCCCCGCACCAAGTCTGTGGTGCGCGTCGCCAGCCCAGTCCGGCCCATTCCTGCTCCCCGCACCAAGTCAGTGGTGCATTTCGTCAGCCCTGTCCGGCCCGTTCCTGCTCCCCGCACCAAGTCAGTGGTGCGCGTCGTCAGCCCGGTCCGGCCCATTCCTGCTCCCCGCACCAAGTCAGTGGTGCGTTTCGTCAGCCCAGCTCGGCCCGTTCCTGCTCCCCGCACCAAGTCAGTGGTGCGCTTCGTCAGCCCGGCACGGCCCGTTCCTGCTCCCCGCACCAAGTCAGTGGTGCGCTTCGTCAGCCCGGCACGGCCCGTTCCTGCTCCCCGCACCAAGTCAGTGGTGCGCTTCGTCAGCCCGGTCCGGCCCGCTCCTGCTCCCCGCACCAAGTCAGTGGTGCGTTTCGTCAGCCCGGCTCGGCCCGCTCCTGCTCCCCACACCAAGCCAGTGGTGTGCGTCGTCAGTCCGGCACGGCCCGTGCCTGTTCCACCGGTGGCTGGTCCGGCACCGGTCAGATGCTTCACGCCGGAGCTAGAGCAATCCGCTCCACCAGTGTGCAGTCCAGCTCCGGCCAGCGGGGCCAGACCGGACCAGGGGTACTTTGGGGGGTTGGAGAGGGAGCGGGGATCAGGCCCGGAGCCGGATCCGCCGCCTAAGCGGAGTGCCCACCCGGTCCCTCCCCTGTGGTATTTGGTGGGCGCGGTCGGAGTCCGCGCCTTTAGGGGGGGGTACTGTCGCGCCCTGGCTCTGGGGACTCTAATATGTTGAGCCAGGGTGTGTAAAGTCTATGTGTTTTGTTCTAGGTTTCACATTCTAGTATTGTTGTTCTATGTTGGCCAGTGTGGTTCTCAATCAGAGGCAACGTGATTCAGCTGTTGCTTGTTGTCTCTGATTGAGAACCATACTTTAGCAGCCTGTTTCCCCACAGAGTTTGTGGGATCTTGTTTCTAGTCTGTTTGTGTTAGACCGTGAACTGTCACGTTATCGTTTTGTTGTTTTTGATCGTGTCTCTAATAAAGAGTATGTTGTTTGCCTGCAACGCTGCGCCTTGGTCCTCCTCTGTATACGACGATCGTGACAGAGAGAGGCATAAAGCAATCACAGGTGTTATTCGAGAGAGCTAAGACAACAACTGGTAATGGCGACGAAAGTTTGGGCTGAGGCTAAACAGATAAACAGGATGGGGTACTGTGTAAAGGAACAGTCCAGCAGGCATCAGCTATGTAGCTGAGTGATCATAAGGTCCAGTGAACAGCAATAGGTGAGTCCGGGAGCAGTTCGGTGGCTGCTACGGCACAGGAGGCACGGCTGTTGATTGCGTGTGCTAGCGGGCCGGGGCTAGCAGATGGATCTTCGTGGTCGTCGCAACGGGAAGCCTGTTGAAACCACTTCAGACGATCGGCGGGGCTCCGTGTTGACACTAGGAGGTCCCGTCCGGTTGACAGAGAGGTAGCTAGCTTGGAGATTGGCCTGGCTCGAGGCTAGCTCAAGGCTAACTGTTGCTTGTTTCGGGACAGTGGTGATTAGCCAACAACAACAACATCCATTCGGTTGCAGCTAGCTAGTTGCGATGATCCGGTGTTAAGGTCCAGTGATTCAGTGATTCCGGCAGAATATTCTATATGCTCTGGGTCAATAGCGCGCTGTGCAGATTGTGCAGACTGGCCGATAATTGACCAGGCTAGAGCTGGCTGGTAGGTAGTGCAAGCCACGGACAATGGAAAAGACCGCTAACGGTTTTCACCATTGGCAGGCACTGGAACACGCTGTCGTGGTCGTCAATCCAGAGCATCACAAAAATGCTCAATGGGTGACATGTCTGGTGAGTATGCAGGCCATGGAAGAACTGGGACATTATCAGCTTCCAGGAATTGTCTACAGATCCTTGCGACATGGGACAGTGCATCATCATGCTGAAACATGAGGTGATGGCGGTGGATGAATGGCACAACAATGGGTCTCAGGATCTCGTGATGGTATCTCTGTGCATTCAAGTTGCCATCGATAAAATGTAATTGTGTTCGTTGTCCGTAGCTTATGCCTGCCCATACCATAACCCCACAACCACCATGGGGCACTCTGTTCACAACATTGACATCAGCAAACCACTTGCCCCCACACAACGCCATCTGCCCGGTACAATTGAAACCAGAATTAATTAGTGAAGAGCACACTTCTACAGCGTGCCATTTTCCCACTGAAATCGGTTATGACAGGTCAAGACCCTGGTGAGGATGATGAGCACGCAGATGAGCCTCCCTGAGACTGTTTCTGACCATTTGTGCAGAAATTATTCGGTTGTGCAAGCCCACAGTTTCATCAGCTGTCCGGGTGGCTGGTCTCAGACGATCCCGCAGGTGAAGAAGCTGGATGTGGAGGTCCTGGGCTGGCGTGGTTGCGGTTGTGAAGCCGGTTGGACGTACTGCCAAATTCTCTAAAATGTACATTTACATTACATTTACGTCATTTAGCAGACGCTCTTATCCAGAGCGACTTACAAAATGGTGCATTCACCTTATAGTTAGTGGGATAACCACTTTACAATATGTTTTTTTTCTTTCTTTGGGGTGGGGTAAGGGGGGGTAGAAGGATTACTTTATCCTATCCCAGGTATACCTTAATGAGGTGGGGTTTCAAGTGACTCCGCTGTCCTGGCGTCGTGAGGGAGCTTGTTCCACCATTGGGGTGCCAGAGCAGCGAACAGTTTTGACTGGGCTGAGCGGGAACTGTGCTTCCGCAGAGGAAGGGGGGCCAGCAGGCCAGAGGTGGATGAACGCAATGCCCTCGTTTGGGTGTAGGGACTGATCAGAGCCTTAAGGTATGGAGGTGCCGTTCCCCTCACAGCTCCGTAGGCAAGTACCATGGTCTTGTAGCAGATGCAAGCTTCAACTGGAAGCCAGTGGAGTGTGCGGAGGAGCGGGGTGACGTGAGAGAACTTGGGAAGGTTGAACACCAGACGGGCTGCGGCATTCTGGATGAGTTGTAGGGGTTTAATGGCACAGGCAGGGAGCCCAGCCAACAGCGAGTTGCAGTAATCCAGACGGGAGATGACAAGTGCCTGGATTAGGACCTGTGCCACTTCCTGTGTAAGGCAGGGTCGTACTCTTCGAATGTTGTAGAGCATGAACCTACAGGATCGGGTCACTGCCTTGATGTTAGCGGAGAACGACAGGGTGTTGTCCAGTGTCACGACCAAAGGCTCTTCGCACTCTGGGAGGAGGACACAACGGAGTTGTCAACCGTGATGGCGAGATCATGGAATGGGCAGTCCTTCCCCGGGAGGAAGAGCAGCTCCGTCTTGCCGAGGTTCAGCTTGAGGTGGTGATCCGTCATCCACACTGATATGTCTCCCAGACATGCAGAGATGTGATTCGCCACCGGGTTATCAGAAGGGGGAAATGAGAAGATTTGTTGTGTGTCGTCTGCGTAGCAATGATAGGAGAGGCCATGTGAGGATATGACAGAGCCAAGTGACTTGGTGTATAGCGAGAATAGGAGAGGGCCTAGAACTGAGCCCTGGGGGACACCAGTGGTGAGAGCACGTGGTGCGGAGACAGATTCTCGCCACGCCACTTGGTAGGAGCGACTGGTCAGGTAGGACGCAATCCAAGAGTGAGCCGCGCTGGAGATGCCCAACTCGGAGAGGGTGGAGAGGAGGATCTGATGGTTCACAGTATCAAAGGCAGCAGACAGGTCTAGAAGGACAAGAGCAGAGGAGAGAGACTTAGCTTTAGCAGTGCGGAGAGCCTCCGTGACACAGATAAGAGCAGTCTCAGTTGAATGACCAGTCTTGAAACCTGACTGGTTTGGATCAAGAAGGTCATTCTGAGAGAGATAGCAAGAGAGTTGGCTAAAGACGGCACGCTCAAGAGTTTTGGAGAGAAAAGAAAGAAGGGATACTGGTCTGTAGTTGTTGACATCGGAGGGATCGAGTGGTGGTTTTTTGAGAAGGGGTGCAACTCTCGCTCTCTTGAAGACGGAAGGGACATAGCCAGCGGTCAAGGATGAGTTGATGAGCGAGGTGAGGTAAGGGAGAAGGTCACCGGAGATGGTCTGGAGAAGAGAGGAGGGGATAGGGTCAAGCGGGCAGGTTGTTGGGCGGCCGGCTGTCACAAGTCGCAAGATTTCATCTGGAGAGAGAGGGGAGAAGTCAAAGCATAGGGTAGGGCAGTGTGAGCAGGACCAGCAGTGTCATTTGACTTAACAAACGAGGATCGGATGTCGTCAACCTTCTTTTCAAAATGGTTGACGAAGTCATCCACAGAGAGGGAGGAGGGGGGGGGGGGGGGTGATTCAGCAGGGAGGAGAAGGTGGCAAAGAGCTTTCTAGGGTTAGAGGCAGATGCTTGGAATGTAGAGTGGTAGAAAGTGGCTTTAGCAGCAGAAACAGATGAAGAAAATGTAGAGAGGAGGGAGTGAAAAGATGCCAGGTCCGCAGGGAGTCTAGTTTTCCTCCATTTCCGCTCGGCTGCCCGGAGCCCTGTTCTGTGAGCTCACAATGAGTCGTCAAGCCACGGAGTAGGAGGGGAGGACCGAGCCGGCCGGGAGGATAGGGGACATAGAGAGTCAAAGGATGCAGAAAGGGAGGAGAGGAGGGTTGAGGAGGCAGAATCAGGAGATTGGAGGGAGAAGGATTGAGCAGAGGGAAGAGATGATAGGATGGAAGAGGAGAGAGTAGCGGGAGAGAGAGAGCGAAGGTTGCGACGGCGCATTACCATCTGAGTAGGGGCAGAGTGAGTAGTGTTGGAGGAGAGCGAGAGAGAAAAGGATACAAAGTAGTGGTCGGAGACATGGAGGGGAGTTGCAGTGAGATTAGTAGAAGAACAGCATCTAGTAAAGATGAGGTCAAGCGTATTTCCTGCCTTGTGAGTAGGGGGGGACGGTGAGAGGGTGAGGTAAAAAGGGGAGAGGAGTGGAAAGAAGGAGGCAGAGAGAAATGAGTCAAAGGTAGACGTAGGGAGGTTGAAGTCACCCAGAACTGTGAGGGGTGAGCCATCCTCAGGAAAGGAACTTATCAAGGCGTCAAGCTCATTGATGAACTCTCCAAGGGAACCTGGAGGGCGATAAATGACAAGGATGTTAAGCTTGAATGGGCTAGTGACTGTGACAACATGGAATTCAAATGAGGAGATAGACAGATGGGTCAGGGGAAAAAGAGAGAATGTCCACTTGGGAGAGATGAGGATTCCTGTGACACCACCCCGCTGACCAGATGCTCTCGGGGTATGCGAGAACACATGGTCAGACGAGGAGAGAGCAGTAGGAGTAGCAGTGTTTTCAGTGGTAATCCATGTTTCCATCAGCGCCAAGAAGTCGAGGGACTGGAGGGTAGCATAGGATGAGATGAACTCTGCCTTGTTGGCCGCAGAACGGCAGTTCCAGAGGCTGCCGGAGACCTGGAACTCCACGTGGGTCGTGCGTGCAGGGACCACCAGATTAGAGAGGCAGCAGCCACGCAGTGTGAGGCAGTTTGTATAGCCTGTGCGGAGAGGAGATAACAGGGATAGACAGAGGCATAGGTGACAGGCTACAGAAAATGGCTACAATAATGCAAAGGAGATCGGAATGAAATGAACTAAACATCTGGGAAAGCGAGAGAGTGGGGCCTCCCTCACTTACGTTTCACTGAAACACCCAAATATAACTCTCCCAACTTCCACCTCAGAAACTATAATGTTGTAAACTACAGCGGTTCAATGTTTTCTAGGAATAGACTAACTTAGTTTATTCAGCTAGCTAACTTGGTACAGTATTCTTCCGTGAAAAGCGTCCAGGGCACGTAGTCATATGACGCCACAGCCAACTAGCATGCCGGGCTCCAACAAGTTGGAGGCGGCGGCTTATGGTAGAGAAATTAACATTAAATTCTCTGGCAACAGCTCTAGTGGACATTCCTGCAGTCAGCATGCCAATTGCACGCTCCATCAAAACTTGAGACATCTGTGGCATTGTGTTGTGTGACAAAACTGCACATTTTAGAGTGGCCTTTTATTGTCCCCAGCACAAGGTGCACCTGTGTAGTGATCATGCTGTTTAATCAGCTTCTTGATATACCACACCTGATATGCCACACCTCTCATTAATAGCGATGTAAACAAATTTGTGCACAAAATTTTTGAGAAATAAGCATTTTGCATTTTGTGCATATGGAACATTTCTGGGATCTTTTATTTCAGCTCATGACACATTGGACCAAGACTTTACATGTTGCGTTTTATTTATTTTTCTGTGTATATAGTGAAAAAATAATAAAATAATAGCACATCTATACAACTTTCTCTGATGTACTGTGTAGTTCAGTGGTGCACTTCATCTGTAGGTAAGTACTATAGCTAAAGTCACATTACATAGGTAATACACTCTTAGAGAAAAAGGTACTATCTAGAACCTAAAACGGTTATTCGGCTGTCCCCATAGGAGAACCCTTTGAATAACCCTTTTTGGTTCCAGGTAGAAACCTTTTGGTTCCAGTGGGGACAGCCAAAGAACCCTTTTGGAACCCTTTTTTCTAAGAGTGTAGACACAACAATCAGGATATGTGGACACAGATAAATGAATAGGAATCAAGAAAATGTTACTGCTTTAGAATTAGATTTTATTTCGAATTATAGCAAGGGTCTAGTGTTTCTTGTAATTCAATAAAACGAAATGGCAAAAAATACAATCTGACTTTGCTGCAATGTCTGTAGGCTACATTGTGCTTTTGCTATTTACAGTTGACGACCTACGTGTATATAGTATTTCTTCCTTTAATAAACGTACCTAGCCTGCTTTTATTTCGGTCTCTCCTGTCTGTGTACCTACTGTTGTGTGTTTATGCTGGTGTTAATCTGTATGGTAGCTATATGTACTGTACATATTTGAGTGTGCCTTTGTGTGTACAGATTGTCAGGTGTGTGACAGTAATTGACAAGGACACTGATCCGGTGGCTAGATTAGAAGGTCAGTGTGGGTGGAAACTAGGAGTGAGGGACAGCTATTCCTGAATCAGAGAATAAAGACCTTTCTGTCCTGCTGCCCGACACACTCACACACAAATTGATGTACACAATAGATCATTACCCTAATTTACTTCAGAGGACAACAACCCTGATTAGCATTTCTAATCAGGTGCTACTTTTTTATATTGTAGGCATTATTAACAGATTTGTTTGCAGACTTGTTAAAATGAACAAGTCCGCAAACTACGCCTACAATAGAAAAAGTAGCACCTGAGTAGATAGGTATGTGCACAGGAATTAAGGAGACATAGCCTGAATTAAGGGGACGTAGCCTAATTTAATTAGGCTGCGTCCCCTCACTTCCTATGCACATATTTCGATTACCATAATAAACAGGTTTCTATTAGTTTCCGGAACATGTTAAGCAACATGGTGGAAAACTTCAGATATACTTGTTCATTGGGAAATTCTAAAAGTTAAGAAGACAGATTCAATCTTTACCTCCCGAGTGGTGCAGTGATCTAAGACCACTGACACTGTGCTGTGCCACTAGAGATCCTGGTTCGAATCCAGGCTCTGTCGTAGCAAGCCGCGACCGGGAGACCCATGGGGCGGTGCACAATTGGCCCAGGGTAGGGGAGGGAATGGTCGGCAGGGATGTAGCTCAGTTGGTAGAGCATGGCATTTGCAACGCTAGGGTTGTGGGTTCAATTCCCACGGGGGGCCAGTATAAAAATTGTGAATGTTGAAGAGACAGCAAGGGTCTCTGAGGCTGAACCCAGTTTTTATGCTAGTGTTAATGTATTTATCAAGGTGATGACTGAAGAAATAAAGAAACTGAGCCCTTTTTGAACATTCTCTCTCTGATTTGAAGACTTCACATAAAAACCTGGACACATAGCATGACACTGTGGTCTAGGCCTAACTTATCTGATACAATGCTGTTTCTGTAAGGTTTCAGTTGTATCTCAGATACAGCAGCACAGCTCCAATGGTCTGAATATTGTTGAAGGGATACCTAAAATAATGTTTAGTATAGGGCTCTACGGATACCCCTCCATCCATGGACTTCACTTCATTCAGAGTATGGCTTGTCTACATGGCTCGTTGTTCAAATGTGGTACTTTACTGCTCTCTACTGGTCGTTTTTTAGCTCTAAAAATTATAAAGCGAACAAACCAAGTTTTGCCTCAAAACTCAGTACTGGACACTTTCTGTGTAACTCCTTTTCACAAGGATTTAAAAAAAAAGTATAATCACACATATTATCATCTATTTTATCCTGTATTTGAAACAACATTTAACTGAGATCGTTAATGCATTCAGGAGAACACCAGATTGTGATAGTAAACAAACCTAACTAACATAATGGTCGTTTGATCAAAGGTGTGCTTTTTACAGCTCTGGCCATAATATAAAATATATATGTTAGTAAATGATTGACAGTCAATGAACTAAACAGACAGACAGATGTGTGTGTGTAACATCCATTTATTACCACCTTATATGAGAAATCTGGAAATTACAAACATTGTTTTATTTCAACATTTCAAATTCAAATTAAGAAATCAAAATGATTTAAGTTAAAAGGGTGACACATCAACCTGAGAAACGTTACACAGATGTAGGATCTGGAGCGAAGTGAAGGGGGAGGACTAAATATCCCTGACCATCCCATTTATAGCTCACATAACATTAACATACATGATCACTTTACCAATTAGACTATTTTTGGTTTGCAAGACAGCCTTGACCACCAAGTTTCATAAACCTCACAACAAGGCCCCTCAGGAGTGATCACAAAGAATATCACTGGATTCACTATTTGTTTGCAAAAGCCTTAAAATGCAGTCTCCAATTATTTATCACAGAAGCCAAATTTGAGAATTCAAAGACAAAGGGAAGGGAAAATAGTGTCAATCAGATAAGAGGCAATGAAATGAGAGTGAACAATCAAGGATCCCCTTTGACAGTCAAAATAAATCACAAGCTTCAACACCTGTAGAAATGATAGCTTACCTCAATTTTGTTTTCTGTACAAAATTTAATTCGAATCTCCCCCATCTCCAATTAATTCACAAATCTTTTTTCCACTATGAAAAAGGTGTGTAAGCATAAAAAAGAAAAGAAAAGATAATAACCATGATAATGATCAATATTGTAATAATAACCAATTGCTCCAGAGATGTTTTTGAATTGTATACAATTTGCTGTGCTGATCAGAATCTACACGCTCACACACAAAGGTGGGGAGGGGGAGGGCTGGACTCATTCATGTGTTGACATGAAAGATACCAGCTCAGTCTCCATTTCACTGGTCGAGTGGGGAAGGAGGAAGGGGACTAGGTCAGTTGTTCTAGCACCCTGCAGAGAAAGAGTTACTCCCCTCTGCAGACAAAAACCTAACCCCTTCCTCCTGTGACTACCACCTATCTCAGATTCCATGTCTTCTATGTTTTATCTGATCTCTCCACATGGCATCATGACAATGGAACATCTGATTTGATGTTGGTGTGGTGGTGGGGGATCTGACCAGCAACAAGCAGGTACATGCACAATAGACAGTACCCTATAATAGTCTGCTGCCGAGAGTACTAAGAAAACACCACTATACACGTTATTCTTATCATAATCATTGTTTCTCTAATCACTACCAACATAAGAGGAGAGGGAAGAGGAAGACAGACTGGTGAGGTGAGGGGAGGAGAGGTAAATTAGGGAGGCGTCTAAGCACGCTCCCCACGGATACGACGAGCCAGCTGGATGTCTTTGGGCATGATGGTGACACGCTTGGCGTGGATGGCACACAAGTTGGTGTCCTCAAACAGACCAACCAGGTAAGCCTCGCTGGCCTCCTGCAAACAACAAAGAGCACGTTGGAGAAATGGCTCACAACAACACACTTAAAAATGTGTGGATAATATCAGCCTATAAAATTGTATTTTGTGATACACTCAGGCACATGATCGAAGCATTCCTCTTAAGTGTGTGATTTTTTAAAAGCATCAATATAATGCAATTATTTTCCTCCTTCCTCAAACTTGAGAGATGTGGTTTATGACAGCAACTACAACTGTGATGGTGGGTGTTTGTGTCCCTTAGTTGGGTTGATGGTGTACCACTGACCTGCAGGGCTCCAATGGCTGCACTCTGGAAACGCAGATCAGTCTTGAAGTCCTGAGCGATTTCTCTCACCAGGCGCTGGAAGGGCAGCTTGCGGATCAGCAGCTCAGTGGACTTCTGGTAACGACGGATCTCACGCAGGGCCACAGTACCAGGCCTGGAGGGAAACACACACAGTTAGAAGAATCCCATGACTAACACCACTGTATGGATTCATTACAAAAATCCAGAGTCAAACATGTCATCAAACTCTTTAGGCCTAAATCCTTCTATCTTGCATCAGGTGGTGATGGAGTCATAATAAGGGCCAGTAGTGTGGTTCAGGGACAGAGGGCAGTTTTGGTAAGACCTTTCAGCCTCTCTCACTCTGCATCACCTGTAGCGATGAGGCTTCTTGACCCCACCAGTAGAAGGGGCGCTCTTGCGGGCAGCTTTGGTGGCCAGCTGCTTACGTGGGGCTTTGCCTCCAGTAGATTTACGGGCTGTCTGCTTGGTACGGGCCATGGTGCCAACAAATCACCTGAATGAAGGGGAGAACCACATACATAGACTTGAGATATAATAATTACTATAGCTTAAAAATGTTAACTTTTAGTCATTGCAATTATACCTGATAATCAAGTCACTAAATTTGTATCCATCCTTTATCTCAGCTGATTCAAAACTTTCACAAAATGTGAAAAGCCCTGTGAAACAAGAGTATTTCTGTACAGTAATAGGGTGTTCCACTCATTGTCATTGAACACATCTAGAACAAAAAGTGTTGAGAGGCTACAACATGAATCTCCCCCAATCAAAGTCGACAGTGGGCCAAACAATCAATCAACGGGGAAAACAACGGCATTGGTTGGTTTCATCAATCTAATTGTGTAAACATATGACTAAGGCCAATCAGCGTGTGTTCTATCAAGAGGAGGCGGGATCTACAGCTCCCAGACGTTGTTAGTAGCCCCGCCCAGTCAGCTGTGATGATGGCGGCTGCTTGATGCGCAAACGGGATAAAGACCAAAGGCAGAAGAGCAAAGGAGTAGCACTAAAACTTTGATATTTAAATAAACAGCTGTTTGACAATCTCATCAAACAACTAATGTACATAAAAGAAGACATCTCAGGGAACTCGTATGTTGGTACAGAAACGGACTTCGACCCCCAAAGCCTGCGTACAACCGAAGCGAACCCGCGCATAATTTGAAACAATTTTCTCCGGCTGCACTAGGTATAGAAAAGGCTGCAATTCTGTGCGGTTTCGACAGTCGGGTTTGTTATTTTTCTCTACGACGAAAATGAAATGGATTTCCAACTAAATAACACCAGAATTGAAGCAATTTGAAACTTTTCAAATGTGAAGTTCACGTAAATTAAAAGCAGTCGAGTGTTTGACTTACCTATACCAAAAGTGGTTAAAAAGGATGTGAGAAGTGTTTAGCTTGTCTGGTCGTGTCAGTATTTTCTTCCTCGTATCCACAATGGGAACAAGCGTCAAGCGGGAAAATGGCCGCTATGTCAATCATTTCTCCCAGAATGCAACAGTGTATACAAACATTTCTTGTTTCGTTTCTTTTGTGGCGCTTCAGACACATCTTTGGATAGGTTTTTTGTACTCCACTGAATGTTACTTTGTATCAGTCTCAGAATTTCATAAGCGAACATCGTAGCCTACCTGCTAGCGATCTTTACTATTTATATTTTCGACAACTCCTAAAAATAAAAGTACTTTTTACTCCATACATTTTCCCGACACCCAAAAGTACTCGTTACATTTTGAATGCTTAGCAGTACAGGAAAAAGGTCCAATTCATGCACTTACCAAGAGAACGTCCCTGGTCATCCCCACTGCTTTACCAAGAACATCCCTACTGCCTCTGATCAGGCACTCACTAAACACAAATCAGTCGCATACACATTTAGCAGAGGTTATTGCGAAATGTGTTCCTTGCGCCAACAGTGCAGGAATATCTAACAATTCACAAATCAAAAAATGGAATGAAGAAATATAAATTAGGACGAGCAATGTCGGAGTCCAGAGTATAAATATGTGATGTATAGAGAGATTGGACAGTATGGACATGCTTTGTTTGTACATGTGTTAGTGTGCCCCTGGCTATCCGTAAAAAAAAAAAACCGTTTGCTTAATAAGGATTTTGAAATGATTTACACTTTTTACATGAGTATATTTAAAATAATTTTACTCAAGTAGTATTTCACTGGCAACTTTCACTTGTCATTTTCTATTAAAAAGGTATCTTTAATCAAGTAAAACAATTGGGTACTTTTCCCCCCAATGAATATGACAGTTCTTCAAAACGACTGAATGAAACTCACTATTTAAAATATACAGTAAATCGATTAAAATACCATTGCCAGCAGCATGCAACTCAGTACTTTGTATAGATCAATCACTTTACTCAACCAGTTGTGGAACAGTAGTTTATTATCACCTTTGTATGAGAATTCTGGATATTACAAATGTCTGCTTAAAATTACAGAAACTCAAAACCAGTAAGAAAACGGTATCACAACCTGAGAAAGGAATTAAAATATTAACTGGATAAAAACATGGGAGAAATACATAAACGTTATGCTACACATAGGCCTTTGCAATATTTGTCATGCAATGTATTTTTTATTGATCAATTTCAGAACAGAATTAACCATTGTATCCTGTAAACAGTAGAAATACTAGTAAAAGAAAAAAATTAAATGGTACATGTAAAAAATAATGCATGTATATCAATTAGAAAACAACCCCGTTATAATAAATGTAATAGTATCGTCAATAGTAGGAGGGGAATGCCTGCCCAAGATGCTTCATGCATGCACCCTTTGTTGTGCTGATTTGCATACACATTAAAGGTGTGACTCAGATCAGCTTCAAAACAGATACATGATACACAAAGTACCCTAAAAGTTTGCTGCTAAGAGAACTAAGGGGGACAAGACTACACACACTTTACTTTTGTCACATCATTACTCAAATCAAGCTACTTATAAGGAAAAGTGGGAAGGGAGGAGAAGACAAACTGAGGAGAGGTAAATTAGGGAGGCGTCTAAGCACGCTCCCCACGGATACGACGGGCCAGCTGGATGTCTTTGGGCATGATGGTGACACGCTTGGCATGGATTGCGCACAAGTTGGTGTCCTCAAACAGACCAACCAGGTAAGCCTCGCTGGCCTCCTGCAGACAAAAACAAAAAACAAGTTCAATTCAGTTGACATGCATAAGCACTGTAACTTGGTATGGACCAATGCATTCTTCGAACATTTGGGGAGAGTCCTGCCAGCAGGCCACCACCTTTAAAGGGATACTTCAGGATTTTGGCAATGAGGCCCTTTATCAACAGAATAACTTGTGGATATCATTTTTATGTGTCCAGTATGAAGAAAATTAGTTTCTCGAGCCAATGCTAACTAGCATTAGTGCAATGACTAAAAGTCTATGGTATCTACAAGCATGCTAGCAGATACCTATAGACTTTGTCATTGTGCTAACGCTAACTAGTTAGCATTGGCTCGCGAACCTAACTAACTTTCTTCATACTGGACAGAGACATAAATATGGCATCCACCAGTTCATCAGACTCTGGGAAAGTAGAGAAAGGGCCTCATTGCCAAAATTCCTAAGTATCCCTTTAAGTGTACAAATTCCTGATAGGCTTTACAGTGTTATTTGGTGGGTTAACGAAAGTCATAAACACTGACCTGCAGGGCTCCAATGGCTGCACTCTGGAAACGCAGATCAGTCTTGAAGTCCTGAGCGATTTCTCTCACCAGGCGCTGGAAGGGCAGCTTGCGGATCAGCAGCTCAGTGGACTTCTGGTACCGACGGATCTCACGCAGGGCCACAGTACCAGGCCTGGAGGGAAACACAGTAATTAAGTAACACCACTGTGGTCCTTTATCTACATAAAATGATTAAAGGAGAGACCACGACACCAGGTGGGTCAAAGCCTGTGTGTTCAGGCACTATGCGTTTTGTCACTCTGCATCACCTGTAACGATGGGGCTTCTTGACCCCACCAGTAGAAGGGGCGCTCTTGCGGGCAGCTTTGGTGGCCAGCTGCTTACGTGGGGCTTTGCCTCCAGTAGATTTACGGGCTGTCTGCTTGGTACGGGCCATGGCGCCTACAAATTACCTGAATAAAGGCGAAATTGAGACAGGAATGTTAATGGAAGTGTAGCTAGATATCAAATTGCGGCGTAAAACCATGTTAGCCTGCTAAACACCACAATGCGACGTGTCAACATATTTCCAAATGCCATGCTTTCATCAGAGACAGAGGCATTTGATTTTAGGTGAGATACATTTTTTTAGCTCTGAAACCATAAAAGTGCATTGTTTGGTCTATTAACCTCTACGGGATCAGTGTCCCATATACAGGACGGTTGAGCTAATGTGCGCTAATGTGATTAGCATGACTGCTGTAAGTAACAGCAAACTTTCCAGGACATAGACATGTCTTATATGGGCAGAAATATTAAATTCTTGTTAATCTAACTGCACTGTCCAATTTACAGTAGCTATTACAGTGAAAAAATACCATGCTATTGTTTGATTTGGGTGCACAACAACAAAAAATGCATTATGGCAACTGGTTTGATACATTCACCTCTGAAGGTAAATAATGTACTTACATTCAGTAATCTTGCTCTGATTTGTCATCCTGAGGGTCCCAGAGATAAAATGTAGCATAGTTTTGTTTGATTAAATCCATTTTTATATTCAAATGTAGGAACTAGGTTAGGGTCTCTGGCTACACACCCACCCCGCCATCTAGATGTGTGAAAGTTAGTGTATAAGCTAATGATCCATCATGTATGACATTCCTGGGAGTGTGTAAACTTACACAAATGATATGATAATACAAAATGTATGTTCTCTATAGTTATGTACTTGAAAATGTATCAATTGACCAATTCAGCACATTTGGGCAGACTTGATACAAAACAGTCCAGTATTGCAATGCTTCACTGGATCAATCTGAAACTTTGCACACACTGCCGCCATCTAGTGGCCAAAATCTAAATTGCGCCTAAACTGCAATATTGTGGCCTTTCTCTTGCATTTTAAAGATGGAACAAAAAAATAAATAGAAAAACATGTTTTTTATTTTTTAACCAGATCTAATGTGTTATATTCTCCTACATTCATTTCACATTTCCAAACTTCAAAGTGTTTCCTTTCAAATAGTATCAAGAATATGCATATCCTTGCTTCAGGTCCTGAGCTACAGGCAGTTAGATTAAGGTAAGTCATTTTAGGCGAAAATTGAAAAAATAAAAGAGTCCAAGATTCTTAAGAGGTTAATGATCAGCTACACTGTATCCAATCAACAGGGTTGGGAGTAATATTTTGCATGTAATCTGATTACAAAGTAGTGAACTAATCAGTTACATTACCAGCAAAAATATTGTAATCAGATACTTTTGAAAAACTAGAGGATTATTTCTACATTTAGAAAGAATGTTTGCAAAATACATTATGACACCTTTAATCTCAATGAGATTCAATTCATCATTGAAAAAAGGCACGTTTAAATTTGTTCCACCTAAGCGAGTCTGACCACAAGTCAGACACACCAAATGCGTTTGATGGATCTGTCTAATAACTAAGGGCTGACCCCCCTGTAGCTCAGTTGGTAGAGCATGGCGCTTGCACCGCCAGGGTTGTGGGTTCGTTTCCCACGGGGGGTCAGTATGAAAATGTATGCACTCACTAACTAAGTCGCTCTGGATAAGAGCGTCTGCTAAATGACTAAAAATTTAAACAAATGGGAAATGAATCCAAGTGTAACTGAAAGTAAATCAGATTACGTTACTGAGTTTGGTTAATCCAAACATTAAGTTACAGAGTACACATCTGGACAGGTAACCGACAACATTTAGAAAGTACCCTACCAATCAATGACATCCTTATATAATTTGATATTATTTGTATACAACACTGATTGTATCGAAGTCTGTGGCTCAATTACGCAAAGACGTACATCAATTTGAGCGAATTACAGTGTAAAGGCTTCTTACAACTACCAATAGGAACTTGTTTAGTGATCTGAGGGGCGGGATTCTCTTCCCTTTCCGCCAATGAGCAATGTTTTTCACCAAATAGGTCCCCGCCTCTTACGCATTGGAGACGATGGCTGCTGTAACAGGAACGTATTAACGGGTAGGAAAATTCGAATGTGTTTTACAAGAGTGACAATTAAAACGACATTTAATGGAGGACATTGCCGCTTTAAACTAATAAACACATTGAAGATTGTTCTAGACACCATTAGGAATCGATTGAAAAACTTCAGTACTCAGAAGATCACTCAGAACCGGTGCATAACCGTGTCAAATTCGAAAGGAGTGCTTTGGTCTCTAGTTACTACAAGCAGATAATAGCTTGCTTTTTCGGTCGTCGGGCTTGTGTTTTCCCTATGATTGCAGATATAGTTGCAAAAAGATACTATCTAAAGAACAAAAAAGTGAAAATTCACAAAATTGTAAAAAATATTTCAAACGCGACACTTACCTTTGATACAACAGATAATGTTACAAATGTGAAACTGGTCTCGTGCCCTTATTTATTGCGTTGTTCACACAACAGAATGGAGTCCTATATTGGGTTAAAATGGCAGGTTACCCACAATGCATCTGCTGCGACAAGAGAGACCAACTTTTCTACACGTTTATCAATTGACCCATTCAATCAATTATCAATCATCTTAACTGAAATACATGATCAAGAAATTAAGAAAAGCGTGATATACTCCATAATGTGCGATGTTTGTGAAATTTCCTTTTATTGCATTGGCAGATATTGACCATTTAAATGTATGACAATTATGGACTAATTGAAGGTGTTTTAGGGGACTCAGATGATTCCACGTGAGTGGAAGACAAAAGGTATATCATTGCAAAATTAGCAATTACTGGATTTCTGTTACCTATAGTTGTTCATGTAAGAAATCAAACAACTTAGATTCTCAGATGACATTTCTTGGAAGGTTTGTGTATTGTGACAAACATTGCTTTGGTATGAATTGTTTTATATACACGTTTTAAATAAATAAAAACTATTAAAATACCTAGCAAGAAATTATCTTATTATCATTTTATACATTTTGGGCCTACAAATATCTTATTTCCAGGGGTGTTCTTTTTACACAAGCCCTCCTCAAGGTGGCGATAGGGGCCCATCAATTCGTGCAGAACCTCAATAGGGCAGCATCATCTACAGTTGATCCAGCATGGCGGTGGTTAAGAGACCCAAACGCGTGGCAGCGTCGCAGTCGGGATTCATATCTTTAAAATCGTCGGCCGACTCAGATGACTTGAACAGTGGCCGGAGAATGCGTGTGAATAAGAAAAAGAATAGGAACAAACACAGTGATATTCAAGATATTGAAGAGTTTTTGGATGACGTGAGACTTCAGGAAAGAGCTACAGGGTGAGCAGCGTGTGTTAGCCAATAGCGCTAACTGTCTAGCTAGTTTTTAACAGGTGTATTACTTAATAAGAGATTATTTAGCAGGTATTGCGACATTATTATCAAACCTCTGATTATTCTAGCTAGCTAGTTTTTCATGTCAATCAGTCCAAGTCTTACAAAAATGGAAATTCTACCTTGCTAGCTAGCAATGCTAATGTACACGTTGGTTTGTTTATTCTAACTAGTAAACAAGCTAAGCTGGCTAACCAAGGGAGTTGGCTAGATAACTACATGTTAAAAAAAAATAATAATACATTTCCAACCTACATTCCTAACTATAATCACCCTCATAATTATCCAAACATGAGCAACACACCTAAACTGAATCGTTTCTTGACCGGTTTACTAATGCCTTGTGATTCGGCTGCTTTTGTACTTAGCTAGCTAGCTAACGTGAATACTTTTATTTACAGTTTAACACATGCTGTATGCATTAGTTACACATTTTGAAGCAAATAGAATGATCTAGTTTTACATGTTTAAAAAAATATTATTAGACAGAGGACTGATATCTGAGAAGCCAGATGATAGCCTGTTCTTTGTGGACATCGGAGAGCAGAGAAAAAGTGTCCAGCCAGGTAAGCGATACTACTGTTTACGTAAAATACATTTTCTGCTTCAACTTTGTTAACGTTTGTAGTGTCAAATCACTGAAGTTAGTGTTTTTTGTGTCTGATGCCAGAAGTCCAAGAGGGGAAGAAGTCAAAGTCACAGCCCCTGAGGATAGACCTGATTCTGCAGCATGACTCCCTTGTCCCTCCGCCTAAAGAGTGAGTTTTTCTGATGTACCCTGACCTTTGCCCTCTCACACCCATCATCCTGCCCCTTACCTGGAGATGGTTCAGTCAGGTTGCGCATGGCACAATGTCCAGTGATGAACCCATCCTTGCGCTCACAGTATTTCCTCGGGAATGTGAAGACAATCATGGAACTCAGGGCGCTGTTGTGTGAACAGTCCTCTGGAAACTGAGGGCAATGTGCTGTTTCCCCTCTCCAGGGTCGTATTTACTAGTAATGAACGTGAAGGGACTACCTGAACTTGTCCAATAAGAAATACTTGTTTTTGTTTTCTGTTGCGTAAGGTTTTGCTAATGTGTGCATGAACTAATACTACCCAGATTTCCCTCCACTTTGTAAACTGGAGCCATGCAGCAAGGCTATATTGTGTGAAAATGTATGCACTCACTAACTGTAAGTTGCTCTGGATAAGAGCGTCTGCTAAATGACTAAAATGTAAGTGTACTTTGGTTAGCTTATTCCTTGTTCTCGTAACAAGCTGTGATTGTACACACTGTTGAAGTCTTCCTTTTCTTTAGGACACTACTTAAAATTCAGTTCCCTCCTCCTCTCTCCCCCAGTGTTTTGGCCCACCAGCAACCGAACGCAAAGAAACTCCGCCGCATTGGAGAGAATGCAGAGAGATTGGCAGCCATGGGCGTGTTGCCACGGAGACAGAAACGGCTCTTGAACCGCAGACCGGCAACTACAACGTGAAAGGCAAAGACGGCGGCCAACAACTTCCCAGACAGACCCTATTATGACCTGTGGGGAGGAGAGGGCATGTTTGACTATTCAAAATGCTAAACTAATTCAAATAAATTGTTGGGAGTTCTTTTCAGCCAGTGTTTGTGACCATCTTTTCTTCATATTGCAGCCATAGAGACAGCAGATCCTTACTACCTTGAGCAAACAGGGAAAAGGCGTGTGAAGGTGAGACAAATGCAGCATTGTCACTGCCTTAAAGTTTATGGTCTCTCAGTATTGTATGTGCTATATAGTAAAGAGGGATACTTAGGCAAATATCAGTGTTTGTATATTTACTCTGTCAGACCATGAGGTTTTAAACGCTATCTTGTTCACTCTTAGCGACCAGAGAAGCTCAATGCAAAGCCCTCTATTCTCCCAGCAGTGGAGGTCATAGCCCCCGGAGGCTCCTACAACCCAGACTTCTTCTCCCATCAGGTAACTTAATACGCTTAACAGTGATTAAATGCCAAAACCTTCAATCCCGGTTCATTTGTCAATGTTTCTGCTCCCATGATGTGTGTGGTGTTCTGTCAATTCATGTTGAGTAATGCTGTGGTTGATGTATTGAAGTGCTGACCTTTTTCTCCCAGGCCTTGTTACTGGAGGCCCATGAGGTGGAGGTGAAGCGGGAGAAAGCGGAACTGAGAATAGAGAGACAGCTGGCTGTCAACCGAGAGGATACCGCCACTGAGGTACGACCCCCCCCTCCCAACTGTTCATCATTTCACAGTTCAGACCTATATGTGGTCCGTCCAGCTCCATTTAGCCTGACCTTCCTCTGTTGTTTCTCTGCAGGAGACGGTCTTCCAGGAACAAGTGGAAGGGCTAGTGGAAGACGACGAAGAAGAAGATGAGGAGGAAGAGGATGTTTCTATTCGTGGCGGCTTGCAGCAGGAGAAAAAGACAGAGAAAGAAAGGAAGAGAGAGCGCACCGACAAGATAAAGGTACTGAAGACTACTAAGCCTTTTTTCCTAATGTGCCCTAGCCTTTCCCCTCCATGTACTAGCTTAGGATCTGACCCACGGTGTCTCTCTCGCTGTGCAGTTGCAACAGAAGCAGGCGGCGAGGGCGTTCACTGACAAGAAGCAGCAGCTCTTCCAGCTGCGCTCCATCCAGGCGACACTGAAGAGGCGGGAGCAGCGGACCAGAGAGAGGGTGGCCCAGTGCAAGGCCAACCAGGAGGCAGAGAAGTCCATGCCCCGACGTCTCGGCAGACTCAAGTCAGTACCTCCACAGGGCTGCCACTGTTCTCATCTACCATCTTGGTTATTTATTACAATTTATATCTAGAGTGAGATCCAACAGTTTCCCCCATAGAGCTTCCTGGCCCATTTGAACAGCAGGTAAAATGCATCCTAGGATTAACTGGAAGTAGCTCTAGACATTTCTGTAACAATGGGCTCCAGTAGAACCTATACTCCATCCAAACCAAGTAATTAGGCTGATTTCCATAGTGCTGCTTTCCCCTTAGTGTGAGTTGTCTGTGCCGTTGTCCTGTCTGTGATCTCCATACTCTCTGAACTTGTCCCCCACATATCTCCCCAGGTTCCAGGCTCAGGATCTAGAGATCCAGCTGAGTGATGAGATTCCTGGATCCCTGCGGACACTCAAGGTTTGTGACTGATTATATCCCCCTCACTGTCTACAATACATTCATACTGGGCTGACCTTTTGAACCCATGTACATGTATGTGGAACTGAAATGCTGAAAAAAGTTTCAGGATAGAAACTTATTTCCCTTCAATAATATCTCATGCTGACCTGTTTCGGAGAAGGTCCTTCATCAGAGCATTTATTTATATGGGTTTACTGACGGCAGGTAGCTTAGTGGTTAAGAGCGTTGTGCCAGTAACTGAGAGGTCGCTGGTTCTAATCCCCGAGCCGACTAGGTGAAAAATCTGTCGATGTGCCCTTGAGCAAGGCACTTAACCCTAATTGCTCCTGTAAATCGCTCTGGATAAGAGCGTCTGCTAAATGACTAAAATGTAAATGTACTGACATGTTTCCCTTCTCCACATGTAATTATGTGTCCTGCAGCCAGAGGGCAGTGTCCTCAAGGACCGCTTCAAGAGTATGCAGAAGAGGAACATGATTGAGCCCAGAGAACGAGCCAAGTAAGTTATTCTCCCCCTTTCTTTAAAACAAACAGCATCTCATGTCAGGTATATATTTGCCTATAATTGATATTGGACAATGATGTCGTATACTTAGTGGTGCGTGTATGTCTATAACTCATAACTTTCATAGTAGAACGTTCTAGATTTGTGTTTGCATTATTGGCGGTTTCCAGAGAGGTATATTACAAAGCAGGATCAATGCGTTAGCCAGTTAACTTGCCTAAATATTGTGAAATAACTTTTTGGAAAGTTGAGCTTGAAATGGGCATGATCTAATTGACCCAACAACCAAAAACACATTTAGCTTTCATAATGAACCAGGAAATAGTTATTTTTGGTTGTTTATCAAAGTTAGCTGGCTAACCTGCATTGTAGTAGAACCCCCTTGGTTCAGTCAGCTTGAGCATGACAGTGTCCAGTGATGATCCCATCCTTGCTCTCACAGTATTTCCACAGAAATGTGAAGACAATCATGGAACTCAGGGAGCTGTTGTGTGAACAGCCTCCTGGGAACTGAGGGCAACATGCTGTGCTGCTTCCCATCCACATTTCTTTTTTAAGAGAATATAGTCTTGGTTTAATAAGCCATTGAAGTGCTTTAGCATGGACAGTGTTTGATTGTGTGTTCTGCCTCCTCCTGCAGGTTCAAGAGGAGACACAAGGTGAAGTATGTTGAGAAGAGGGCCTTCAAGGAGATCACCTAGCGACCAAACCAACCTATTGAACTGTTCAGGACTATGTTGTCACTCACAACAACACAGCGGCACCCACCACCACTGAGTGACAGCCAGCCAGAGAGCTACTGTTTGCTCCCTCAAAATGTCATCAATCAAGGTTGACAGAGTTGCCACCCTTTTTAAATCTGTGTTGTTGGAAAATATTGAAGATCCAAGTCCCCACGATTTTGAACATTATTTGCCGTGCCTTGATATTTTCACACACCTATATACAACATGAACCAGCCCAACCCAGATAGTGTCATACAGATTCAGGCTCAGTTCTAATGCATTTAGAGTTTAAATTAGTTATTTGGCAGGATATTTAAATCCACTGACTCTGGGTTTGTCAACATCAGTTGGGAACATTGAAGGGTGCTGTCTCCCTCTCGTAGTTGGTAATCTTGTCTTTTGCTCTTGCCAAACATCAAGATTAATGCCCTCATTAGAAGGGGTGGATGCCTGAGTGAATACGCAAAGCAATTAATGACAGACTTAACGTTTTAAAACCACGTGTCAAGAGTTGGACTTGTGTGCAACTGACTTGTGTCAGTTACATCTATTATTTTGTACAAAATCACTTTATTTCATTAAAGCAAGTTAATTATTGAAATTGTTGTTGTTTTTTTACTCTGACTATGCTATATTTAAATGCCTCATTGCATTTGTGGTAACAATATAAATTATTTGTAACCTATTTAATCCCATCGGTCACAATAGTGAGAGAGAGAAAACGTGTACTTTACAGGCTCTAGAGGAGTTAGTTGTACTTATCCACAAAATAAGTAAGGTGTCTAGTATGATTTCAAAAGTTACATATGATTTCTCAAAATGGTCTCTAGACCACAAGCAAATCTCCAAGGTGTAATTTTACGAATTTGGCACCAGAAGTCTGTATTCAACTGCTTAAAAAACCAATACATTCTTCCAATTGTTTACAAAAATAATGTTTAACGGCTCTAGTTTACATGTCTTAATTTTCCATACATTGTATCCATGATGCTCGTGGTATATGAAAATATCTTAGTGGTCACATTTGTGACCTTTGGGAAAATAGTGGCTATAACTTATTATATAGTGCCTATAGAATGTACACCGCCCTTGGATTTCTTCACATTTTGTGTTACATAGTGGGGTTCAAATAGATTTGATTGTACATTTTTGTCAACTATCTGCACAAATACTGTCAAAGTGGATGAAATTCTAACTTTTTAAAGATTCATGAAAAATAAAACACTACCTTGATTAGATAAGTATTCACCTCCCTCAGTCAATACATGTTAATCACACCTTTGGCAGCAATTGCAGAGTCTTGGCTAAGTCTCTTAAGAGATTTGCACACCTGCATTGTGCAATATTTGGACATTATTTTCAAAATTCTAGACCACATTTTTGAAAACTTGCCAATAGATTTTCAGGCAGATTTAAGTCAACTGTAACCTGGCCACTCAAACGTTCACTGTCTTCTTGGTAACCAACTCCTGTGTAGATTTGTGTTGTAGGTTATTGTGGTGCTGAAAGGTGAATTCATCTCCCAGTGTCTGGTGTGAAGCAGGTTTTCCTCTGATTTTGCCTGGACTTAGCTTCATCCCGTTTATTTTCATCCTTTAAAACTCCCCAGTCTTTGCCAATGTCAAGCATACCCATACCATGATGCAGCCACCACCACGCTTGAAAATAAGGAGGCAGTTACTCAGTAATGCGTTGTGTTGGATTTGCCCCAAACATGAGGCTTTGCATTTAGGTCAAAAAGTATTCCTTTGCTGTTTTTTTTTTTGCAGTATTACTTTAGTGCCTTGTAACATACATATGCATGTTTTGGAATATTCTGTATATTTGTATTATTTTCACTATCATTTTGGTCATTATTGTGGAGTCACTACAATGTTGATCCATCCTAATTTTTCTCCCATCACAGCCATTGAACTCTTAAAATCACAAACGGCCTCATGCTGACATCCCTAAGCAGTTTCCTTCCTGTCCTGCAGCTCAGTTCAGAAGGACGACTGTATCTTTGATGTGTCTGGGTGGTTTAATACATGATCCACAGCATAATTATTAACTTGACCATGCTTAAAGATGTATTCAATGTCTGATTTGTTATTGTTACCCATCTACCAATCACTGCCCGTCTTTATGAGGCAGTCAAAAATCTCCCTGGTCTTTGTACTTGAATCTGTGCTTGAAATCCAGTGCTTGACTGTGGGACCTTACAGATGTATTGGGGACAGAGGAATATATTATTATTATTATTAGAGGAAGGGTTGGTCATTCAAAAATCACCAGGATCTCTAGTGGCACAGCTAGCAGATGCAGTGCCTTAGACCACTGCGCCACTCGGGAGTACTACATGACCAAAGGTATGTGGACACCTGCTCGTCTAACATCTCATTCCAAAATCATAGGCATTAATATGGAGTTGGGGGGCGGGGGGTAATTGATTACACCCTATTGGCTTAAACCTTAATTACCCCTGGCGGGGCGGTATGGACGTCTATCCCCCTGTCCCGTGGGTGCCTGGAGTGCTGACAAAGCTGCTTGTCCCTTAATCGGGGTGCAAATTTTATATTTTACCTAAAGAGTGGCCCACCGCCTGCCTCAGATCCCTCCCCACACCGCTAATCCCTGCGCCTGCCAGCCAGGCACCATCCGGTGCCCACATCACCCTGCCCCTATCCACAGTGTAGTTACAGTGCCTTTGGAAAGTATTCAGACCCCTTGACTTTTTCCACATTTTGTTACGTTACAGCCTTAATCTAAAATTGATTAAAACGCCCCCCCCCCCCCCCCTCATCAATTTACACAATACCCCATAATGACAAAGCATATAACAAAACTGAAATATCACATTTACATAAGTATTCAGACCCTTTACTCAGTACTTTGTTGAAGCACTTTTGGCAGTGATTACAGCCACAAGTTTTCTTGGGTATGACGCTACAAGCTTGGCACACCTGTATTTGGGGAGTTTCTCCCATTCTTCTCTGCAGATCCTCTCAAGCTCTGTCAGGTTGGATGGGAAGCGTCCAGAGATGTTCGATTGTGTTCAAGTACGGGCTCTGGCTGGGCCACTCAAGGACATTCAGAGACTTGTCCCAAAGTCACTCCTGCGTTGTCTTGGCTGTGTGCTTAGGGTCGTTGTCCTGTTGGAAGGTGAACCTTCGCCCTAGTCTGAGGTACTGAGCGCTCTGGTGCAGGTTTTCATCAAGGACCTCTCTGTATTTTGCTTCGTTCATATTTCCCTCGATCCTGACTAGTCTCCCAGTCTCTGCCGCTGAAAAACATCCCCACAGCATGATGCTGCCACCACCATGCTTCACCGTAGGGATGGTGCCAGGAAGAGTCTTGGTGGTTCCAAACTTCTTTGATTTAAGAATGATGGAGGCCACTGTGTTCTTGGGGACCTTCAATCCTGCAGACATTTGTTGGTACCGTTTCCCCAGATCTGTGTCTCGACACAATCCTGTCTCGGAGCTCTACGGACAATTCCTTTGACCTCATGGCTTGATTTTTGCTCTGACATGCACTGTCAACTGTGCATGTCTTTCCAAATCATGTCCAATCAATTGCATTTACCATAGGTGGACTCCAATCAAGTTGTAGATGATCAATGGAAACAGGATGCACCTGAGCTAAATGTTGAGTCTCATAGCAAATGGTCTGAATACTTATCAATCTACACACAGTACCCCATAATGACAAAGCGAAAACAGTTTTTTTTTAATGTTTGCAAATGTATGTATAAAAAAAATATATATTAACCTTATTAACATGAGGAATTTTATTTATGTAATCAATTTTAGAATAAGGCTGTAACGTAACAAAATGTGGAAAAAGGGAAGGAGTCTAAATACTTTCCGAATGCACTGTACCCTCAACACACTGGTGCTTCTGAGACAGTGCCCATAGTAAACCTATGTTATGGCTGTCGACGGCAGTAAAAAGGCACATTTCTATTTCACAATGGACAATAATGTTCTTGTCTAATCTATTCTATCAATGCTACCAGCCATCTTGGTGTTCATTTTGGTTCACAATGACCTTCAGTCATTTTGAGTGTACAGATTTAGGTGTGTGTGTCTGAGAGCGCGGGTTTTCATGTTTTCTTTCTATTCTCCCTCAACTCACGTGCAAACCGTTGATGGAGACAGATTGCTTTAGCATGGGGTAGATGACTATGGTGTGCCGTGAGTGGCGCCAAGCGGTACACATTTATGAGCGCTCTCACTGCTCACCTGCATGACTTCATTGTAGTGTGTCTCACGGCTCCCTGAGCACGTCGATGTGCTGAGCCAGCAACCATCAGTCCTCTCACCTATAGTCCTATATACCAAGCTGTCCTTTCTCCAATCTCAAAGACACATGAATAGTGAAGGTGAATGGTGAATACCTCATCCCCTCCCCTACCGACTGCACTGGTACTGACCATAGCTCACTCGCTCAGGACATGTATGTCAAAGAACCTTCTCTTGGGAGATATTTCTAATCTTCACCTGAACCTCACAGTGGATGCTTTCTTGAATGTGAGAGGATGGGTAACATAGTGATATGAACTGTGTACATACAGTAGCTAGCAAGTCAGTCCTATGTCTGAATTCAGCAGGGAGGATAAGGTTCTGGATCCTTATCCTGGGAGGCTCTCCCAGCCCAGCGTCTGTGCTGGTGTCCAACTGATGACATACAGACACACTAGAATATACACATTGTAAAGGACACCGCATTCCAATCCCATTGACGCCGTCGTTGTGTGATGTCATTCCTGCTTAGAAAGGGTTTGCATGAAGAGAGAGGGAGTGCATCACCTGAGTAAATTACTCAAAATCAACAAGCTCTCACAGTCACAGAATTATACTTTTTCCACGTTTCTCCAAACGTGAAATGTAGAAGTTGCAAGTTGCTCCAAACGTCAAATCTCTTTGCTATATCTCGTCTCCCTTTAATTCCAACACACACACACACACACACACAAACAAATGCCTTCAGTCTTGCTCTGCTCTCTCCTTCCCTTGGCTGTGGGTAGAAAGAGAGAGAGGGGGGTCAATTGTATGTTTGCATTTCCACCAGAGACTTAGCAAGTGTTTGTGCATTTGAGGGTGACCATAACAGCAAAGGTGACCATGACAGTCTTCTACATTTGCATCCCCTGACACCAAGCCAGTGCAAATAAACACAGTTGTCAATGTGAACGCTCTGTGTACACACAGAAGGTGAGAGGAGAGGTAGAAAAGGGGAAAAGAGAGGAATAACAGGCACGCCAGTAGGTGGGCAAAATGGAGGGATGGAGGAAAAGCAAGGCGAGTGATAATGGAAAATGGTTTGTGTGTCAGTTGTGTTGTATTTGGAGTGGAACAGTGAGAGATAAGAGAGAGGGGGGAGAGGAGAGGATAAGCAGATAGATGATTCCTCTCCTTTAATCCTCTGGACACACGCACGAGCCGGGTGCCTGCAGGCGAAGAGCGAGCGTGTGAGAGAGAGAGAGTGAGAGAAAGGGAGTGGGCAGGTGAAGATGGAGACAAACTGTGAGGGAAACAAGATGAAGGCAGAGAAGCAGCAGAGGGAGGGAGGAGAAGAAGAGCTATCATTCCTCTAGCACGCTGAGAGAAACCAGTGGGGAGCTTTCCTTACGAGCACCGGCGAAGCAGAAATTCACTCTCGCTCTCTGCCAAAGTGATAGAGGGGGAGAGCGAGAGAGTAAACGAGAGAGGGAGGGAGGTACACTACTCCACCGCTGACGGTGTGAACAGAACGAGGAGAGTGGAGAGAGGAGAGAGGGAAACAGAAAACTAGACAACGTGGAGGGAGAGCGGTAGGTAGTAGCTTGTGGAGGAGAGGTGGAGAGAGAGGCAGAGAAGCACAAGACTACCCACAGGGAAGGAGAGAGAGGACGGAGGAGAGACAGAGTGGAGGGAGGGAAGAGGAGGATGAGGGAGGGAAGAGGAGGATGAGGGAGGGAAGAGGAGGATGAGGGAGGAGTGGAGAGAGAAGACAGATGCTGATCTTTGACTGTTGAGGACAGTGTGCGAGTGTGTGAGCGTGAAGGAGTGTGCTTGTGAGACTGCGATGGATCACTGTTCCTGCACACTGTAAGTCTCAGTGCATGGCAGGGTGTTTGGAGTGTGGGAGTCTGGTTTCATTGTGTTGGGTGGTGTTTTACCAGACCCAGCACAGTGGCTGAGGGATTACGACAGCTGGGGAGAGAGTGTGAGGCTCTTCTATGTGTGTTGTGGTAGCGAGCAGGGGCAGGTGTGTGTGTTTGTGTGAAAGCAGTAGGGTAGCTGGAGACAGAGATAGGTAGAGAGGCCAGGTACACCTAGAGGGCAGGATCGCAGAGAGAGAGAACCCACGTGAGAACAGAACAAGTGAAAACAGGGACACCAATTCTGCCACCAGATACAGTGCTTGTACGTGTACGCGCGTCTGCACGGCGACACACAGAGAAGCACCGGTCCAGTCATCTCAGGTCAACGCGGCGGAGGTGGAGCTAGGGACCAGGGATATCCATCAGGCAGCCATGGGGGCCCATTGAGCTGTAGTAGGGGACGCCCTCGGCCCCCAGTCCCACCCAGCAGCAGCACTCTCTCTTCCCCTCCGGTGGGTAGACGCCCGTGGGCCTAGGGCACCTCGAAGCCCCGAGGGTAGGGTCTACAGCGGGTTTCCTGTACCCAGAGGAGTATCCACGGCCATCATGGGGGAGTGGACCATCCTGGAGCGCCTCCTGGAGGCTGCCGTCCAGCAGCATTCCACCATGATCGGAAGGTAAGCAAGCATACTGATATCTAGAGCAGGGGTATTCAAATCTGAGCCTGCAGATCCGGAGTACTGCTGGTTCTGTTCTACCTGATCATTAATTGCACCCACCTGGTATCCCAGGTCATAATCAGTCCCTGGTTAGAAGGAAATAATGAAAATCAGCAGTGGAACTGGCTTCAAAGTCCAGATTTGTATTTGCCTGATCTAGAGGTTAAATTACATTACATTTAAAAGCTTTACTGTCCCATTCACTTTGTCTTTGGTTTCCATTCCGAAGGCTCAATCGCAAACACAATGGCCATAACATTAAAATAATACAAAAATAAAATAAGACATTACATTACCATTTTAAAAGGGCAGATTGTTAATAAATGTATCTGGTGTTGGCTGCAAAGGGCACTCTATCCTCCATTGGTTTGAATGGAATGATTAGAAAATACTGTAGGCTAGGTATTGGATAGGGGGCTTATTCCGAGGTTATTCTCATCTGTATGGTCAGTTTGAGGCTCTCAATGGACCTTCCCCTCTGTCTGTCATCTCTATGTGTTGCAAATATGGTCTGATTGAGTCTGTGGCTTCCTGTCCAAAGTGGCTGATCAGAATCTGAGAGGCTTTGTTTTAATCCTGTGGACAAAGTGATGGGATGATGAAGGGAGGGGGAGAATGGAGGGGGTAGAACAGGGGCGAGGAAAGATGCTATTGGTCCAAGGGGCTTCAGCTGTCACTTTAGAACAGCACGAGGATACAGAGACCTTGTTTGACTTTCGCCCAGTCCATTCCTCTCACTTTCTCCTCTCACTCTCTATTCTCTCACTCTCTCGCTCTCTCTCTCATACCCTCTCACACGTTCTCTTTCTCTCTTACTCTTTGATAGCGTGTCATGTTCTATGTGTAGTAAGCGTCAGAGAGCTTGTTTTCTCAGAGCTGCATGCAGCAGAAAGTGGTCTCCTTTGCAGTGGTGTCAAGTCTTCTGGGAAGTCACTACAGAAGGCTGAAGGGTTGGTTTTGTCCTCATTATGGGCAGTGTGGTCACTGGTCCTCCCTGACATCTTCATAAAGATAAATGAATGCTCCAAGACTGCCATAGAAAGTCTGCTCATTTAGCTTTGTGTGCATCCCAAATGGCACCCTATTCCCTATACACTGACTATACCAAACATTAGGAACACCTTCCTAATATTGAGTTGCACCCGCCCCTTTTGCCCTCAGAACAGCCTCAATTCGTCGGGGCATGGACTCTACAAAGTGTCGAAAGCGTTCCACAGGGATGCTGGCCCATGTTGACTCCAATGCTTCCCACAGTTGTGTAAAGTTGGCTGGATGTCCTTTGGGTGGTGGACCTTTCTTGATACACACGGGAAACTGTTGAGTGTGAAAAACCCAGCAGTGTTGCCATTCTTGACACAAACCGCAGCACCTGGCACCTACTACCATACCCATTCAAAGGCACTTCAATCTTTTGTCTTGCCCATTCCCCCTCTGAATGGCACACATACACAATCCATGTCTCAATTGTCTCAAAGCTTAAAAATCCTTCTTTAACCTGTCTCCTCCCCTTCATCTACACTGATTGAAGTGGAATTAACAAGTGACATCAATAAGGGATCAGCGCTTTCACCTGGATTTAGCTGGCCAGTCTATGTCATGGAAAGAGCAGGTGTTCCTAATGTTTTGTAGACTCAGTGTATAGTGCACTACTTTTGAACAGAGCCCTATGGATCATGGTCATAAGTAGTATATATATCTCCAATATCTCTGTCGCCGCCGGCCGCGACCGGGAGACTCATGGGCGGCGCACAATTGGCCCAGCGTCGTCCAGGGTAGGGGAGGGAATAGCCGGCAGGGATGTAGCTCAGTTGATAGAGCATGGTGTTTGCAACGCCAGGGTTGTGGGTTCGATTCCCACGGGGGGCCAGTATAAAAAAATAAAAAAATAAAAAATAAAATAAAAACATTTAATAAAAAAGATATAACTAAAAATATAAAATATATATATATTTTTTTAATATATTCACAAACTGTAAGTCGCTCTGGATAAGAGCGTCTGCTAAATGACTAAAATGTAATGTAAATGTAGTATCCTATAAAGGGAATAGGGTGTCATTTGGGATGTACATTTTGTTACTCAGTATAGAGAAATCTCATTTGTATCTATTTTTTGAGTTATATATCATTATATTACATATGTGTTTTGAATTGTATCCCAAATTAATTGTGAGATTCTTATGTCATTGGTTGTCCTAACACAGTGGAGGCTTAAAAGTGCAACTGCAGCTCAGCGAAGTACAAAAGAGCTGTCACTGTCAGTCATTGTTGATGATTCTCATCACAAAATCATGTCTTGCTAAATCCACTCTAAGCCGAGAGAGAGAGAGAGAGAGAGAGAGAGAGAGAGAGAGAGAGAGAGAGAGAGAGAGAGAGAGAGAGAGAGAGAGAGAGAGAGAGAGAGAGAGAGAGAGAGAGATTAAAACCAACATCCAATATCTACTGTAGGCTACCTCATAACACAGTACTGGGACCTATAGCTAGTTGTCCATAATTTGTCATACAAGATTAGATACCTTGAGTGTATAAATTACATTATCAACTATTCAGCACATTCATTATAGGGTGACACATTATTTGAAGGGTACCTACATAAGGACTTCATAACACATTCATAACCTATACATAACACTATCATAATCAGTGTGTCCATCGCTATGTCTATATGAATGTTCCTCCAGGACTAGCGCTATAGAATTACAGTATAATATTCATAGTGCCAAAGCTCCCTGAACCCTGGCTTCCACAGATGTGTGCTTCCATTAAGAGACAGACCAGTCAGCCTGTATCCGGTAGCAGTAGTGGTGCTATGAATGATCACGCCTCCCATACTCATTCATGATCCACACTGATCATCTGAATTAGTCACCCATGCTAGAAGGAGTGAGAGTGTTATTCACACTCTGACAGACAGAGGCAGGCGCCATTGCTTCAGTCAGCAGAGGCTGGTTACAGTCATAGAAATATAATTACTAGAACGGTAATCCGCTATTCAAGTAATTGTTCTGATTTCTCCATTCTAGTGTGTGTTCTAGTAGTTATATTTCTATGGTTACAGTATCAGTGTAAGAACTGTCCCCTCTCTCTCTCTCTCTGACAATGGTGTTAAAGGGTAAGATGGTAATATGACCATGAGGAAGAGGGGGTATTAGAGTTAGAGTTAAAGCAATTGTCTGTACTGTTTTGTAGCTGACTCATTTAGTCATGTTTGCTTTTCATCCATTGTAACGCTCATAGAAAAAAAGGTGCTATCTAGAACCTAAAAGAGTTAATCACCTGCCCCCATAGGAGAACCCTTTGAAGAACCCTTTTTGGTTCCAGGTAGTACCCTTTTGGGTTCCATGTAGAACCCTTTCCAAAAGGGTTCTACCTAGAACCAAAAAGGGTTCTCCCATAGGGACAAATGAAAAACCCTTTGGAACCCTTTTTCTAAAATTGTACTGTAAGTTGCTGGCATGTTAGCTGGCAATTGCCTTCACTATTGTTCAGCCGTGGTAGACAGTGATCATTCTCCATGACATGACATCCGACCTTGGCATCATCGCTGTTTAGAAACATTGTGGAAACTGGATATCCTCCTGAGCACAAGTCCCTGATTGGTCCTTCTACTGTGGTTTGGGGCTCCTCATTGGTCACTGTCTGAAGATGTGAGGAAATAAGGAAGGAAGCATCATGGCTCCCTTATTCCCTGGCGATGCCACAGTGCATTCCCTCAGGACGACGCCAAAACAAACTGGCTACTTTTCAACATGAATCACATTAATCGCATTAGCATTAACACACACAGATGTGTTTGTGTACATTTGCAGGAGAGATGCCACATTTCTTTCCCAAGACAGTGTGGGTGTGTGTGTGTGTGTGCGCGTATGATTTATCAGACGTCGTCCACTTGTAAATAGAATTCCTGGCTGAGCACAGATAGTGGCTTCCTTCCATTGACATGCAGGCTGGAGAGGGAGAGAGCATGACTGAACACTGGCCACATACCAGGGTTCCAATTGGAACCAACCACTGATCTCGACACTGATACCCATTGTTGGAAGGAAGAGCCTCAAAACAGGCAGAGATCATAATGTCTTGGCTATAAACCAGCTTCATGACTGATGAACTCTATGGACAGTTGGTGGAAAAACATTGTAGACAGCAACAGACATGGGGAGTAGGAGTTGGGAAAACGTATTGTTTTGAGTTAGATACAAATTAGAGTAACTTATTATTTTGAGTTGGGTTAGACTTGGATAGAGGAGTAGGAAATTGAACATGTGAGGGAACCCATGCTCCAGTCAGGTTAAACCTGGTGGAAACCATTTGGTTGGACACCAATTAGTAGGATATTTTAACCTGATGGATTTCTTGTAGTTACTTACTAATCTTAGTAGCGCTGAAGCAACCAGCCCAAACTATGGCTTCCAGAAACAGGGTCTACCATACTTACCATAGGTAGAGGAGCTAGCCTACATGGTATGGCATTATCTGTGCCTTGCCTCAGGGTAATGTCATTGTGTATTAGAGATAGCATAATAAAATATAATATATTACACACTGTTTTCTTTTGCTGCGTGGGCAGCTTTGGGTTAGAAAGGCAGCATATGTGTGTTAGCAAAGGATTGGGGGACTTTGTTGGTATATGAATGTATTGTGTGTTTTTTACATGTGTTTGTGTCAATGTGCACATGGCTGTGTGTGTGTGTGTGTGTGTGTGTGCACCATGCTCTCTTCCTCTCCTGTCACTCAGCATGAGGAAGAGGAAGATGAAGAGGACTATACCCACTGTGCTCCAAACATGCACCAACACATCTACAGTCATGGTCAAACGTTTTGAGAATGACACATATTAATTTTCACAAAGTCTGCTGCCTCAGTTTTTATGATGGCAATTTGCAAATAGTCCAGAATGTTATGAAGAGTGATCAGATTAATTGCAAAGTCCCTCTTTGCCATGAGAATGAACTTAATCCCCAAAAAAACATTTCCACTGCATTTCAGCCCTGCCACAAAAGGACCAGCTGACATCATGTCAGTGATTCTCTCGTTAACACAGGTGAGTGTGTTGACGAGGACAAGGCTGGAGATCACTCTGTCATGCTGATAGAGTTAGAATAACAGACTGGAAGCTTTAAAAGGAGGGTGGTGCTTGAAATCATTGTTCTTCCTCTGTTAATCATGGTTACCTGCAAGGAAACACGTGCCGTCATCATTGCTTTGCACAAAAAGGGCTTCAAAGGCAAGGATATTGCTGCTAGTAAGATTGCACCTACCTAAATCAACCATTTATCGGATCATCAAGAACTTCAAGGAGAGAGGTTCAATTGTTGTGAAGAAGGCTTCAGGGCGCCCAAGAAAGTCCAGCAAGCGCCAGGACCGTCTCCTAAAGTTGATTCAGCTGCGGGATCGGGGCACCACCAGTGCAGAGCTTGCTCACGAATGGCAGCAGGCAGGTGTGAGTGCATCTGCACGCACAGTGAGGCGAAGACTTTTGGAGGATGGCCTGGTGTCAAGAAGGGCAGCGAGGAAGCCACTTCTCTCCAGGAAAAACATCAGGGACAGACTGATATTCTGCAAAAGGTACAGGGATTGGACTGCTGAGGACTGGGGTAAAGTCATTTTCTCTGATGAATCCCCTTTCCGATTGTTTGGGGCATCCGGAAAACACCTTGTCCGGAGAAGAAAAGGTGAGCGCTACCATCAGTCCTGTGCCATGCCAACAGTAAAGCATCCTGAGACCATTAATGTGTGGGGTTGCTTCTCAGCCAAGGGAGTGGGCTCACTCACAATTTTGCCTAAGAACACAGCCATGAATAAAGAATGGTACCAACACATCCTCCGAGAGCAACTTCTCCCAACCATCCAAGAACAGTTTGGTGATGAACAATGCCTTTTCCAGCATGATGGAGCACCTTGCCATAAGGCAAAAGTGATAACTAAGTAGCTCAGGGAACAAAACATCGACATTTTGGGTCCATGGCCGGGAAACTCCCCAGACCTTAATCCCATTGAGAACTTGTGGTCAATCCTCAAGAGGCGGGTGGACAAACAAAAACCCACAAATTCTGACAAACTCCAAGCATTGATTATGCAATAATGGGCTGCCATCAGTCAGGATGTGGCCCAGAAGTTAATTGACAGCATGCCAGGGCGGATTGCAGAGGTCTTGAAAAAGAAGGGTCAACACTGCAAATATTGACTCTTTGCATAAACTTAATGTAATTGTCAATAAAAGCCTTTGACACTTATGGAATGCTTGTAATTATACTTCAGTATACCATAGTAACATCTGACAAAAATATCTAAAAACACTGAAGCAGCAAACTTTGTGAAGACCAATACTTGTGTCATTCTCAAAACTTTTGACACGACTGTACAGTCTATAGTAGACATGAATCAGTGTATAAACACAAAAACACATAGCCTATACTAAAGTACAGGTCATCTACACACATTTAAGTTGAGTAATTTGAATGCGATAAACATTCTTTTTTGAGTTGGATGAATTGATTGATTGGAATTATATACATTTATTTAATTAAAAAAATTATTTGATCTTTGCTGGAGCATGGCTCTGTGTAGTTCCGGCTCATTTTAACCAATTATCATTTTGTTCAATCAGTGTGAGTGCTGTTCAGCTCTGGTGAGAGTATTGGAATGAGGGAGCTGTGAGGTAATGGCTATTTAGGAGGGAGAGCACTGAGAGAGCACATCGGTGTGTGTGTGTGTGTGTGTGTGTGTGTGTGTGTGTGTGTGTGTGTGTGTGTGTGTGTGTGTGTGTGTGTGTGTGTATAATAGACCATGATGAGAATGCACTGTGGTTGTATTAGAGGACCCATACCTTGCGGAGTCCCCCACAGGTCTATTTATTACAATCCTCATTTCAGATACATTGGCCCCTAGAGTGTTTACAGTCGCTTCTTCCCCTTACAGCAGGCAACTAGATCGGAGTGAATTGTCAGTGGGCTGGAAAATAATAATAATACTTTTTACAGAACTAAGCCCAAAAAGAGATTGTATTTGAAAATAACAATCATTATATACCTTGATTACATTGAGACACGATCACATCTCTTTTTTTATTCGTGGGAATACGTGGGAACAGACTTCCTAAATTATATATATTTTTAGTTGAATTCGTGGTGATTTTAAAGTCTTTTTTTTTAACCAAAAACTACACCTTACAAAAATATAAACGCAACATGCAACAATTTCAAAGATTTGACTGTTCATTTTACTGAGTTACAGTTCATATAAGGAAATCAGCCAATATAAATAAATTAATTAGGCCCTAATCTATGGATTTCATATGACTGGGAATACAGATATGCATCTATTGGTCACAGATACCTTAAAAGAAAAGTAGGCGGTGGATCAGAAAACTAGTCAGTATCTGGTGTGACCACCATTTGCCTCATTAAACGTGACACATCTCTTTCGCATAGAGTTGATCAGGCTGTTGATTGTGGCCTGTGGAATGTTGTCCCACTCCTCTTCAATGGCTGTGCAAAGTTGCTGGATATTGGCGGGAACTGGAACACGCTGTCTTACACGTTGATCCAGAGCATCCCAAACATGCTCAATGGGTGACATGTCTGGTGAGTATGCAGGCCATGGAAGAACTGGGACATTTTCAGCTTCCAGGAATTGTGTACAGATCCTTGTGACATGGGGCTGTGCATTATCATCCTGAAACATGAGGTGATGGCGGCGGATGAATGGCACAACAATGGGCCTCAGGATCTAGTCACGGTATCTGTGCGTTCAAATTGACATAGATAAAATGCAATTGGAAAGGTTCAGAACTTTTGTGAAACATCACAGCACAGTTGAAAAATATATGGCAAATAGAAATCAAAACTGGATGGTGTTAAGAGATAGATGGGAGGGGTTGAGTGGAGCTGAAGGGTGGGACTAAAAACAAAAAAAATAGAACTATTGTAAAATACATTGTGTCCGTAAAATCTATATAGTATGTATAAGCTGGAAGTAGAAGCCGAAGTGTTGTTGTCCATTAGTTTACTCCAATTACGGGAGGGGTGGTAGAGTTAGGGGAAAGTAATAAAGGAAAATATATATATATTTAAAAAAAAAATTATATATACAGTACCAGTCAAAAGTTTGGACACACCTACTCAGTCAAGGGTTTTTCTTTATTTTTACTATTTTCTATATTGTAGAATAATAGTGGAGACGTCGAAATTATGAAATAACACATATGGAATCATGTAAGTACCAAAAAAGTGTTAAACAAATCAAAATATATTTTATATTTGACATTCTTCAAATAGCCACCCTTTGCCTTGATGACAGCTTTGCACAATCTTGGCATTCTCTCAACCAGTTTCACCTGGAATGCTTTTCCAACAGTCTTGAAGGAGTTCCCACATATGCTGAGCACTTGTTGGCTGCTTTTCCTTCACTCTGTCGTCCAACTCATCCCAAACCATCTCAATTGGGTTGAGGTTGGGGGATTGTGGAGGCCAGGTCATTTGATGCAGCACTCCATCACTCTCCTTCTTGGTCAAATAGCCCTTACACAGCCTGGAGGTGTGTTGGGTCATTGTCCTGTTGAAAAACAAGTGATAGTCCCACTAAGCCCAAACCAGATGGGATGGCGTATCGCTGCAGAATGCTGTGGTAGCCATGCTGGTTAAGTGTGCCTTGAATTCTAAATAAATCACAGACAGTGTCACCAGCAAAGCACCCCCACACCATAACACCTCCTTTTTAGGAGGGAACTACACATGCGGAGATCATCCGTTTACCCACACCGCGTCTCACAAAGACACAGCAGTTTGAACCAAAGATGAAACTGGCTCTCATGAGGACCGCCACAGGAAAGGAAGACCCACAGTTACCTCTGCTGCAGAGGATAAGTTCATTAGAGTTACCAGCCTCAGAAATTGCAGCCCAAATAAATGCTTCACAGAGTTTAAGTAACAGACACATCTCAAAATCAACTGTTCAGAGGAGACTGTGTGAATCAGGCCTTCATGGTCAAATTGCTGCAAAGAAACTACTACTAAAGGACACCAATAAGAAGAAGAGACTTGCTTGGGCCAAGAAACACGAGCAATGGACATTAGACCGGTGGAAATATGTCCTTTGGTCTGATGAGTCCATATTTGAGATTTTTGGTTCCAACCGCAGTGTCTTTGTGAGACGCAGAGTAGGTGAACAGATGATCTCCGCATGTGTGGTTCCCACCGTGAAGCATGGAGGAGGAGGTGTGATGCTGTGGGGGTACTTTATTGGTGACATTTTCAGTGATTTATTTAGAATTCAAGGCACACTTAACCAGCATGGCTACCACAGCATTATGCAGTTATACACCATCCCATCTGGTTTGCGTTTAGTGGGACTATCATTTGTTTTTAAACAGGACAATGACTCAACACACCTCCAGGCTGTGTAATGGCTATTTGACCAAGAAGGAGAGTGATGGAGTGCTGCATCAGATGACCTGGCCTCCACAATCAACCGACCTCAACCCAATTGAGATGGTTTGGGATGAGTTGGACCGCAGAGTGAAGGAAAAGCAGCCAACAAGTGCTCAGCATATGTGGGAACTCATTCAAGACTGTTGGAAAAGCATTCCAGGTGAAGCTGGTTGAGAGAATGCCAAGAGTGTGCAAAGCTGTCATCAAGGCAAAGGGTGACTACTTTGAAGAATCTCAAATATAAAATATATTTTGATTTGTTTAACACTTTTTTGGTTACTACATGATTCCATATGTGTTATTTAATAGTTTTGATGTCTTCACTATTATTCTACAATGTAGAAAATAGTAAAAAATTAAGAAAAACCTTTGAATGAGTAGGTGTGTCCAAACTTTTGACTGGTACTGTATTTTTACTGTGCATTCAGAAAGTATTCAGACCACACCTGACTTTTTCCACATTTTGTTACATTACAGCCTTATTCTAAAATGGATTAAATAGTTTTTTCCCCTCATCAATCTGAACGCAATACCCCATAATGACAAAGCAAAAACAGGTTTTTAGATTTTTTTTGCAAATTTATAAAAATTATAAACTGAAATAGCACATTTACATAAGTATTCAGACCCTTTACTCAGTACTTTCTTGAAGCACCTTTGGCAGCGATTACAGCCTTGAGTCTTCTTGGGTATGACGCTACAATCTTGGCACACCTGTATTTGGGGAGTTTCTCTCATTCTTCCCTGCAGATCCTTGCAAGCGCTGTCAGGTTGGATGGAGAGTGTCACTACACAACTATTTTCAGGTCTCTCCAGAGATGTTAGATCGGGTTCAAGTCCGGACTCTTGCTGGGCCACTCAAGGACATTCAGATACTTGTCCCGAACCCACTCCTGCGTAGTTTTGGCTGTGTGCTTAGGGTCATTGTCCTGTTGGAAGGTGAACCTTCACCCCGGTCTGAGGTCCTGAGCGCTCTGGATCAGGTTTTCATCAAGGATCTCTCTGTACTTTGCTCCATTCATCTTTCCCTCGATCCTGACTAGTCTCCCAGTCCCTGCCGCTGAAAAACATCCCCACAGCATGATGCTGCCACCACCATGCTTCACCGTAGGGATTGTGCCAGGTTTCCTCCAGACGTGACGCTTGGCATTCAGGCCAAATAATTCAATCTTGGTTTCATCAGAACAGAGAATCTTGTTTCTCATGGTCTGAGAGTCCTTTAGGTTACTTTTGGCAAACTCAAAGTGGGCTGTCATGTGCCTTTTACTGAGGAGTGGCTTCCATCTGGCCACTCTATCATAAAGGCCTGATTGGTGGAGTGCTGCAGAGATGGTGGTCCTTTTGGAAGGTTTTCCCATCTCCACAGAGGAACTTTGGCGCTCTGTCAAAGTGACCATCGGGTTCTTGGTCACCTCCCTGACCAAAGCCCTTCTCCCCCGATTGCTCAGTTTGGCAGGGAGACCAGCTCTAGAAGAGTCTTGGTGGTTCCAAACTTGTTCCATTTAAGAATGATGGCAGCCACTGTGTTCTTGGGGACCTTCAATGCTGCAGAAATGTTTTGGTACCCTTCCCCAGATCTGTGCCTCGACACAATCCTGTCTCTTAGCTCTTAGGACAATTCCTTCGACCTCATGGCTTGGTTTTTGCTCTGACATGCACTGTCAACTGTGGGACCTTATATAGACATGGGGTATGCCTTTCTAAATCATGTCCAATCAATTGAATTTACCACAGGTGAACGCCAATCAAGTTGTAGAAACATCTCAAGGATGATCAATGGAAACAGGATGCATCTCAGCTCAATTTCAAGCAATGGGGCACTCTGTTCACATCGTCTGCCTTCTGTCCAGTACAGTTGAGACCGGTATTCATCCGTGAAGAGCACACTTGTCCAGTGTGCCAGTGGCTTTCAAAGGTGAGTATTTGCCTACCGAAGTCGGTTACGACGCTGAGCATGCAGATGAGCTTCCCTGAGACGGTTTCTGACAGTTTGTGCAGAAATTATTCGGTTGTGCAAACCCACAGTTTCATCAGCTGTCCGGGTGGCTGGTGTCAGACGATCCCGCAGGTGAAGAAGCCGGATGTGGAGGTCCTGGTCCTGTTTTACTTGCGGGACGGTTTTGGCCCGTGGGCCACCTGTTGCCGACCTCTGCCCTACAGCCAATAAACGTGTCTATCAACATGCACCACAGTGTGTACAAATATATGTACAAATGCATTTTGATGCAAATATATTCTCACTTCCTTTATTCTCCTCTCATTCTTGGTTTTCAAATTTTCTGTACTCATTCAATATCTCCCACTTCTCTCTTTCCTCCCACAACCCATTCCTCCTCTCTCACCATTTCTTATTTTCTTTCCATTATTCCAATAACTCAATACTTTAATGCTAAGCTTCCTGTCATCCCTGTTAAAGTCATACAGATAAACCCTTGTCTTACGTGTATGAGTGTATGGATGAGTGTTTAGATAAACCATGTAACTTTGAAAAAGGTGTAAGATATCGTATACACAATTGTTACATTCGGAGACTTCAGAGTGTTTTTCTCTCATCTGACTGGCTTTATCCAGATGTCCTGGTGAAACACCACGTCACGATCACCAAGATTAGGGGCGGTTGTAACGGCAGCACGCTACTATTTACTGTACCCCCAAACAGCTGGGTAAAAAATCAACAGACGATTAGGAATCTTAAGAGAGAGAAGGAGGGAGAGAGAGCGAGAGAGAGACAGAGAGACGGAGAGAAAGTTAAAGAGAGGGAGAGAGAAAAAGAGTGGAGGAGAGGTCAGTGACTCTGGCCGTTGAGAGGCTGGGCTGTTAATGAGGGTTCAGTCCATGAGTCAGCGCTTATGACTTAAAGGGGTTATAAATGACCATAAGACTGACCTTAAATGACTGTAAGACTCACAGGGAGAGAATAGAATAGACACAGTGTCCCAGACCACTCTTAATTATTATCTTATAATCTTAACCCATGTCAACACCTCAAACAGCCATGGAGCCATAGATTCAGCCTTCTCAAAGAGCCATACCATGGTTTGTCAAAGATTAAGTAAAGGCCTCATTGTATAGGCCTCACACTAGCGTTGGGCTCTCAACAACAGAACAGTGAGTTTTCATTATCTTACTGAGCAAGAAGCATATGAAAGGTTGTTTCAGTTTGTTAGGAACCTTTTCCATTTGTTCTAAGCTTCCATAGACTCATAATGAGATCCACTGACTGCACCAGTGCTCTCACTCTATCTGTGAGAGTAAGATGGATGAAGTGTCTGTGGGTATTGATTTGCACCTAGTGCAGATCATATCTATCCCATACATCTCTGATGCATTTTCTTATACCGCCTCTCTCAATGTTTTTCTACGGTGACTTGTGGTGCTGAACTCATTTTCATAAGGTCTCCCTCTCTGTATCTCTCTCTCTCTCTCTCTCTCTCTCTCTCTCTCTCTCTCTCTCTCTCTCTCTCTCTCTCTCTCTCTCTCTCTCTCTCTCTCTCTCTCTCTCTCTCTCTCTCTCTCTCTCTCTCTCAGAATGATAGAACTAGAAGGCCTTGCGAGGGAGGGAGGGACTGAGACACAACCTGCATCCTATCATTCTGCTGCAATGGGCTATAGGCGTAATGAGGGAATGGGGAGATATGGCATTGACATCTGTCTCTCTCTCTCTCTCTCTCTCTCTCTCTCTCTCTCTCGTTCGCTTGTTCGCTGAACAGATAGAACTAGAAGGCCTTGAGAGGGAGGGAGGGACTGAGACAACCTGCATCCTATCATTCTGCTGCAATGTTTGGGCTATAGGCATGATGAGGGCATGGGAGATATGGCATTGGTGTGTGTGTGTGTGTGTGTGTTTGTCCACTGTGTCCAACGTTGTCCCTCAGGGCTTGCAGCAGCAGCTGCTGTGTGTGGTTGAGTCAAAGTGATAGGAGCTGATGAGAGAGCCAGACAGCTCACTCACACACACACACACACACACACACACAGAAATACATACTTAATCACGCACACAAACACCAGTGAAACACCTTACATGGACCAATAAGAGACATGCATCATGCTCCCTCCAACACAGATAGACAAACATAAACAGACACTTGTGAAACAGATCCTCGTTTGACTCACAAGTTCATCCCCCAACACACACACACACAGTCATACAGCCAGATGGCCGGCCAAACACAAGCATAAGCAAATTGCAGTGCGGATGCTATATTTACTCTTACACTCTCAGACAAATGTTTACACTGACAAAACTGAGTAAGCCACACACTGTTAGCAGCCAAATATTAATAACCGCATGCTAAATGTGACAATGAATTCACACTCCACCTAACACATGTTATCAAATTCACTTATCTTCCCATTAACTATTCAGCATTCAACTCACCATGCTGCAGAGAGAGAGAGAGGGGCCATTTGACTGGCAATAATATACTGAATTGATTTCCACTCTTTCCAAGCAAATTGTGTTACAAACATTTGGGACATGTATCGTACATGCACACGAATATATGCACGCACGCACACACACACACACACACACACACACACACACACACACACACACACACACACACACACACACACACACACACACACACACACACACACACACACACACACACACACACACAAACACACACAACACACACACGCTATAAGAGAGCAGTGGTTTCATGTGTCTGATCTCCTTAGGCCTCAGATGGGGATTAGAGATAGATCAGAGCATCACACCTTAGTGAAAGCTGAGACTGATAAACGATACAATCACTCTGGAGACTACTGTGGAAGAGGAGATTGGGTTTGCACAGCAACATTAACACAAACATAAATACATATCCTCCCCCACACACAAACACATGCACACATTCCAACCTATAAACAGGTAAACACACAAGCATTAAAACACACAAACTTCACCCAAAATGTAGACGTTCATCACGCTCAAATGCACACTCAAATACACATCAATTGTGATGTGAAATGTCTCGTGAATCAGAACGTCTGGGGTCCCTGCATACTTCTCTGTACTGTACATGTTTAGAATAGATTTAGAATACTTCTCTGTACTGTACATGTTTAGAATATATGTAGAATACTTCTCTGTACTGTACATGTTTAGAATATATTTAGAATACTTCTCTGTAGTGTACAGTCGTGGTCAAAAGTTTTGAGAATGTCACAAGTATTGGTCTTCACAAAGTTTGCTGCTTCAGTGTTTTTAGATATTTTTGTCAGATGTTACTATGGTATACTGAAGTATAATTACAAGCATTCCATAAGTGTCAAAGGCTTTTATTGACAATGACATTAGGTATTTGTATTTGCAGTGTTGACCCTTCTTTTTCAAGACCTCTGCAATCCACCCTGGCATGCTGTCAATAAACTTCTGGGCCACATCCTGACTGATGGCAGCCCATTCTTGCATAATCAATGCTTGGAGTTTGTCAGAATTTGTGGGTTTTTGTTTGTCCACCCGCCTCTTGAGGATTGACCACAAATTCTCAATGGGATTAAGGTCTGGGGAGTTTCCTGGCCATGGACCCAACATTTCTATGTTTTGTTCCCCAAGTCACTTAGTTATCACTTTTGCCTTATGGCAAGGTGCTCCATCATGCTGGAAAAGGCATTGTTCGTCACCAAACTGTTCTTGAATGGTTGGGAGAAGTTGCTCTCAGAGGATGTGTTGGTACCATTCTTTAATCATCGCTGTGTTCTTGGGCAGAATTGTGAGTGAGCCCACTCCCTTGGCTGAGAAGCAACCCCACACATGAATGGTCTCAGGATGCTTTACTGTTGGTATGACACAGGACTGATGGTAGCGCTCACCTTGTCTTCTCCGGACAAGGTGTTTTCCGGATGCCCCAAACAATCGGAAAGGGGATTCATCAGAGAAAATGACTTTACCCCAGTCCTCAGCAGTCCAATCCCTGTACCTTTTGCAGAATATCAGTCTGTCCCTGATGTTTTTCCTGGAGAGAAGTGGCTTCCTCGCTGCCATTCTTGACACCAGGCCATCCTCCAAAAGTCTTCGCCTTACTGTGCGTGCAGATGCACTCACACCTGCCTGCTGCCATTCCTGAGCAAGCTCTGCACTGGTGGTGCCCCGATCCCGCAGCTGAATCAACTTTAGGAGACGGTCCTGGCGCTTGCTGGACTTTCTTGGGCGCCCTGAAGCCTTCTTCACAACAATTGAACCTCTCTCCTTGAAGTTCTTGATGATCCGATAAATGGTTGATTTAGGTGCAATCTTACTAGCAGCAATATCTTTGCCTGTGAAGCCCTTTTTGTGCAAAGCAATAATGACGGCACGTGTTTCCTTGCAGGTAACCATGGTTAACAGAGGAAGAACAATGATTTCAAGCACCACCCTCCTTTTAAAGCTTCCAGTCTGTTATTCTAACTCAATCAGCATGACAGAGTGATCTCCAGCCTTGTCCTCGTCAACACTCTCACCTGTGTTAACAAGAGAATCACTGACATGATGTCAGCTGGTCCTTTTGTGTCAGGGCTGAAATGCAGTGGAAATGTTTTTTGGGGATTAAGTTCATTTTCATGGCAAAGAGGGACTTTGCAATTAATTGCAATTCATCTGATCACTCTTCATAACATTCTGGAGTATATGCAAATTGCCATCATAACAACTGAGGCAGCAGACTTTGAGAAAATTTATATTTGTGTCATTCTCTAAACTTTTGACCACGACTGTACATGTTTAGTATAGATTTAGGAGCGATAGAGGAGTGTGTGCTAACCATGCGTGGTTGGTAGTCGCTGGAGAATGCTTCCAGCATGTGTGACTGAGAGTGATTTGGGTTTTGGCCTTGGCAGGGGCCACACTCGCAGGCCCTGGATTGTCCAAAACAGAAAGATTAAATGTGGATTATAGCCGTGCTCCCATCCCGATCTCTGACTGCTGCTCTCTTCCCAGCTCACACCTCATGACCTTCTCAAACCCAGCGCTCTACTCTGATGGCTGTGTTGCCATGACGATACCAGCCCTATAGCCCACCGATTCTGTTATCAGTTGATTACTGTGGAGTGGAGGTCTCTGTGGCGCTGTACAGGACTGCTGTGACACTGTGAGTGTACTTGGAGCTACTCATGTGGTAAATGCGGATTAATCACTGCTGTGCTGTGTGTAATTAAATCATCAGTACAAAATGCAGCTCCAGTCACTCTAGTGCCCTTGTGTGTGTCCACCGAGAGAGGACACCAGTGTGCCATGACCCCAGTCTGTCTCTCAGTACTGATCAGCTGCACTGGGATATTGAGGAGGAGATTGTGGATATTGTGTGTGGGGGGAGGGTGCATGTGTGTATTTTCAGACCAGTGGTAGGACTTGATGAGGATGAGTGGGTACTGTCTCAGGTCAGAGGTCTACGAATGAGATTTACATCCCTACGGCTTAGACTTTAGACCTATAGACACACAAAAAACACAGACACTGATCATTCCCTTCTATCCACCCACATACAAATACAGTATTTGCTCTATATCTCTCTCAAACACACCAAACTATCCCAAAACCCACACCCAGTGAAACACACACATGCACTGAGCAGTGAGCAGTGTGTACTGGCTCTGCCACAGAGGGTGTGTTCCGGTCTTGAGGGCTATCCTGGACCTCCTCCATCTCTGTCACATTCCAGTCAGTGACAGAAGGAGCAGAAGGGCCGCACTCCCCTGCCAACAGAGTGCCATCCACACACACACACACACACACACACACACACACACACACACACACACACACACGCACGCAAACACATTCATGCAATCAGACACACGCAAACACACACACATAAGCCAACAGACACACACTAGTATACAGATACCCAAACACACTCACTCACACAGCTGTTGCCGAGCTTTACAAAGCCGATTGTGTCTGTACTGTCTGACATTCTTGTGTTCTTCCCGTGCTCTCTAAGGTGGATGGATTTGTATTGGACAGCCTAGTAATAATGATTTCAGGCTCCATCTCAGGGTGAACTCTATATCACTACTGTCTA